>NC_074680.1:17731531-18079531 GCF_029448725.1 Salvelinus fontinalis
TTGGTTTAAAATATACTTCAGTATCAAAAGTTAAAAATAATTTCAAATGACTTACATTAAGCAAACCAAATGACATCCATTGTATTTATGGAAAGCCACAGGCACACTCCAACATTCAGACATAATTTACAAACAAAGCATGTGCGTTTAGTGAGTCCGCCAGATCAGAAGCAGTAGGGACGACCAGGGATGTTCTCTTGATAAATGCGAATTTGACTATTTTCCCATCCTGCTAAGCATTCAAAATGTAACGAGTAGTTTTGGGTGTCAAGGAAAATGTATGGAGTAAAAAGTAGAATATTTTCTTAAGGAATGTAGTGAAGTAAAAGTAGTCAAAAATATAAAGTAAAGTACAGATACCCCCCAAAAATGACTTAAGTAGTACTTTAAAGTATGTTTACTTAAGTACTTCACACCACTGATAGAGATGCCTAGCTTGGGACTTCTAACCCAAGCCTAATATGTCTCCCACCCTGGTGTTGCCCTCAGGCTCAACCCCCGTCTCACTCACCTGGGCCACATCCAGCAGGTAGATCTGGAGGAAGAAGCCCAGAGCACTGCCAGTGATCTGATAGGGAGCCCCTCCAATGGCATAGCACAGCTTACTGCACACTGACAGACGGCCGCTTTCGTCCCGCCGCTGGAGAATAGGGAGAGAAGACTCACATAGCAGGACGATAGGACAATGTTTTGTTATACACTAAATACAGAAATGAAGAACACTGGATTTTAATAGGTTGCTATCGATACACAATTTGGCTGTGTTGTGATGCGGGGCTCTTTGTATGTCCACATCCAACTTGTATTAAAAGCTGACAAAATGTGGGAGGCATTTCATTTATTTAGCCATGATAGTCCACTAACAATTGCTACAGCTTTCTAGAGAGTCCTGGATTCCATTTGATCAATAAAAACACATAACACACCATACACAGAAGCATACATACAACAGCACAGCTAAAATCACAGCATACACAGTAGCACACACTTCATACTTGGTTGGAGACTCCCACCTGAACAGGTCTGACATGTATTCATGCAGTTTGTGCTGTGTCACCTTGGAAACAGTCAGTGTGTTGTAATGGATCATGTTCGTCAGTGGTTTGATTCCAGCTTTTTGCACACAAAAAGAAGTCTGTGTTCCCTCCGTGAATACCCAGTCATGATAGAAGCAGCCCTATTGATGATACGTTGTAGCTGGTTAAGACCAGTCTTATTGCACTGATGCATGGTGGGAAGCCACACTGTGGTTTATCACTTAATAATGAACAAACTTGATCAGTAAAAACTAACTGGTAGGTCTACCTTTACTTTTGTGAACTGTCATCATCCTCCCTTAAGGATGTTGGTTTTTGATAACAGCACAAGGCAACGTTTCTTAAACATACAGTATGCAAACAATTCAACCAAAACTAAATAAGTGTTGATATTAGTTGGTAGGGGTATTTATGTCAACATTATGTTTGGATGTATTTCTAATACCTTAAGACTTCCTGCTATATGTCATCTAAGACCCATTTTCCATCTGTTTGACCAGAAATCATAGCCTTTGCTTAGTCCTAATGTTTTGGATGGAAAATGGTTGAAAAATGTAAATGCCTTAATTTCTCAAAAATAGACTTCACTTTCATTTGACATGCTCCTAGACGTTTCCGCTTCACAATAATAATAATAATAATAAAAATAGTAACACAATGTCCATTTGACATGCTCCTATGAGCTTCACATGTTGGTCCTCATGGGTCCTTTTAGATAAAAATTCCCTAAAACATTGTGAGGCTAACATTGGCCAACCCTCCTCACCCCATTTTTAACATCAGATTAGCACCAAATCCCTCTGACTATGCAGTCTGGGCCACAAGGAGTTTAGAAAGTGGTGTGAGACTGGGAGGTCACTGCACAACTCTGCTTGGTGCCGGAGGCAGCGATTGTCTCTGGCTATGTGATGAGGCATTCTGAGGCATTAGCGGCCTGAGTGCCCCAGCAGTCTGCAGACAGTCAGGAGCGCACACACACTCCTCCTTCCAATCACAAAAACATCCTACTGGTCAATGAGTAAATAAACCCAGTCCAATAGCCAATCAATAGTATCTATTCTGACACTGTCCTGTCAGTGTTGTTATAACCACCTCTGACCTATTCATAGTACTTTCTCAGGTGAAATATGCCCACATAGAACAGGAATTACATCCCACATTGCTTTCAGGAATGCAGCCTGAAGATATCCTGTGTAGGACAACTTGTATGGAACATACTTTTGTTTATGTGGACACCCCTTCAAAATAGTGGATAAGGCTATTTCAGCCACATGCCTTGCTGACAGGTGTATAATATCGAGAACACAGCCATGCAATTTCTGCCCTGCTAGAGCTGCCTCGGTCAACTGTAAGTGCTGTTATTGTGAAGCGGAAACGTCTAGGAGCAACAACGGCGAAGTGGTAGGTCACACAATCTCACAGAATGGGACCGCAGAAGCATGTAGCACATAAACATTGTCTGTCCTCAGTTGAAACACTTACTACCGAGTTCCAAACTGCCTCTGGAAGGAACATCAGCACAATAACTGTTCGTATGGACCTTCATGAAATGGATTTCCATGGCCGAGCAGCTCTACAAGCCTAAGATCACCATGCGTCAGCTGGAGTGGTGTGAAGCTCACCGCCATTGAAGCAGAAGAAACACGTTCTCTAGAGTGATGAATCACGCTTCCCCATCTGGCAGTCTGGGTTTGGCAGATGCCAGGAGAATGCTACCTGCACCAATGCATAGTGCCAACTGTAAAGTTTGGTGGAGGAGGAATACTGGCCTGGGGATGTGTTTCATAGTTCGGGCTAAGCCCCTCAGTTCCAGTGAAGGGGAAACTTAATGCTACAGCATACAATGACATTCTAGACAATTTTGTGACAATTCTGTGCTTCCAACAGTTTTGGGAAGGACCTTTCCTGTTTCAGTATGACACAGCCCCCATGCAAAAAGCAAGGTCCATACAGAAATGGTTTGTCGAGATCGGTGTGGAAGTACTTGACTGGCCTGCACAGAGCCCTAACCTCAATCCCATCGAACACATTCGGAATTAATTGGAACGCTGACTGCGAGCCAGGCCTAATCGCCCAACATCAGGGCCCGACCTCACTAATGTTCGAGGCTGAATGGAAGCAAGTCCCTGCAGCAATGTTCCAACATGTAGTGGAAAGCCTTCCTAGAAGAGTTGAGGCTGTTATAGCAGTTGGGGACCAACTCCATATTAATGCCCATTATTTTTGAAAGAGATGTTCAATAAGCAAGTGTCCACATACTCTTGGTCATGATAGATATCTATGCACACACACTCCAAAAATGTGTGTGTGCATAGAGGTACTTCCAAATGCAACAAGCTAATTTCTCACATTTTTGTACACAAATTTGTTTACATCCCTGTTTGTAAGCACTTCTTTGCTAAGATACTGTAAATCCATCCACCTGACAGGTGTGGTATATCAAGAAGCTGATTAAGCTGGGTACAATAAAAGGCCACTTCAAAAATGTGCAGTTGTCACACAACACCACAGATGTCTCACATTATGAGGGAGTGTGCAATTGGCATGCAGACTACAGGAATGTACACCAGAGCTTTTCCCAGAGAATTCAATGTTAGTTTCTCTACCAACATCATTTTAGAGAATGTCAGTAGGTCCAACAGGCCTCACAACAGCAGACCACGTGTAACCATGCCAGCCCAGGACGTCCAGATCAGTCGTCTTCACCTGCGGGATCGTCTGAGCCCAGCCACCCGGACAGCTGATGAAACTCTGGGTTTGCACAATCAAATAATTTCTGCACAAAGTGTCAGAAACCATCTCAGGGATGCTCATCTGCGTGCTTGTCGTCCTCACCAGGGTCTTGACCTGACTGTAGTTCGGTGTTGTAACCGACTTCAGTGGGGAAATGCTCACCTTTGATGGCCACTGGCATGCTGGAGAAGTGTGCTTCTTTGAACTTCTGTGAGTAATGTTTACTCTTCATTTTTATTGTTTATTATCTACTTAACTTGCTTTGGCAATGTTAACATATGTTTCCCATGCCAATAACGCCCTTAAATTGAAATTGACACAGACAATCAGAGACACCGCTTTTCCTTGTAACAGGTTGATTAACGGTGTGTAATGTTTTGGCTGCTACGTCAAAGTTTAGCCTCATCTCCGGTCCCATGCCAGTCTCAGCTGCTTGATGTGCTCAAAGGCTATTTACCTTCCATTCTGACTGGCAAGGAGGTGCAATGTGTCACAACACCATTTTAGAGGTTAATCAACCTGTTACAAGGAAATCCAGTGCGACGGCACATCACAGATGCTGCGTTCAAACACTAGTTGAGACTAGGAAACTAAGAAATGTCCAACTTGCTAACTGGTTAAACGCAGCACATGTAAGTAGCAAGTTGTAAATGTATTCGTTTCCTAGTTGCTACTAGCACCTGAACGCAGCATTATGGTGCTTTCAAGACAACAGGGAACTCAGAGGTTGAATCATAACATCAGTGATGTGTGAGGTCGGAGCTCTAGGCCAGAGACCCGACTTGGAATTGGAAGTTGGATGACCGTTAAACAAATTTTCCCGGTCGCAGCTAGTTTTCGTCGGAGTTCCCAGTTGTCTTGAACGCACTGAAGTCAGAAATTTCCCAGTTCCGATATCCCAGTTATTTTCAACGCGGCCCATCGAGACAATTACTGACGTCATATCAGTGAACGTCAGTAAAACATTTGTATTCGGTTCTTATTATAGACACATTTAGGACAACTGGGAAATCGGGGTGGAAAAAATCTACCTCTGATTGTGAAAATGTGTTTTGAATGGTCATCCAAGTCCGAATTCCAAGTCGGAAACTCTGGCCTAGTTCTAGAGCTCCGACTTTCCAAGCTGAAGATCACTGATGTTATGAGTCAACCAAATTTTTTCCCAGAGTTCCCAATTGTCGTGAAAGCACCAATAGGTGTTCTTTTGAGAGTTTGAGTACGTCAGCTGGTCAACATTATCCTTCAGACAAAATTAATCATAGCTAAAATACAGGTTTAATGAATGCATGTCCCTTTAAAACCGGTGAAGTTTTTTTTCTCTGAAGACCTACACTCAGATTGCTCTAACGTGGTGATATTCAAGCCCCATCAACGAAACTGGAAGGCATTAGTGTGCCATGTCAACTATGGTTAAGTCACAATTGCACCAGTAACCAGTAAGTAACCAGTATGCACCAGTAAGTCACTCATTGTAAATGCCTATCATGTGAAGGCTATTTGACGTTTGAAACGTGACTGCAGTAAGTAACTAGCCCAATTACAACAGCATCACATGCCCTCACTGCCAATTACAGCGGCTTTCTTAATAGCCTAATCAAACCGGCCTCAATTTTATCTTGATATCACGGTCAAAATATTTCTGTGATTGTGTGCGTTTAAAAACCCATGATAAAAATGCCTATTTAACCTACAATACAGCCCATATTTATCCATGTGGATATGGTAGTAAAATAATACCCTGCAGATATCCGTATAGCCTACATAACAGTATTGTGAAGATAATTTTAGGCCATAAATTAATAGAATTCCTCGCACTTACCTTGGCAATTTTGTTTCCATCTTGACTTCTTGTTTTTTTTGGTAATAGATTTGACGCGGAATATTGCTCCGCGCCCTCTCCTTTTACCATATCGTTTTAAATCGATAATTTCTTTCAAAAGCCTTTAATTTTTTTTTGCTTCTCACTCAGTATTGAAACTGCACGAGTAAGCCACGGTTCAAAGCTCTGTGTGTTAAACACTCAATTTGGGGGGCTGGTCTCCTTGGTTTGATATGGATGGGAAGAGCGCGTCTCTGCCCTCCCCCACTCATTCATCCACGCTTTTAAATACTACGCCTCCGACGTCATGTTAACCCTTTAATTGACTAATATGCTGACGCGACTAATGCAATTCGATGCAAGGTAGCCTACAGTAAAGGAAACATAACATACCAACAATATAGGCAGAAATATTTGCCTGCATCAATTTTATATTATGACATAGTGCACTTTAGTTTTAAAAGTGTGGGGGGGACATGACCTGGCGGGTGGGAGGGTCCGCCCCCAGAATTTTTGTGGCATCTAAAGCAAATTTCTGACATTTTTACACAATCAAATATGTCTTCTCTATTTGCAACTAAAAGTCAGCAAAAAATCCCACAGTCATCAAGCTAGGTAAAAAGAACGTGCTCTGAATGGGAAAATTTATTTTGAACGGTCATCCAACTCCGGATTCCAAGTTGGGAACTCAGGCCTCTTTCTAGAGCTATGACTTTCCAACCTGAAGTTCACTGATGTTATGATTCAATCAAATTTTGGGGGTCATCTAAAGCTAACTTCCTGTATTTTTCACAATCAAATATGCCATCTCTAGTTAGAACAAAAAGTCAGCAAAAATGGCCATAGTCATAAGAGATCATTACTAAACATGTTTAAGCGATTAATAAGACTGAACTAGATCAAAGGCAATTCAATAATAAATATTGTGTTACACCTTTAACCAATAGCCTAATACATGAACAACTCTTGAAAAAATACAAATACTTTTGATTGTCTTTATTAAGACATCCTCTATATCAACTTTCAGCCAGACCGACCAGCCAGCCCGAGCCACCTGCAACCCCGACCCCCACCAGCCTAGTCAATAACTCAACTTTCTTCTAACACAATTTCCTTCCCAGTTCACACCTTACATTCTTTTATTCCCAAGGAAAAGGATTGGAAAACAAAAAACAAAAAACCCACATACACCTCAAATATGCATTAACACACAGAAACAGCAAATCCTCCATATAACTAATATCATAGGACTAATAGTACTGTAGAGCTCTTTTTACTTGCACACAAATAGCTTGGTCGTCCAGTCCTGTCCCTAGGGGTCCACCACTCTGCAGGGCCCCAACCAAACACACCCCACTCAGCGTTAGGATCTTAATGAAGCACTCCTTATTGGTTTTAGGTGTGTTGGGCCAAGGCGAGAGTGACAACCCACAGGATGGCAGAGCCCTGGGCCCAGGACTGTGCAGCCCAGCAGCTAGTGATTGCCTAAATAGGTACAATGCATTCAATAAGTATTCAGACCCCTTGACTTTTTCCACATTTTGTCAGGTTACAGCCTTATTCTAAAATTGATTCAATTGTTTCCCCCCCTCAATCTACACACAATACCCCATAATGAAAAAGCAAAAACGTTTTTTAGAAATTTTGCAAATATATTAAAAATAAAAAACTTAAATATCACATTTACATAAGTATTCAGACCCTTTACTCAGTACTTTGTTGAAGCACCTTTGGCAGCGATTACAGTCTCGAGTCTTCTTGGGTATGACGCTACAAGTTTGGCACACCTGTATTTGGGGAGTTTCTCCCATTCTTCTCTGCGGATCCTCTCAAGCTCTGTCAGGTTGGATGGGGAACATCGCTGCACAGCTATTTTCAGGTCTCTCCAGAGATGTTCGATCGGGTTCAAGTCCAGACTCTGGCTGGGCCACCCGAAGCCACTCCTGTGTTGTCTTGGCTGTGTGCTAATGGTCATTGTCCTGTTAGAAGACAAACCTTCCCCATAGTCTGAGGCCCTGTGCGCTCTGGAGCAGGTTTTCATCAAGGATCTCTCTGTACTTTGCTCCGGCCCCGTGAGCATTCATCTCCCAGGGTAGGCATGAGTACTTCATCATCATCATCACCGTTCTCCACCAAACCCTGCCAAACCCTTCCTGGTTTACTGATCTGCCTCCGTCTGATGGTTTCACCACTATTATGGTTGTTGTGGACAGGTTCCCTAAATCTTGCCGTTTTATCCCTCTCTCTGGTCTCCCTACCGCTCTCCAGGTCACTGAGGAATAGTTCCAGCAGGTCTTCCGGCACTTTGGCCTTCTGAATGACATTGTCTCCAACCGTGGCCCCCAATTCACGTTGCAGAGCCTTCATGGAGAAGCTAGAGGCCACGGCCAGCCTCGCATCCGGGTACCGGCCTCAGTCCAATGGGCAGGTGGTGAGGAACAACCAGGAGCTGGGGAGGTTCCTTAGGAGTCACTGCCAGGACCAGCAGGGGTAGTGGGCCCGGTTCCTTCCCTGGGCGGAGTATGCCCAGAACTCACTTCGTCACTCCTCCACTGGGCTGACTCCCTTCCAGTGTGTCCTGGGATATCAGCCGACAATAGCCCTGTGGACCCTGAGCCAGACCGAAGCCAGAAGGATCAGGCAGACCACCACCACAGTGAGGCTCTCGTGTCCCATCCTGGTAATTGTGTCTGACTCTCCACCAGGAACCTCCCGCTCCGACTGCCCTGCAGGAAGCTGAGCCCCTGGTTTGTGGGGAGGGTCAACGTGGTAACATACCATTTACAACTCCCCTCAAACTACCGGATCTCACCCTCTTTTCATGTTTCCCTCCCCAGTCCGGTGGTTTCTGGTCCCGTGGCTGATGCCGTCTCCTGTGACAGCCCTCCGCCTCCACTGCACATTGAGGGGACCCCCGCCTATGCTGTTAGGTCCCTCCCTTACGCGCACCTGGACCTCATTATCACCTTGATTACTCCCCCTTTATTTAGCTCTCGGTAGCCTCAGTCTTCAGGCAGTAATGGTTTTGTCTCGTTCATGACTGGGCATTCAAACATATCTGTATCCATTCATCATCATCTATAGCTTATGTCAGGTCTTCCTCACATTTTTGTTTTATATATTTTGTGTCATCGGGAAAAGCCTCTATCAACCCGTGATACAGTTTGGAAATCAACTTTGGAGGTTTGTCAGACTGCCTTAAAATAGCATCTGGCTTATCCAGTGTTTGCTGCACAGAGAGAATAAAGTGTTGTATCTGCAGGAATTCACCAAAAATCTGTCACAGACTGGCCCTCTCTGGCTGCCTGACCCTGCTGAGACCACTGTCAACATCTGATCCTCCTAAAATGAGGCATGACAAAGAATTACCTTGGTGTAAATTTACAAATTATATTATCCAAGAATATAATCAATGGTTCAATAATTGAAATTACCATTATTCCCAGATCACAGACTGTAACTTTGAACTTAAGCTGCTGTCCTGTTGCTACTGATGGTTCTACAATTCAAGATGGGACTTGTATAATTCGCTGATATTGTAAATATACTGCAAAATTCACCTGAGCTCCGTAGGCTGGTCTTCCCTGGCTGTCTGACCCTGCTGGGACCCCTGTCACCATCTGATCCAGCTAAGCCATGATGAACATAATGTTATGTACAGACTGCACTAGACGGCTGCATTCCTGTGGGATGCCTGCGAGACCTGCAGGTCCCGACAGAGATCATTGTGGGCCCTCGTGGCCATGCTCCAGTCTGCATTTTTCATGCTGATGGTGGGAGCGGGCAGTCAGACAGACGACTTTGGGGTGAAAATATTCAATGTGCGGGGGTACAGGCTAGTCGACATAATTTGTAGGCTAGTTGAGAACAAGTTCTCATTTACAACTGCGACCTGGCCAAGATAAAGCATAGCAGTTCGACACATACAACAACACAGAGTTACACATGGAATAAACAAAACATACAGTCAATAACACAGTAGAAAAAAAAGAAAAAAAGTCTATGTACAGTGAGTGCAAATGAGGTAAAATTAGGGAGGTAAGGCAATAAATAGGCCATGGTGGCAAAGTAAATTGCAATATAGCAATTAAACACTGGAATGGTAGATGTGCAGAAGATGAAAGTGCAAGTAGAGATACTGGGGTGCAAAGGAGCAAGATAAATAAATGAATACAGTATGGGGATGAGGTAGTTGGATGGGCTGTTTACAGATGGGCTATGTACAGGTGCAGTGATCTGTGAGCTGCTCGGACAGCTGGTGCTTAAAGCTAGTGAGGGAGGTATGAGTCTCCAGCTTCAGTGATTTTTGCAGTTCGTTACAGTCATTGGCAGAAGAGAACTGGAAGGAAAGGCGGCCAAAAAGAGGTAGAGGTGGATCAGAGAATCACCAGCAGTAAGAGCGACATCATTGATGTATACGGAGAAAAGAGTCGGCCCGAGAATTGAACCCTGTGGCACCCCCATAGAGACTGCCAGAGGTCCGAACAACAGGCCCTCCGATTTGACACACTGAACTCGATCAGAGAAGTAGTTGGGGAACCAGGCGAGGCAATCATTTGAGAAACTAAGGCTGTTGAGTCTGCCAATAAGAATGTGGTGATTGACAGAGTCGAAAGCCTTGGCCAGGTCGATGAATACGGTTGCACAGTAATGTCTCTTATTGATGGAGGTTATGATATTGTCTAGGACCTTGAGCGTGGCTGAGGTGCACCCATGACCAGCTCGGAAACCAGATTGCTGAAACGCCCTGACCTTAGAGATCCTTTTTATGTCTCTATTTGGTTTGGTCAGAGAGTGATTTGGGGTGGGTATTCTATGTTCTATTATTTGTATTTCTATGTTTTGGCCAGGTAGGGTTCTCAATCAGGGACAGCTGTCTATTGTTGTCTTTGATTGAGAACCATACTTAGGTAGCCCTTTTTCCCACCTGTCTTTGTGGGAAGTTGACTTTGTTTGTGGCACATAGCCTTAAGCTTCAAGGTTTGTTTTGTATTGTTTATTGTTTTGTCTGCGTCGTTTCTAATAAAAAGAAAATGTACGCTCACCACGCTGAACCTTGGTCCACTTCATTCAACACCCGTGACAATTGCATAGCGGAGAAGGTATGGTGGGATTCTAAATGGTCTGTAATCTGTTTGTTAACTTGGCTTTCGAAGACCTTAGAAAGGCAGGGTAGGATAGATATAGGTCTGTAGCAGTTTGGGTCTAGAGTGTCTCCCCCTTTGAAGAGGGGGATGACTGCGGCAGCTTTCCAATCTTTGGGAATCTCGATACGAAAGAGGTTGAACAGGCTAGTGATAGCGGTTGCAACAATTTAGGCAGATCATTTTAGAATGAGAGGGTCCAGATTGTCTAGCCCGGCTGATTTGTAGGGGTCCAGATTTAGCAGTTCTGTCAGAACATCAGCAATCTGGATTTGGGTGAAGGAGAAATGGGGAGGCTTGGGCGAGTTGCTGTGGGGAGTGCAGGGCTGTTGACCGGGGTAGCCAGGTGGAAAGCATGGCCAGCCGTAGAAAATTCCTATTGAAATTCTCAATTATCGTGGATTTATCGGTGTGACAAACCTTATGGCTTAGGGTTAGAAGCTGTTAAGGAGACTTTTGTACCTAGACTTGGTGCTCTGGTACCGCTTGCCGTGCGGTAGCAGAGAGAACAGTCTATGACTTGGGTGACCGGAGTCTGTCGAATTTTTTGGGCCTTCCTCTGACAACGCCTAGTATATACAGTACCAGTCAAAAGTTTGGACACACCTACTCATTCATGGCTTTTCTTTATTGTTACTATTTTCTACATTGTAGAATAATAGTGAATACATCAAAACTTTGAAATAAGACCGGTGGATTCTCATTTTCCCACACTCTACTCCAGCCAGGTGTAAATTGGGGGAGGGACACAACAAATAAATAGCTTTGAATGTGTGGCTCCTTACCACAATCAATCAGTATGGCAAAAATAATCTCTGCTCAGAGGGCCTTAGAAATACTTTTTGCAGAGAGAGAAGCTAGTGTGGAAGGAACGTCTTCCACTTTGGGAGATGAAACATTTTTGGAATATGAGGATCATGTCTCTGTCAATCCGGAGTCTGACAGTGAGTTGGAAGAAGAGGATGAGATTGACCCTCGACCAGCTCGCCAGCAGCCAGCCCCATGACCAGCCCGTCAGCAACCAGCTCATCAGCAGCCTGCAGGAGGAGAAATATGGATGTCAAAAAATTGTGAAATTGAATGGTCTTCTTGCCCAAGGAATGAGCCACCCTGCATGGCTGCCAATGTGATAAGGATGCAACTAGGGCCAACGAGGATGGCGGTTATTCATGTGCAGGACATAAAGTCTTCTTTTGAACTGTTCAACCCAGACACCATCCAGAAAATCATTCTGGACTGCACTAATTTGGAGGGAAAGCGTGTTTTTGGAGAGCGATGGAAGGAGATGGACCAAACTAAGCTTCTGCAGCCATCGTGAGGAGGATTCAGGAGGAGAAGGCTGGTGCCCCATCCGCCCGACCCACAGAACCAACAACTCCAATACCGGAAGTAAGTGTAAGTGATGTTGTTGCATGTGTGTGTGTCTGACTCTCCTACCTTGACCTACTGTAATTATATATGTGAGTGAGATGTTAGTAAAATTCCTGAACTAAATGTTTTCATATTTCTAGATTGCAGCTGGTAGCAACAAGAAGAAGCGCTAGGATGTGTGTGGACCTAAAAAGGACAGGAAGACACAGTACACATGCATCAAGTGCAAGAAATACATTTGCAACACACACACACAGTAAAACTCTATCCCTCATGTGGTGTGTGGACCAGCCTTAATTTGTGTTCAATGGGCTCATTTATTATTCCATAAAATTTGTCCTAAATAAACATCAACAGTGATGAAAACCTTGTTTCATTTATATTTGTTCAAGATAAACATGATTTATTCCACCCATGTATTGATTATAATTGATTTTTGTTTACAGAAATCACATTTTATTCAAAAAACAAATAGCTCTTTTATTGATAAATGTGATCTAGCAGAGGTAAATGGCAAATATTAACCATGTATGCTGTCTATATTGCTTGTAATTGATATAAGTCAACATCTACAGTTGAAGTCGGAAGTTTACATACACTTAGTTTAGAGTCATTAAAACTAGTTTTTCAACCACAAATTTCTTGTTAACAAATCATAGTTTTGGCAAGTCGGTTAGGACATCTACTTTGACACAAGTAATTTTTCCAACAATTGTTTACAGACAGAATATTTCACTTATAATTCACTGTATCACAATTCCAGTGGGTCAGAAGTTTACATACACTAAATTGACTGTGCCTTTAAACAGCTTGGAAAATTCCAGAAAATTATGTCATGTATTTAGAAGCTTCTGTTAGGCTAATTTACATAATTTGAGTCAATTGGAGGTGTACCTGTGGATGTATTTCAAGGCCTACCTTCAAACTCAGTGCCTCTTTGCTTGACATCATGGGAAAATCAAAAGAAATCAGCCAAGACCTCAGAAAAAAAATATGTAGATATCTTGAAGCAACATCTCAAGACATCAGTCAGGAAGTTAAAGCTTGTTCGCAAATGGGTCTTCCAAATGGACAATGACCCCAAGCATACTTCCAAAGTTGCGGCAAAATGGCTTAAGGACAACAAAGTCAAGGTATTGGAGTGGCCATCACAAAGCCCTGACCTCAATCCCATAGAAAATTTGTGGGCAGAACTGAAAGAGTGTGTGCGAACAAGGAGGCCTACAAACCTGAGTCAGTTACACCAGCTCTCTCAGGAGGAATGGGTCAAAATTCACCCACCCAACTTATTGTGGGAAGCTTGTGGAAGGCTACCTGAAATGTTTGACCCAAGTTAAACAATTTAAAGGCAATGCTACCAAATACTAATTGAGTGTATGTAAACTTCTGACCCACTGGGAATGTGTTGAAAGAAATAAAAGCGGAAATAAATCATTCTCTCTATTATTCTGACATTTCACATTCTTAAAATAAAGTGGTGATCCTAACTGACCTAAGAAAGGGAATTTTTACTCTGATGTTTACTGAGTTTAAATGTATTTGGCTAAGGTGTATGTAAACTAAACTTCCGGCTTCAACTGTAAGTGAGTATTTGGTATTTTTACGTAAATGGTTTTGGCTGTATTGTTTTAAAAACCCAATAATGTTGTGGGAGCATCAGACCCCCGAACATTGGGTGAATAACAAAAACATGAAAACCACACAAGGGTTAATTGAGACCACACACGCAACTGATCTTGAAGGTATGGCTACTGAACTGGAAGCAGAGAGAATGATGACAGAGACACTTGCAATGTTTTGCATTGGCCTATAGGATATTGACTACCTTTTAGGTTGATGATTTGCAGGCAGAGACAAATAAATGGATAATCAATGCTTATTGAAAATGCGCAACGCTCGCTAACCATAGTAGCCTAACTATAGGCTAGTAATTATTATTATAGTAATTATAGCCACCTAATAGCGCTATCTGACAGATAACTAGAGGCTAGCGCTGACCTGGCTGTGGTAGCTACTAGCTAGCGTAGCTTATTCATTCACCTCAGTCGAGAGTGGATGAAACATTAGCTAACGTTACATGTCAGTTACAATACCAGCACAGCACTTTGAATAAACACTAGTTTAGTTATTTTCTGTTAAGTTAAACAGCAGTTACCTTACCAGCTACATCAGTCACCTAAATAGTAGCCAGATTCTGCTATGCTTGCTTTTACAACTCGGTGAAAGAGCATAACACATACACACTGAACTATGCTCAACTCTCCCTTACTGGTCCAGCCAGTCTTCCAGAAGCTTTGACTTCACACAGTCTGTCAGCCCGCTCTGTGGTGTCAGCGTAGTCCTAAATCCATACAGCGGAACACTCCAAATAGCCTACCCGACCACTCTGGAGGCATCTGCATGGTCCTAAAGCACACCCTAGCCGCTTTTTGTATCAGACTGCAATGATAAAACCCCCATCCTCAGTGAAAGTTGTGCCAGTGATATGGTGTGTAACCAAGGTACATCATGTGATAGCATGATGTGTAGCAACCTACATTATCTCACCTGCCACCTTGTCTTTCTTATATCCCTTTCACACAGACCAAAATCCCATTTATTTATTTTATTAATTTTATATTCCAATCGGCTCCTGATTGGCGCAGCAGTCTAAGGCACTTCCTCTCAGTGCAAGAGGCGTCACTGTAGTCCCTGGTTCAAATCCAGGCTGCATCACATCCGGCCGTGATTGGGAGTGTCATAGGGGGGCGCACAATTGGCCCAGCATCGTCCAAGTTTGGCCGGGGTAGGCCGTCATTGTAAATAATAATTTGTTCTTAACTGACTTGCCTAGTTAAATTAAAAATGTAAAAAATTCACACAGACTGAAATCCCACTGATTTACCATGCCTGCTTCTGTGTGTCTGCTTTCTGGTATATCTGAAAGGGGTAGACAATAAAAAAAACAACCTGGCAAATTAAAATCCACCTAAAGACCTAGTCAGGATTCCTACATTTTCACAGACCCTATAACCAGAACACAGGTATCGATCTGTGTAAGTGGTTCTCTGCTTTTTTGCAGGTAAATTCATTAAGACTTCTATTGTTTAACATCCCTCATTTGAAAATGCAAACAGCCCCCATGGTTTACCAACACCCCCCCGACCCCTCCCAATTTGCCTGTTACTCACTCATATGTATAAATAGGTTATACAGTACCTGCAAGAAAGTGGTAAATAAGGGGCTGTTTGAAAGGCTGTAGTTTTTTTTACAGGTAATATACCACATCTTCTGTCTAAAATGGGTATTAGGAATCATGAGTCACCCATAGGCTTACCCTCTCTATTTACACAGCAAAGGCCTAACTGAGTAAGGGTTTAAGCTTGGCTAATGGGATAAGTTTTGTAGCCTATGTTAATACACGAGAGATACTGACACGCTGAGAGGATTTCACGTATATGCATGTCCCTCTTCATACATTACAAGTCTTCAGTAGTGAATGTGTCATAGGAAGGATACAATACGTTTGTCTCGTATTGTAGGCTCGGCCCTAATTCATGTGCTCTCTGTCACCTGGAGTTGCAGGGAAAATGGTTCAGGAACACAAGGAAAGCACAAAGGATGGACTACCCATGGACTACTAGTCAACCCGTCCCCCTCTGAGGGGCCAAAATGTATCTCTCTGTTACAGTATCCAGAGGACTGACTATTGCATGTTTTATAGAATAATGCTATAGTATCCATGTTTGGTATATATCTGAAACTTGTTCACTAAGAATAACTCTGATGCTAACTATATGTATGTATGATCTCTGTGGTAAATTGTATTTGTACAGGGTGAACTCTGAATTACTCTATGCAAAGTGTCTTATTGTCCTCTTAGGAATTGTGTATTATTTACATTGGTCTCATCCCCCACACAATCCTTTAGATGCTGTGACACCCTGTGGAGATTAGGCCTTGTTGGTCAGGTTCCTGTAAACTTGGTATTGTTTGATTGGTCAATGGTTGTTGGTTTTGGGTTGAGAAGGTTACACCTTCAGATGCTATAAATTGAATTAAATGGCTTTGTTCTCTCTCTTACCCTGTATCCAGTCCATGGAGGAAGGTTGTATGATCATTTCTCATTTCCTAGGCTTCTAGGCCTCTGGCCTAATGGGCATCTCTTTGTTCATGCTTTGTCTTGTAAGTTAACTTTAGGATCTAAATGCCTATAAGTATGCTTTGTTGATGTCAGTATTGCCTTGTAACTTGAGCTTTATGCCTTGTATGTGAATCAATTCATTGTACAATGTAAATTAATTATCTACCTTTGATATAGACAATTCTCAGACCAATTCCTGCTAGTCAATGTCAACTCATTGCCTAATGCTTGTATATTTCTATCTATCTTAAGGAGTAAGATATTTCATTTGATGGGCTAATTGCATAGTCTTATTACAGTACGCATGTAAGGTATTTATAATATATTTATCAAATATGAACCTACAACAATATGACTGAGTGGCAGGTGCCACCTTCAGGTAGTTCCACTTCAGTGTTCTCAGGACCACTGAGGAAGGATTTACACTAGCTGTTCAGGCCTGTGGCAAAAATGGACCTGGTACATTGTGCAGAACTAGTGCACTGAAAGGTCTTAAACACCATTATATGAGGTCAAGAAGACCACCACATGTGGTCATTGCTTATCTACAAGTGGAGTGACACTTTTTATTATTGGTCCCTTGACCATTGCCTGTTGCACAGACAAAATATTAATGGGCCCAGCTGGGACAGCTGGAAAAGGGTCCTCAAAGGTGTTGGTAGAACTGTGGCAGTCCTCATTGGTCAATACCAAACCCAGCCTGCAGAGGAACTCAGTGAAGGGGCCTGGTCAGTAGAACTCAGTTTGCGTTCTATTCCTGAGTCTGGAATTTACAGATGTTGGATCTTAATTTGACCCATTTCGTCTCATGGGGGAAAATAATCATGCAGCAGGAGGATTTTAATGAATATTGAATATTTAGAATCACCACCAGGGGTCAGCTGAAAGCAATGTTTATAGGCTATAAAATAATTTAGACTGCAGGTCCATTGGGCATCAGTTCAAGTAGCTTATATAGGCTACTCATGTGAATTATTAGGTGGATTATAACACATTTGCATATTTGTAGGGGGTAGATGTATTTTTCGTTTAGTTTTTTTTTAGATCAATGGTTTTATTATATATTCAAGGCAAGCAATAGACCAAATATATTATTGGTTGGCTCAGTGCCTATATGATCTAGCAGTTAAAAATTAAACACATATGCCATTGTCTTCTTGTTTGAATCTTGCCTACTTCCCTTAGAATTTTTGGAGGAACTAGTACATTTCTAGTAAAACTCTGTGGGCTGTACTTGTACTCTTACTCAAGTAATTTCTGGAGGTAGTGACTTACTTTTTACTCCGTTACATTTGACCAAATCCCTTCAGTTACATAGATTTACAGTGCCTTCAGAAAGTATGCACACCACTTGACTTTTTCACAGTTTGCTGTGTTACAGTCCTGAATTTAAAATTGATAACATTTTACATTTGGTGTAACTGATCTACATACCACATAATGTCAAAGTGGAATTATGTTTTTAGAAATGTTTACAAAAACATGAAAAGCTGCAATGTCTTGAGTGAGTAATTACTTAACCCTGTTGTTATGGCAAGTCTACATAAGTTCAGGAGTAAAAATGTGCTTATCAAGCCACATAATAAGTTGCATGGACTAATTTGGGGTGCAATAATAGTGGTTAACATGATTTTTAAATGACTACCCCATCTCTGTACCCCACACATACAATTATCTGTAAGGTCCCGCAGTCGAGCAGTGAATTTCAAGCACAGATTCAACCACAAAGACCAGGGAGGTTTTCCCTATTTAACCCTCTGGCATTCATTTCTGTTCTGTCCGTGATTGTTTGTTTCATTAGTGGTTGTTGTTAGTACGTGTGTGTTTGTTATATTCCCGTTGTGGAATTTTTGCTTATTTTTGAGTAAACGCTGTGGTTTCGCTCAACACCTGTGTCCTGCGCTTGACTCCGCTACTTCTCTGCACACAACCCTGACAGAATCACGGACCGCTCAAATGGAGTCAGCAGGTGCAGCCAGCCCCTCTCTCCCAGTAGAGGAGCAAGTCCAACAGCACGCGACCATGTTACACAGTCTAGGGACAGCCATGGATTGCGTGCTGCAAACAATGGACAGATGGTAGAGAGGAGGTCTCCCGGTCAATCATACCACATCACCTCCGCCCGCACCTCAACCTACACCGATGTCCATCCCTCCATCGTCTAACCCTCTGGCATTCATTTCTGTTCTGTCCGTGATTGTTTGTTTCATTAGTGGTTGTTGTTAGTACGTGTGTGTTTGTTATATTTTCGTCAGGACCCAGTGGGATTCGGCTCTCGCTCCCAGGAGCGTATGACGGAACAGCAGCCGGGTACCAGGGGTTCCTACTACAGCTGGAGCTCTACCTGGCAGCTGTTCATCCGTCCCCTTCGGGATGCGAGAGGGTGGGCGCCCTCATCTCCTGCCTGACTGGTAAAGCCCTGGAGTGGGCCAACGCCATCTGGGGAAGGGAAGGCCTAACCCTGGATAACTATGATGACTTCTCTCGCCGCTTCCAGGCAGTCTTTGATCATCCACCTGAAGGGAGAGCGGCGGGAGAGCGATTGTTCCATCTGAGACAGGGGATGAGGAGCGCTCAAGAATTCGCCCTGGACTTCCGTACTCTGGCCGCTGGTGCGGGATGGTATGAGCGGGCCCTGATCGATCATTACAGGTGTAGTCTACGAGAGGACGTTCGTAGGGAGCTAGCCTGCAGGGACACCACTCTCAACCTGGACCAGCTGGTGGATTTATCTATCCGGCTGGATAACCTGTTGACCTCCCGCGGACGTCTAGATCGGGGTCCGCCCGTTCCATTACCCAGCCTCTTGGATCCTATACCTATTGAGTTAGGAGGGGCTCCTAGGAGGGAGACCGGAGGGGGGACCATTCCCTGCACCAACTGTGGCCGCAGAGGGCACACTGCTGGTCGGTGCTGGGGTGTTTCTCCTGGAAGTCGAGGTAGCAGGCGGAGCACTGGTGGGTCATCTCAGGTGAGTAGGCACACAACTCACCCAGAGCCCTCTGTTGCACACATGTGGTTACCCATAGAATTTCCTGAGTTTTCCCCGCATCCCCAGCATAAGGCGCTAGTAGATTCAGGCGCAGCTGGGAACTTTATTGACCGCTCTTTGGCACATAGATTAGGGATCCCTATTGTTCCTGTTGATGTTCCCTTCCCTGTACATGCCTTAGATAGTCGTCCTTTGGGGTCGGGGCTGATTGGGGAGGTCACAGCGCCCATTGCTATGAGAACACAGGGGGATCACGAGGAGAGAATTAGTCTCTTCTTGATCGACTCTCCTGCGTTTCCTGTTGTGTTGGGTCTTCCCTGGTTGGCCTCTCATGATCCGATTATTTCGTGGCAACAGAGGGCTCTCAAGGGATGGTCCTGTCAGTGTTCAGGGAGGTGTGTAGGTGTTTCCTTAGGTGCCACTACGGTGGAAAGTCCAAACCAGGTCTCCACCATGCGCATTCCCCCCGAATATGCCGATTTGGCACTCGCCTTCTGTAAAAAGAAGGCGACTCAATTGCCACCCCATCGACCGGGGGATTGTGCGATAGATCTCTTGGTAGACGCTGCACTTCCAAGGAGTCACGTGTATCCTCTGTCACAGGAGGAGACGGTGGCTATGGAGACATATGTCACCAAATCTCTGGGACAGGGATACATTCGGCCTTCCATCTCACCTGTCTCCTCGAGTTTCTTTTTTGTGAAGAAGGATGGAGGTTTGCGCCCGTGTATTGATTATCGAGGTATAAATAAGATCACGGTAAAATACAGTTACCCGCTACCACTCATAGCCAGTATGACCGAGTCATTACACGGGGCATGCTTTTTCACAAAATTGGACCTCAGGAGCGCTTACAACCTGGTGCGTATCAAGGGGGGAGATGAGTGGAAGACAGCATTTAGCACCACTTCTGGGCATTATGAGTACCTCGTCATGCCATACGGGTTAATGAATGCTCCATCAGTATTCCAATCCTTTGTGGATGAGATTTTCAGGGACCTGCAAGGGCAGGGTGTAGTGGTGTATATAGATGACATTCTAATATACTCCACTACACGCGCCGAGCATGTGTCCCTAGTGCGCAGGGTGCTTGGTCGACTGTTGGAGCATGACCTGTAAGTCAAGGCTGAGAAATGTCTGTTCTTCCAACAGTCCATCTCCTTCCTAGGGTACCGCTTTTCAGCGTCAGGGGTAGAGATGGAGAATGACCGCATTTCAGCCCTGCGTAATTGGCGGACTCCAACCATGGTAAAGGAGGTGCAGCGGTTTTTAGGGTTTGCCAACTACTACCGGAGATTTATCCGGGGTTTTGGTCAGGTAGCGGCTCCCATTACCTCACTGCTGAAGGGGGGACCGGTGCGACTGCAGTGGACAGCTGGGGCGGACAGGGCTTTTGGTCACCTGAAGGCTCTGTTTACCTCGGCTCCCGTGCTGGCTCATCCTGATCCTTCTTTAGCATTCATAGTTGAGGTGGACGCGTCCGAGGCAGGGATAGGTGCTGTGCTGTCTCAGCGCTCGGGTACGCCACTAAAACTCCGCCCCTGTGCCTTCTTTTCGAAGAAGCTCAGCCTGGCGGAGCGAAACTATGATGTGGGGGACCGGGAGTTGCTGGCTGTTGTCATGACTGAAAGCGTGGAGACATTGGCTTGAGGGGGCTAGACAGCCTTTTCTCATTTGGACTGACCACCGCAATCTGGAGTACATCGGGGCGGCGAGGAGAATGAACCCTCGCCAGGCAAGGTGGGCCATGTTTTTCACCCGTTTTGATTTCACCCTTTCCTACAAATCAGGTTCCCAGAACGTTAAGGCAGACGCACTGTCCCGGCTGTATGATACAGAGGAGCGGTCCACAGATCCCACTCCCATAATTCCAGCCTCTCGCCTGGTGGCACCGGTGGTGTGGGACGAGGACATCGAACGGGCGTCATGTGCAGAGCCCACTCCACCTGACTGTCCAGCTGGGCGTCTGTACGTTCCGTTTGATGTCCGCGATCGTTTGATCTGTTGGGCTCATACGTCACCCTCCTCTGGTCATCCTGGTATCGGTCGGACGGTGCGCTGCCTTGCTGGGAAGTACTGGTGGCACACTTTAGCTAAGGACGTGAGGGTTTATGTTTCCTCCTGTTCGGTATGCGCACAGTGCAAGGCACCTAGACATCTGCCCAGAGGGAAATTACAACCCCTTCCCGTTCCACAGCGACCGTGGTCACACCTATCGGTGGATTTCGTGACAGATCTTCCCCCGTCGCGGGGTAACACCACGATCTTGGTCGTTGTGGATCGGTTTTCTAGGTCCTGCCGTCTCCTTCCTTTGCCCGGTCTCCCTACGGCTCTACAAACTGCGGAGGCTCTGTTCACCCACGTATTCCGGCACTACGGGGTGCCTGAGGATATAGTTTCTGATCGGGGTCCCCAATTTACGTCTAGAGTCTGGAGGGCGTTTATGGAACGCCTAGGGATCTCGGTCAGCCTTAACTCAGGTTTTCACCCCGAGAGCAACGGGCAGGTGGAAAGAGTCAACCAGGATGTGGGTAGGTTTCTGAGGTCCTATTGCTAGGACCGGCCGGGGGAGTGGGCGGCTTACATCCCCTGGGCGGATATGGCCCAAAACTCCCTCCGCCACTCCTCTACCAACCTATCACCTTTTCAGTGTGTGCTGGGTTATCAGCCGGTCCTGGCACCATGGCATCAGAGCCAGATTGAGGCTCCTGCGGTGGATGAATGGTTTCGGCACTCAGAGGAGACTTGGAACGCTGCCCATGTGCGGCTACAACGGGCCATCAGGAGACAAAAGGCGAGTGCCGACCGCCACCGCAGTGAGGCCCCCGTGTGTGCACCGGGGGATCGGGTCTGGCTCTCAACCCGAAACCTACCCCTTCACCTGCCCTGCCCGGAAGCTGGGTCCACGGTTTGTGGGGCCATTTAAAGTCCTGAGGAGACTGAACGAGGTTTGTTATAGGTTACAACTCCCCCCTGATTCCCGTATTAACCCCTCGTTCCATGTGTCTCTCCTCAGGCCGGTGATGGCTGGTCCGCTCCAGCAGTCTGAGGTGCGGGAGGTTCCTCCGCCCCCTCTTGACATCGAGGGGGTCCCGGCGTATATCGTAAGAGCCATCATGGACTCAAGGCGTCGGGCGAGGGGCCTTCAGTACCTCGTGGAGTGGGAGGGGTACGACCCGGAGGAGAGATGATGGGTACCGGTGGAGGACATTCTAGATCCTTCAATGTTACAAGAGTTTCATCGTCTCCACCCGGATCGCCCTGCGCCTCGCCCCCCGGGTCGTCCCCGAGGCCGGTGTCGTCGAGCTATTGGAGCTGCGCGTCAAGGGGGGGGGGGGGGGGTACTGTCACGACTTCCGCTGAAGTCGGCCCTTCTCCTTGTTCGGGTGGTGTTCGGCGGTCGACGTCACCGGCTTTCTAGTCACCACCGATCCATTTTTCAGTTTCGTTTTGTTTTGTCTGCATTACACACACCTGGTTTCAATTCCCCTGTCATGTTCCCTATTTAACCCTCTGGCATACATTTCTGTTCTGTCCGTGATTGTTTGTTTCATTAGTGGTTGTTGTTAGGACATGTGTGTTTGTTATATTCCCGTTGTGGAATTTTTGCTTATTTTTGAGTAACCGCTGTGGTTTCGCTCAACACCTGTGCCCTGCGCTTGACTCCGCTACTTCTCTGCACACAACCCTGACACCTAGGTACAGTTTTGACTTAAATCGGCTTGAAAATATTTGTCAAGACTTGAAAATGGCTGTCTAGCAATGATCAACAACCAACTTGCAGAGCTTCAAGAATTATTTAAAGAATAATGGGCAAATGTTGTACAATCCAGGTGTGCAAAGCTCTTAGAGACTTACCCAAAAAGAGTCACAGCTGTAATCACTGTCAAAATATTGTACAATCCATGTGTCCAAAGCGCTTAGAGACTTTCCCAAAAAGATTCACAGCTGTAAACGCTGCCAAAGGCGATTCAAACATTTATTGACTCAGGGGGTTGAATACTTATCTAATCAAGATACACTGCACGAAAAAATAAAGGGAACACTTAAACAACACAATGTAACTCCAAGTCAATCACACTTCTGTGAAATCAAACTGTCCACTTAGGAAGCAACACTGATTGACAATAAATTTCACATGCTGTTGTGCAAATGGAATAGACAAAAGGTGGAAATTATAGGCAATTAGTAAGACACCCCCAAAAAAGGAATGGTTCTGCAGGTGGTGACCACATACCACTTCTCAGTTCCTATGCTTCCTGGCTGATGTTTTGGTCACTTTTGAATGCTGGCGGTGCTCTCACTCTAGTGGTAGCATGAGACGGAGTCTACAACCCACACAAGTGGCTCAGGTAGTGCAGTTCATCCAGGATGGCACATCAATGCGAGCTGTGGCAAAAAGGTTTGTTGTGTCTGTCAGCGTAGTGTCCAGAGCATGGAGGCGCTACCAGGAGACAGGCCAGTACATCAGGAGACGTGGAGGAGGCCGTAGGAGGGCAACAACCCAGCAGCAGGACCGCTACCTCCGCCTTTGTGCAAGGAGGTGCACTGCCAGAGCCCTGCAAAATGACCTCCAGCAGGCCACAAATGTGCATGTGTCAGCATATGGTCTCACAAGGGGTCTGAGGATCTCATCTCGGTACCTAATGGCAGTCAGGCTACCTCTGGCGAGCACATGGAGGGCTGTGCGGCCCCACAAAGAAATGCCACCCCACACCATGACTGACCCACCGCCAAACCGGTCATGCTGGAGGATGTTGCAGGCAGCAGAACGTTCTCCACGGCGTCTCCAGACTCTGTCACGTCTGTCACATGTGCTCATGTGCTCAGCGTGAACCTGCTTTCATCTGTGAAGAGCACAGGGCGCCAGTGGCGAATTTGCCAATCTTGGTGTTCTCTGGCAAATGCCAAACGTCCTGCACGGTGTTGGGCTGTAAGCACAACCCCCACCTGTGGACGTCGGGCCCTCATACCACCCTCATGGAGTCTGTTTCTGACCGTTTGAGCAGACACATGCACATTTGTGGCCTGCTGGAGGTCATTTTGCAGGGCTCTGGCAGTGCACCTCCTTGCACAAAGGCAGAGGTAGCGGTCCTGCTGCTGGGTTGTTGCCCTCCTACGGCCTCCTCCACGTCTCCTGATGTACTGGCCTGTCTCCTAGTAGCGCCTCCATGCTCTGGACACTACGCTGACAGACACAGCAAACCTTTTTGCCACAGCTCGCATTGATGTGCCATCCTGGATGAGCTGCACTACCCGAGCCACTTGTGTGGGTTGTAGACTCCGTCTCATGCTACCACTAGAGTGAGAGCACCGCCAGCATTCAAAAGTGACCAAAACATCAGCTAGGAAGCATAGGAACTGAGAAGTGGTCTGTGATCACCACCTGCAGAATCATTCCTTTTTTGGGGGTGTCTTGCTAATTGCCTATAATTTCCACCTTTTGTCTATTCCATTTGCACAACAGCATGTGAAATGTATTGTCAATCAGTGTTGCTTCTTAAGTGGACAGTTTGATTTCACAGAAGTGTGATTGACTTGGAGTTACATTGTGTTGTTTAAGTGTTCCCTTTATTTTTTTGAGCAGTGTATTAAGCAAACCAGAGAGGGTGCAAAGGGTCCAGAACGGCAGGCAGTCTCAGGGTCAGGACAGGCAGAACGGTCAAAACCGGGAAGGACTAGAAAACAGAAGCAAGAACAGACAGGAGCAGGGGAACAAACGCTAGTAGATTTCACGAAACAAAACGAACTGGCAACAGACAAACAGAACACAGGTATAAATACACAGTGGAAAATGGGGAAGATGTGCGACACCTGGAGGGGGGTGGAGACAAGCACAAAGACAGGTGCAACAGATCAGGGTGTGACAGTAACATTTTGACTGTAAAGTCCTGGAGATCCAGAAATCTATTTGCTGCTTTGACAATGTCTAGCTTCTTAGATTTTTTATTAGTTTGACGAGTGCAACTCATCACTTGCGCTATAAATGCAACAAAGTCAACAAAGTCTACCTTCTTCACTATTAGTTTGTTGGGATCCTTCTCCTGCAGGGAATTCACTGCAGACTGTGGGGCATCCATTACCATCTCCTCTCTACTCCCTCCAGCTATTTTCACTGCCTCCACATAGGAGATCTGCTGGATGGCCCTGATCCTAGCTAGTGCAACCTCCTTCATCTGCACAGGGCACTCGGGAACGTAATTCCTATCACAGTTACAACAACATGCTTTATCTGACTCTTCAACTACTACATATTTATTCCTTCAAAAAACAATTTAATTAATTACCATAATACTTCCCCATGCCAATACAATGCATTTCCAATCACGGAAAGCAAACAATAATGTACAATGCACTATCACGAATTATCAGTACAATGCAGCTGGACGCAGCTACCAAGCTGTCTTCCCGCAAGAGTGCTGTACTACGCAGCGTATGATAGCAGAGAAATTAGTATTCCATAGCAATTAGTTGTTTATGGCAACAGTACAGCTACAACGTTACTCAACCATTGGTCAAGGTCTGTCCACCCTCATCAATGTAATGCAAAGCACCTCTTATAGACTAGTCTATGCCTATTTCTGGCATTTGCCACGCATTTCCAAAAGCTAACTATTAACAAAACAAGTCACTCGTTCCACTCCCCCACGGAATTTGCTGGTAAGATCCCTCTCAAATGCCAGTTGAATCAGCTGCGCTGAAATGAAACAGCTTTCAATAGGCCCACTGCCTCGAGTCACACCGCTGTACCGTAGGTGCGGGTACTCTCGATTTCTCTGAGCATGTGGATGATGCTGTCCAGAGATTTTTTAACGACACTCACTGTGGCCAGATGACCAGTCCATCGCTGCTTAAGCAGCCGTTTCAGTTTCTCTCCCGTATATTGCGCAGCCACAGTTGGTTTCCTGAGAAACTTGGCAAGGGAATTACACACGTTAAAAAAATTGTCCAATGCACCCTCAGAGGACGTAGCGTGCACTATGACTAAATCCAGCTGGTGGTTAAAGCAATGCACATACGGCACTTCCCGATTCAGCTTGTCCTGCACTACCTTTTGCATGCCCCCATGTTTACCAGACATCACACTGGCCCCATCATAACATTGACTAAGAACCTTCTCGGTGCTAAAGCCAACATTTGTTAGCTCTGACAGGACCAAGTTAGTCAGCGATAAAGCATCACATTCTTTACTCGTTGCCATTGACAGTAGCTGCTCACAAATATGGTTGTTTTCGTCCATGTAACGGAGTACAATTGAAATGTTCTCTCACCCGGTTGGGTCTTTAGTGCCATCCACTTTAAGTGTGTACCATGAATCACCTACTTTCTTCACAATTTCCTCTGTGACTACCTCACTCATGAGCCCAATTATTTTGTTCTGGATGTCATGAGATGTGCATGTGGCATTGCGGGGAATTGTGCTTAAGACACTAGCAAGTTCCTTGTCTTTCCTGAACGTATAATCTAACTGTAACGCTCGTCGTATGAAGTAGAAGGAAACCAAGGTGCAGTGTGGTAAGTGTTCATGATATTTAATCAAACTGAACACTGAAACAAAATAACAAAGTAAAACAGATCTGTCAGGTGCAGACACAAAACAGAAAACAACTACCCACAAAACACAGGTGGGAAAAGGCTGCCTAAGTATGATTCCCAATCAGAGACAACGATAGACAGCTGCCTCTGATTGGGAACCGCACTCGGCCAAAAACAAAGAAATAGAAACATAGAATGCCCACCCTAATCACACCCTGGCCTAACCAAAATAGAGAATAAAAACCTCTCTATGGCCAGGGCGTGACACTAACATCGCCAGGAATAGTCCACCGCCCACCTCAGCATCCGTTGCATCCAAAGTTCCCCTGAGAGGAAGCTTGTTGACAGCAAGAAATTCCACGACGTCCACAATCGATGACAAATACATACAATTTCTGGCAATCTGTGCAGAATTCACAAGTGTTGAAATCTCTGCTCCCTGTGCATTCCTTGCTTGTCTTTCTGTCCAAAGTACCATGCATTTCAAATGTTCTTTGCATGATGCATGCCTCCCCAGGCCCTTGTTGCTATCAATGGCATGTCGCCAGTTATTAAATCCAGTTTGGGTGAATGCCTTATCGGCGTTAGCATTGGAGCCGATTTAAAATTTTCGACAAGGATAGCAGAAAGCTGTAACTGCCTTGCAGGAATATTCCAGCCACTCTCTGCCTTTGAACCACGCGCTACAAAATGCCAGTTTTCTCCCACAGTAGAGGGGGGATGGGTATTTCCCCAGACAAACCTGTGCTGGGTCCTCATCACTGCTGTCGTCAGGCACTAACGGAGGCGTGGGTGCTTGTAATATCCTGGCGGTGCTGCTGCTATATTCGGTCTTGGCGGCTGTAAGCACCTCCTTGGGTTGGTTGCCTCCTATGTCACCAGGCTGCAAGATCTTTGCTCAGGTGCCTTTGCTGATGGGCTCGATGGCCTTGACCTTGGTGATTAGCGTTGGCTCAGCGGCCTTGGCGTCTGTGGCAGGCTTTCCCCCCTCCCCACCGCTTTGATCCGGTGCTGCCATTGTGCCCTGGCGAAGCCCCTTTCTAATATCCATCATGCTATCAGCTACCTATTTAACTGTTAATATTAGCTAAATTCCATCCAGCTGTGCGGTGAAACTTTTTTTTACGTAGTACGTAACTTTGAAAGTAAACCTTAACGGTCAAATTGACGTGTATGACGTACGTATGATGCGTGCAAGGGAGTTGCACGAATGAAGCATAAATCGGTTGGAAAGGACAGTGGGGGCATATTGTGGGACAAAATAGGGATACAAAACTGAACGGGCACAATATTCGTGGCACCGGGTCTGCCTTTAACCGGTGCCCTACTCTGTAAGTAAGTCATCGCTTTCCACATCATATGTCGACAATTTGTTGAGCCATAGAGCTTTCTCCTTTTTCGCTTTTGGCACATATGAAATCAGCATCATACCGCTCCTGGTCACCTATTCCACTTTACCCAATTTGTCCTTCACCATCTTCGAGACCGCAAACAGGTCATCCAAAAAAACATAATTGCTCACTAGATTATCGCTAGCTGATGTTTCGCTAAACCATCAACCATCAACACCATCACCCGCACAGCTGATCTCAATTGCAACTATTATTGGTTACCTCATTACCACTCCCTAAAAGATGACGTCAGTGTTACTTTAGTCAGAGATCTGTATATATTGACGAGATGCTCATGTTTCCTCCCTAACAATGGGAGTTATTGTCCCAAGGGCAGGAAGGCAGGTGACAAGCTTAGGTCTGCATATTAAGCCTATAGAATTGCATTGGGCTTATTCTGGACAGATTTTGGTGAGCGTGTGAGCATGTACCCTCTCGCTTCACCTCTTTCTCTCTGACTTAGTCCTGCTTGCAACCAGTCTTGCAACATATATTCACCTCCTGGTTGGTATTTTCATCGGAACAACTAAGTCCTATTTTAACAGACTAAGGGTGTGTATGACATATGTATGACATCTGCAGGTAGCCTAGTGGCTAGAGCAATAGGCCAGTAACCGAGAGGTTGCTGGATCAAATCCCTGCGCTGACAAGGAAAAAGATCTGTTGTTCTCCCCCTGAACAAGGCAGTTGACCCACTGTTCCCCCCGGTAAGCCGTCATTGTAAATAAGGATTTGTTCTTAACTGACTTGCCTAGTTAAATCTAATTTTTAAAAAGCACAAGTTATCTATTTGACAAGTATTCCGTACAATATAAATAAAGTATTTCCTTGTTTAAATCAACCGTGGGAATTTACCCGACACTTTGTATGAATGGAAACTAATGTTGGTTTAGCCTATTGTTAATATTTCATTTGTTTCCTATTTATTTTATCCAACAGAGTCTGGTATGGTCATTTCTAATGAAGATCAGGGGTAAAATATCGCAGGACTGTCCATATTTTATATGTGTAACTAAATCAAGTCAAGTTGGTAGATCTAATTATTAGTGGGCCGGACTCGTGCGGTCTATATGTGCACGCTAAAGACAGCGGCCCCAACCGCTCAACCACCCCAGGCCACAATTAAACAGCATTTTGACAGTTCATTCATTTCTAACCTTAACCTTAAGATACACTCTGTGGCGACCCGTCATTCAGGGCAGGTGGGGCAGAGCCCCACATTTAGAGCAACAACAAACAAATATATATATTGTAATGACCTGACTAGATCATAAAAGAACAACTGTCCAGACAGAGGATTGAGTTTACGAATGGACGGTTTATTAAACCAACTTTACACAGGCTACTGTTTGGCCGTAGCCCACGCCAAATAAATGGAAGATAACCCACAAGCCAATCGTGACCTTCTCTTGTGAAGCCCAGACGTAAAAAGAGAGAGAACCAAGGCTAAACCTGGTCTTAACTTCCAATGCTCCATCCCCCTGGACAACCCCCCTCCACGCCACTCCGCCAACCGCCAGGATGCCCGGCATCAGAACATTCCAGGCATTCCCGTGATTGGCAGATAGCAGGTTGATTGACATGTCGGACCCCGCAAACACTGGGCACTGGTCAGTACAACACAACCATCTACTAGCCTAACACATAACACACAGCTGTCTGTGCAGGTCGCTACAATATATATACTAAAGTTTTTTGGGGGGCTTCCATGTTATTTTGGCATTAATATGTGATACATATCAGTTTGCAAACAATGTCAAAAGAATATATATCATTGAGTTATCATTGAGCTGTACAGTCGTGGCCAAAAGTTTTGAGAATGACACAAATATTAATTTTCACAAAGTCTGCTGCTTTCGTTTGTATGATGTCAATTTGCATATACTCCAGAATGTTATGAAGAGTGATCAGATGAATTGCAATTAATTGCAAAGTCCCTCTTTGCCATGCAAATGAACTGAATCCCCCAAAAACATTTCCACTGCATTTCAGCCCTGTCACAAAAGACCAGCTGACATCATGTCAGTGATTCTCTCATTAACACAGGTGTGAGTGTTTTTGACAAGGACAATGCTGGAGATCACTCTGTCTTGCTGATTGAGTTCGAATAACAGACTGGAAGCTTCAAAAGGAGGGTGGTGCTTGGAATCATTGTTCTTTCTCTGTCAACATGGTTACCTGCAAGGAAACACGTGCCGTCATCATTGCTTTGCACAAAAAGGGCTTCACAGGCAAGGATATTGCTGCCAGTAAGATTGCACCTAAATCAACCATTTATCGGATCATCAAGAACTTCAAGGAAAGCGGTTCAATTGTTGTGAAGAAGGCTTCAGGGCGCCCAAGAAAGTCCAGCAACCGCCAGGACCGTCTCCTAAAGTTCATTCAGCTGCGGGATCGGGGCACCACCAGTACAGAGCTTGCTCAGGAATGGCAGCAGGCAGGTGTGAGTGCATTTGCACGCACAGTGAGGCAAAGACTTTTGGAGGATGGCCTGGTGTCAAGAAGTGCAGCAAAGAAGCCACTTCTCTCCAGGAAAAACATCAGGGACAGACTGATATTCTGCAAAAGGTACAGGGATTGGACTGCTGAGGACTGGGGTAAAGTCATTTTCTCTGATGAATCCCCTTTCCGATTATTTGGGGCATCTGGGAAAAAAGCTTGTCCGGAGAAGACAAGGTGAGCGCTACCATCAGTCCTGTGTCATGCCAACAGTAAAGCATCCTGAGACCATTCATGTGTGGGGTTGCTTCTCAGTCAAGGAAGTGGACTCACTCACAATTTTGCCTCAGAACACAGCCATGAATAAAGAATGGTACCAACACATCCTCCGAGAGAAACTTCTCCCAACCATCCAGGAACAGTTTGGTGATGAACAATGCCTTTTACAGCATTATGGAGCACCTTGCCATAAGGCAAAAGTGATAACTAAGTGGCTCGGGGAAGAAAATAACATTGATATTTTGGGTCCATGGCCAGGAAACTCCCCAGACCTTAATCCCATTGAGAACTTGTGGTCAATCCTCAAAAGGCGAGTGGACAAACAAAACCCCACAAATTCTGACAAACTCCAAGCATTGATTATGCAAGAATGGGCTGCCATCATTCAGGATGTGGCCCAGAAGTTAACTGACAGCATGCCAGGGCAGATTGCAGAGGTCTTGAAAAAGAAGGGTCAACACTGCAAATATTGACTCCTTGCATCAACTTCATGTAATTGTCAATAAAGCCTTTGACACGTATGAAAGGCTTGTAATTATACTTCAGTATTCCATAGTAACATCTGACAAAAATATCTAAAGACACTGAAGCAGCAAACTTTGTGGATATTAATATTTGTGTCATTCTCAAAACTTTTGGCCACGACTGTATACAAACATGGTCTTGTTTTAGTTTTCTTGAGTAAGGCCGCTCCAAAATGCAGGTGTTTCAGCCTAGCTCAGTGCTTTCTGTGGTGGTGGGGCAAGCCAGCAGAAAATACGGAGCGTTGCGCCGTGATTGGCTCAGTGTTCTGTCACTCATGAGGACACTACGTCACCGCGAAGTCTAAGGGTATGGACAGAAAATTATAGCTCCTTGGGTGCTGCTATAGTGTTACATTAGAAGTGCCCATCCAAGAAGGCTCAAGGTCATTGACCACAGATAAAATGACGTCAAATCACGTTATATGTACAGTAGCTTTGATCATGTCAACATCATACTTTCAAAATCTTAGCTAGCAGTCATCATCATGAATCAAGTCGACAATCTACTGGCAAATCCTTTTTAATCCTTGTCATATGAAGAGAAATAATGAAGAGAAATTTTAGATAGCTCAGTGGGTACACTGAGCTCATCGGCCATTGGACATAAATATTACACAACAAGTTGGAAATCGCAAATTCAACAATGAGGGGTTTGGAAGGAATCAGTGACAGTGGCTAAATGCAAGCATTGCGAAGCAATCACTAGCCTGCTAATCAGTGGAGTGGCTGTGAGGTCCCAAATCTGGGATTAAGGGGCCCTTTTTCAAGTTTACAATAATAAACATTCAACATTAGCCATGCTGTCAATGAAGCATGATTTGTGCCTTGCTCAAAACAACTGTTAACCCGGAACTTGACTCCAGTGAGTTCACTGACAACTGGGAAGTCGGGAATAAATGAACAGCGACTGGGAAAATACGTTTTGAATGGTCATCCAACACGGAATTGTAAATCTGGCCTCTTTCTAGAGCTACGACCTGAAGATCAATGAGGTCATCATGATTTGACCCTGTTTTTTTACGAGTTCCAGTTGTTTTGAAAGCACCATAAATCCAGAGAATGCCAGACTTTGATGACAAAATTTGCCGACGACGGACTGCCGCGCCATCTTCCTGTTCAAGTGAGCACAGCACAACAAGGTGAGTCCATAAATATATTGTATGTTGCTGCATAAATTATGTAATATGCCAGGGAGATATGTATACAGTAGCTAAGAAAGTAATACTAAGTGTATACTGTGTAGTAAGATGTTAGTAGCCTATGTGCCTCACCCTAATAATTTGGTGTATTTACCCCTCTTAATTTCCCCTACTGTTCTGACTTGGTGGTGCACATGTAGCCTATAACCTGTTTTTGAGAAATGTAACCATTGAATATTGTAAGAACTTTCATTGACTGCTTATATGCCCCCTTTATTTATCCTACAGTTCTGACTTGGTGTACAGGGTACACGCACTAAGAACGGCACATATTCTTGTAACGGGTGTTGCTCTCCTCATCCTCGGATGAGGTGAGGAGAGAAGGATCGGTAGACCAATGCGCAGCGAGGTGTGATGACATAATGAATTTATTTAACAAAACGAACACTGACACGAACTATACTTTAGAAATGATACAAAATAACAAACGGACAACGTAGACGAAACCTGAACATGGAACTTACATAACGACAGGAAGAACACACGAGCAGGAAACAGACTACATCAAAACGAAATACAACCGAAACAATCCCGTATGGTGCGCAGACACAAACACAGGAGACAACCACCCACAAACAAAAGTGAGAATGCCCTACCTAAATATGACTCTTAATTAGAGACAAACGCAAACCACCTGCCTCTAATCAAGAGCCATACCAGGCAAACCAAAAACAACATAGAAACAGATAACATAGAATGCCCACCCAACCTCACGTCCTGACCAACTAACACACAAAACTAACATAAATAGGTCAGGAACGTGACAGTACCCCCCCCACAAGGTGCGAACTCCGGACGCACCAGCACAAAGTCTAGGGGAGGGTCTGGGTGGGCATCTAACCACGGTGGTGGCTCAGGCTCCGGGCGCGGTTCCCATCCCACCATAATCCATCCTAGCCCCCTCCCTTCAAGAATGTCCACCCTCTTACTTCCCCCACAAAATCCTCCTAATAACAAATCTAATAGTGACAATACCGGGACAGAGAGATAAACCAAGACAGAGGGATAGATAAGACTATAGATGTAGATAAAGATAGAGAGGGAGATCAGGATAGAGGGGCAACTCCGGACTGAAAGGCAGCTCCGGACAGAGAGACAGCTCTGGACTGATGGGCAGTTCTGGGTATCTAGCCTTTTCAGGCTGAAGGGCAGCTCATGGCTGACTGACGACTCACGACGCTCATGGCAGGCTGACGGCTCTCGACGCTCATGGCAGGCTGACGGCTCTCGACGCTCATGGCAGGCTGACGGCTCTCGACGCTCATGGCGCTCTGACGGCTCTCGACGCTCATGGCGCTCTGACGGCTCTCGACGCTCATGGCGCTCTGACGGCTCTCGACGCTCATAGCGCTCTGACGGCTCTGGCTGCTCATGGCGCTCTGACGGCTCTGGCTGCTCATGGCGCTCTGACGGCTCTGGCTGCTCATGGCGCTCTGACGGCTCTGGCTGCTCATGGCGCTCTGACGGCTCTGGCTGCTCATGGCTCTCTGACGGCTCTGGCTGCTCATGGCTCGCTGGCGGCTCTGGCAGATCCTGTCTGGTTGGCGGCTCTGGCAGATCCTGTCTGGTTGGCGGCTCTGGCAGATCCTGTCTGGTTGGCGGCTCTGGCAGATCCTGTCTGGTTGGCGGCTCTGGCAGATCCTGTCTGGTTGGCGGCTCTGGCAGATCCTGTCTGGTTGGCGGCTCTGGCAGATCCTGTCTGGTTGGCGGCTCTGGCAGATCCTGTCTGGTTGGCGGCTCTGGCAGATCCTGTCTGGTTGGCGGCTCTGGCAGATCCTGTCTGGCTGACGGCTCTAGCGGCTCCTGTCTGGCTGACGGCTCTAGCGGCTCCTGTCTGGCTGACGGCTCTGCAGGCTCATGGCAGACGGGCGGCTTTGCAGGCTCATGGCAGACGGGCGGCTTTGCAGGCTCCTGGCAGACGGATGGCTCAGATGGCGCTGGGGAGACGGATGGCTCAGATGGCGCTGGGGAGACGGATGGCTCAGATGGCGCTGGGGAGACGGATGGCTCAGATGGCGCTGGTGAGACGGATGGCTCTGGCCGGATATGGCGCACTGTAGACCTGGTGCGTGGTGCCGGAACTGGAGGCACCGTGCTAATGATAAGCACCTTCCTACTAGTGCGGGGAGCAGGGACAGGGCACACTGTATCCTCAAAGCCTACTCTACCCCTGATGCGTGGTACCGGCACTGGTGACGCCGGGCTGAGGACAAGCACATCAGGATTAGTAGGGGGAGAATATATAGTGTGTACAGGGCTCTGGAGACGCACTGGTAGCTTAGTGCGTGGGGCCGGAACTGGAGGCACCGGGCTAGATGCACGCACTACAGGGAGAGTGCGTGGAGGAGGAACAGGGCTCTGGAAATGCACTGGTAGCCTAGTGCGTAATGTAGGCACTGTAGGTACTAGGCTGGGGCGGGGAGGTGGCGCTGGAAATACCGGACCGTGCAGGCGTACTGGCTCTCTTAAGCATTGAGCCTGCCCAACCTTACCTGGTTGAATGCTCCCGGTCGCCCTGCCAGTGCGGCGAGGTGGAATAGCCCGCACTGGGCTATGCAGGCGAACCGGGGAAACCATGCGTAAGACAGGTGCCATGTATGCCGGCCCGAGGAGACGCACTGGAGACCAGACGCGTTGAGCCGGCCTCATGACACCTGGCTCAATGCCCAATCTAGCCCTACCAGTGCGGGGAGGTGGAATAACCCGCACTGGGCTATGCACACGTACAGGAGACACCGTGCGCTCTACTGCGTAACACGGTGTCTGCCCGTACTCCCGCTCTCCACGGTTAGCCTGGGAAGTGGGCGCAGGTCTCCTACCTGCCCTTGGCCCACAACCCCTTAGCCCCCCCCCAAGAAATTTTAGGGAATTACTCACGGGCTTTTCGGGCTTCCGTGCAAGACGCGTCCCCTCATAACTCCGGTTCTTTACTCCAGTAGCCTCTGCTCTCCTCAGTGCCTCCACCTGTTCCCATGGGAGGCGATCCCTTCCAGCCAGGATCTCCTCCCATGTGTAGCAACCTTTACCGTCCAATACATCGTCCCAAGTCCATTCCTCCTTCTTGCGCTGTCCCTTACTCCGTTTACCCCGCTGCTTGGCTCTGGATAGGTGGGTGGTTCTGTAAAGGCGTTCCTCCTCCTCTCCATTTTCGGTAAAGGAGGAGTATTGAGGGAACCAAGGCGCAGCGAGGTGTGATGACATAATGAATTTATTTAACAAAACGAACACTGACACGAACTATACTTTAGAAATGATACAAAATAACAAACGGACAACGTAGACGAAACCTGAACATGGAACTTACATAACGACAGGAAGAACACACGAGCAGGAAACAGACTACATCAAAACGAAATACAACCGAAACAATCCCGTATGGTGCGCAGACACAAACACAGGAGACAACCACCCACAAACAAAAGTGAGAATGCCCTACCTAAATATGACTCTTAATTAGAGACAAACGCAAACCACCTGCCTCTAATCAAGAGCCATACCAGGCAAACCAAAAACAACATAGAAACAGATAACATAGAATGCCCACCCAACCTCACGTCCTGACCAACTAACACACAAAACTAACATAAATAGGTCAGGAACGTGACAATTCTGAATTATGTTACTGTACATTTCAAAAGTGCTAAACAAATAGTTTATAGACTACGTCCGTCCTAGCCCGCTCATTGTCTTCATCGAAATTACGGATTGCCTCTTATCTGCTTGTCGTCCTCTTATGCCATAGTTTGTCCATCTCAATTAGAAACCACATTTGTTTAAGCAAGTCAGCCATATCTATGTTTTTTTAAAAGGCAGTAAATGAGGCTGAATGAAGCTGAATGAACTGTTTCGCTGCCAGACAAAGCTCCGCTGATAGCCAGGTGTAGCGGTGGTAAGATGTTGGGACTGCTATTGGGACAGCTTTATGTAGGCCCTAACAGTTTGTGGGGACGGTTTGTCACCGTTATAGTGCAATTAAAACCAACAATGCAGTTCAAGAAATAGAGTTAAGAAAATATTTACTAAATAAATATAAAAAATGAAATATAAAAAGTAATACAATAAAATAACAATAATAAGGCTATATGCAGGGGGTACCGGTACCATGTCAGTGTGCAGGGGTACAGGTTAGTTGAGGTAATTTGTACATGTAGGTAGGGGTGAAGTGACTATGCATAGATAATAAATAGTGAGTGGCAGCAGTGTAAAAACAAGGGGAGGGGTCAATGTAGTCCGGGTGGTCATTTGATTAATTGTTCAACAGTCTTATGGCTTGGGGGTAGAAGCTGTTAAGGAGCCTTTTGGAACTAGACTTGGCACTCTGGTACCGCTTTCCGTGCGGTAGCAGAGAGAACAGTCTATGACTTGGGTGACTGGAGGCTTTGACAATTTTTTGGGCCTTCCTCTGACACTGCCTAGTATATAGGTCCTGGATGGCAGGAAGCTTGGCCCCAGTGATGTACTGGGCCGTACTCACTACCCTCTATAGCGCCTTACGGTCGGAGGCCGAGCAGTTGCCATACCAGGTGGTGATGCAACCGGTCAGGATGCTCTTGATGGTGCAAAAGTAGAACTTTTTGTGGTTATGGGGATCAATTCCAAATCTTTTCATTCTCCTGAAGAGGAAAAGGTGTTGTCGTGCCCTCTTCACGACTGTCTTTGTGTGTTTGGACCATGATAGTTTGTTGTTGATGTGGACACCAAGGAACTTGAAACTCTCGACCCGCTCCACTACATTGTTCAGATTACCTTAGACCTTATGATGTTTCTACGCATGAGTTTACAGATGTAGGATCTTAATTTGATACATCTTTTGTTGCTCAGAATTTTGAAACGCAAACTTGTAATGTATTTTAGTTTTAAAAAGGCTTCAAAAGTTGGTCATTTCCACTGTGAAATGTCTGACTTGATTTGCCCTAACGAAAAATGTATCAACCATTACAAAAAAGTAAATGAATTATAAACCACATAATATTTCACTATCATTATTTTTCAGCGAACTGGCTAAGATTAAGACCCTACATCTGTAGCTAGCCAACATCACCCTGACATCACCTACATGTGTGATCGGGGATTTCTATTGGAGAAACAGTGTCTGCCTATCTTGAATGCGCTCATGACTCTTTTTTTATGCCCACCAAAATTACTATATTTTTCTCTGAATTGCCTTGTGAAAGCCTAACACTGTAAGATTGTATTTTATTACTTAGTTAGTCATGTTGGCAATAGAACAAGCTTACAAATCATGACCCAGATTGCGATGGAACGGTTTTGGATTGCGTAAACAACAATAGTAATTTTGTGATGTCGGGGCTGCAGGGTTGGGGCTGCAAGTGTGCTTGCTCTAGTTCCTCAACAGCACATCTAGAAGAGATAAAAATAAAAAAAACTTATAGTTGAAGACTCTTCTTGAGTCATAAAAGTACATTGAAATTGCTTAGGAACTGTGCAGTGTGCACACTTTAGAGAGGTGTGTGGACACTTGGAGACACCAGTTTGTCCTCTCACTCAAACCCTTGTAATTGTTTTGACTTATGTTGCACATACCCCACATCTAGCAGGAATAGTTTTATCATGTTACTGAATATTTTCAGATTTCATTATCAACAAATGAGGCAAAAAGTACAGTAAATGTAAAACTCTCACTCACTCACTCACTCACTCACTCACTCACTCACTCACTCACTCACTCACTCACTCACTCACTCACACATTTTCCATATGGCTTGAGTTTCCTAGTATAACATGATCACAAGAGGAGGAAGTAGCATGTGTTAGTTGAGCTCCAAAATCATAGGCTTTGTGTTGACAAGCAACATTATGTTTGTCAACATAAGGCAAAAAATACAGTATGAAGTTGTATTGTGACTTAGTTTGTGAAAATGAGGTCAATGTCACACACTGTATGAATGTAGCATCCTGAGTTCAAAGCTACTGATTAACCTGTATGTCGGTTTTAATGCAAATTAACATATAGTATAGGCCTAAGACAAAAACATTGCCTGGGGCGATTGTACCCACTGATTGTACCCTCCCAGTCTCAGTGAAGAAAATTGCTTAATGTCGCCATCTCTTGGACAGTTAGTTATGCAGTCATTTCAGTTTTACTTCACACAATCCAATATACCGATGTCTGAGAAAATAATGGAGAAATAAAAACGTACACGAATCTATGTGATTCGATGCTATGCCTGTCTTTTTCTCTTCCTACTTGAGTAAGTGTTTACCAATAATCAACACCAGATGTCAGTCAAACTCAGTCAATGCAGACACCAAGTTGAAGACACCTATACTGATGTACTCTCAGTCAGTCTCCTTTATACATCTACCTTTTTCTTTGTGACACTTTTTTCTATGATGTGTGTTACCGTAAAAACAGTCACCATATCACTTGGTGTCGGTTGGAAACAATGACTTCTGACTGACTGAGACGTCAATTAAAAATCTCTCTCTAATGTTCAATATTTTCCAAAGGTACTTTTCTAATTGTTTTATAGACACTTTGGAATGACCACTGCATTCAGCTCTTTTTTAATGCTAGTGGAAATGTAAACTGATGTTTGTGTTTTTGTGCAGTACTCAATGAGTAATCAGTGTAGTGCTCTACTTACACAACTCAAGGATCAGATAAGAGTTATCAGTTTAGAAAGAAAGATAAAATATTGTTGTATATCTATCAATCCAAACAGATGATTCCAACCAAATTCTCAAGATTTTAGTATTCATTATATTCATAGCCTTATTATACCATGCTAGAGATGGTTGCACCATACTAGTCATGATCATACTGTACTGAGAAGGTTTGGCAGAATATGGTGCAATACTTCCCTTGGGAGCAATAGCAGTTTTCTGTGAGGTTTTATTATTTTTACTCTGCTTAACGCTTTCTCTAAGCAGAGACACCTTTCACTTTTTTAGATGGTATATATTAGATTGGGAGGAGAACTTCAGGGGTCAGGGTCTAGGGGGTTAAAGGGGTTGTGGGGAATGGAAGGGTACTGGACAAAGGGACACTTGCAGGGATGTTTTGAGAAGCCCTGAATTCCAGAAGTGCCTTCTAATGTCTCTGTCACTGTGCCCTCCATCTTTTTATGGGTGGCTGAGTGTAGGTGTCAAGTGTGCCCTGCTTGACTTCTCTCCAAAAGTGAGTCCCCACCCCCACCCCCTCCCCATGTCTTCCTCCTCTTCACACACATATGCTACTCTGACAATACGGGCCAATGGGAGCCACTTGAAGTGAAGCTGACTTGGGGAGCTCCCCCCGTGAGGCTATTGTTAGTTTTAAGCGCTGTTACGGAAACAATAATCTTGCTGAGGAAAGACTAAAAGTTTTCCTTCCTTATGAAAGAAGAGGTGAAAGAGGTATTGATCCGAAAGGCTTTTGTTCTTAGTGGTTGGGATGAATTTCTCCAGAAGTAGCAGATTGGAGGGTGGTCCTCTATTCACAGTGTGATGAGTCTGAGTGGGGTCTGTGAGACTGAGGTCCTGGCTGCAGTGCAGAAGAGATGAGCTAGTCCACACAATCAGTTCTACATGTAGATTTCATAACTGTTCCTTCTGAGCTGTTTGATTACCGTCGCCACCTCACTACATGCCTGATTTTAATGCATTTTATATCACTCAAGTTGAAATTCCCACACACAAAAATAACAACTCCCATCTTTATTCACAAGCCCGTATTCATCAACCCAACTCTTATGATACATTCAGGGACACAAGCTGACTAAGACTGACTATATCATAGGTAGGGCCGGGACTTTTCTGGACCACGTGACCCAATAGAAAAAACTCAGGGTCCCATGGTTTTAATTTGGACAGCAGGAGTGGACAGAAGTCACACTGTGTTGTGACCTGAGGATCCCGCCTGGGACGTCGTTCCCTCTGGCTTGGGGTGGTGACACCACATGGTAAAAGTGTGTTTGACCTAAGGCTTGTCTGTTACAACAGATGTCCATCACTAATCAATGTCATTACTTTGTCCTATACGGACAGGGCCCGCGGGGGTCTCCCTCTAATACAATGATATATAATTATTCAAATCAAATCAAATTAGGGAGAAGGTGGAGTACGCCAAGGTCCGCTCTGATCAATATGATGAGTAGGGGTGGAGGAGTAGAGGAGTGAAGGGGACAGTATTCTATGATGGTGACCTTGTCTTGTCTCCTCAGCAGACGTTGGCGACCTTTACCTCAAACTCTGTGACAGGCTAGAGTCCGACTCACCATTTATTTCCCCTTCACTGACTGCACTCCAGACCAGACTGGCGACCTCACAGTTTGAAATTCAATTTGTTTGTCTTTCTACTTCATCAATGTTGTGTTTTAATTGTGCCAATGTAGCTAGATGAACCAGGTCAGTCTGTTACTACCAAAGTCACAGAAGCTCACAGAGTAGTCATCTCAATCTCAATCTGAAATCCAAACAGATTTGATTTGTTATTTCACCTTTATTTAACCAGGAAAAGCCCATTGAGACCCAGAGTCTCTTTTTCAAGGGAGACCTGGCCAAGAAGGCAGCAACAATCAATACATTACAGAATTAAAACATACAACAATACAATACAACAACATGATCCAGACTTAAAAAAGCATTTACACTCCTCTGTAACAGAGTCTCCCATCAATATTTAAAATTAATTCAGTGGCACTAACATATCTAGATGAAGCATGGATTGTAGATTATTCCATGCGTCTAGTGCACAAGAAGAGAAGGCAGTCTTGCCTAATACTGTGAATGCCCTGGGGACTTTAAGTAGCAACCAACTAGCAGACCGGGTATGGTAACTGCTTGTGGTGAAGGAGACCAGACTACAGAGGTAAAGAGGGAGTTTACCCAAAAGGGCTTGGTAGATGAACACATACACATGTATCTTTCTGTGCATATAAAGTGATGTCCAACCTAACATTTGGTACAATGTGCAATGGTGGGTGAGGAACTTGGCATTTGTAAGAATGTGCAAAAATGCATGATAACAGAGTCCAGTCCCTGTAAGACAGAGGAGGTTGCATGCATATACAACAAGTCACCATAATCAATTACAGAGAGAAAAGTGGCCTGAACAAGCTAATTTCTAGCCATAAGCGTTAAGCAAGCCTTATTATGAAAATAAAAACCCAATTTCAAGCTTTGTCACAAGATTATCCACATGAACTTTAAAGGACAACTTGTCATCCAACCAAATACCTAGGTATTTGTAGGATGACACTTTTTCAATGGATAAGCCACCAGATGTGACAATGCTAACGTTCTCTGACAGAGTTCTAGCGCTGGTAAAGGTCATGAATTTAGTTTTTTGTACATTCAAGACCAGTTTGAGACCATAAAGGGAGGCCTGCAGTGACTGAAAAGCAGTATTGAGCTCTTCAACAGCCTGAACCAGAGGAGCACATGAATATATGACTGATTCATCTGCATATAGATGTAACTTTGCTGGTTGCATCCCATTTCCCAAATCATTAATAAAAATTGAGAACAACACAGGAGCTAAAATGGAACCCTGGAGCACACCTCTATTCATCTCAAGAAAGCTAGACTTGTGATTGTCAGTATTGTAATGAAACAGCAGGGAGCAGGTCTCGAACCCTCGACCTCCTAGCCCGAGGTCCGGCGCGCTATCGACTGTGCCGCAAAAGCATGCTCGAGCGGCAGAGTCGATTTCCGCGCTTATAAACCCAGGGTCGTTACACTACTCCCTCCTTTCAAAGAGCGCGTCCTCGCGCTAGCTTGCGACTTTACGTCTTACAGGAACGCGCTCACCGGCCAAGCACACGCACTGTCGTGGATGCGAGGTCCGATCCCACTTCTGACACCAATGTAATGAAACAGCAGGGAGCAGGTCTCGAACCCTCGACCTCCTAGCCCGAGGTCCGGCGCGCTATCGACTGTGCCGCAAAAGCATGCTCGAGGGGCAGAGTCGATTTCCGCGCTTATAAACCCAGGGTCGTTACAGTATATACATATTGTGTTCTGTCAGAAAGATAGTTCTTAAACCAATTTACTACCCCTTCACTGAGACCAATGTTTCTGAGTCTAGCTAGCAACATTTCATGGTTAGCTGAATCAAAGGCCTTTGATAAATCCACAAACAGAGCAGCACAATGTGGCTTTTTATCAAGTGCATTAATGATGTTGTTTGCCACTGCCATGGCTGCAGTTGTGGTGCTGTGCCCCAATCTAAAGCCAGACAACCACACTCAGTATGTTCTTTTCAATTAACAAGTTTTTTTAACTGTGAGTACACTAGGGATTCATAGACTTTGGCCAGGATAGGGAGTTTAGAGATAGGACGATAGTTATTAGCATCTGAGGGATATCCACCCTTTAGCAGTGGGAGGGCATAAGCTGATTTCCAATAGCTGGGTATGGAATTGGTCAAGAGACTCAAGTTGAAAATGTGAGCCACAGGTTCAGTGATAATACCGGCTGCTATCTTTAAGAGGTAGGGATCCAGGTTGTCTGGACCTGCAGACTTTTTAGTGTCTATGGCCTTTAGTGCTTTATAGACCTCAGCATAAGAAACAGGCTCAAAGTTAAAATGGTTCACATAAGGGCCTATATCATAGTTGACTGTAACAGAGCTGACATTAGAGGCCTGGGCCCCACCATTATCAAAAACTGAACCAGCAGATAAGAAGTGCGTGTTAAAAAACCCTACACTATCGGCGTTATCCTTCACTTCATTAGAATCCATCATTAAATGGTCAGGAAGGCCAGAGGATACAATAGAACCTGACACTGATTGGATTAGTTTCCAGAACTTGGAGGGTTGTTAAGGTTCTCTGTGACTGCATTTAAATAGTAATCTGATTTGGACTTCCTGATCAATCCTGTGCATTTGTTTCTTAGCGCTCTGAAGGAGGCCCAGTCAACAGGAGCATTTGCATGTCTAGCTTGAGCCCAAGAGACATTTCTCTTTCTAATTAATTCTGCCAAGTTATCTGGAAACCAGGGATTGTCTCTTCCACTGATTCTATATTTCTTCACAGGGGCAGGCTTAACACAAATCGTCACAAATGTCATATAAAAATAGTCCCAGGCAGTGTCAACATCGGGAATCAGACTTACTCTGTCAATATTATGGGGGTTTGGCTTTGGTCATTTTTGTATTTCAAACACAGCACAGCACACACTGACATCATTACAGAATATCCCAGTCGATGTGTATATGTGAGGGGTATTCGTAAGAATAATGTCCAATAGCGTTGATTTGTTAGGTGCTCTGCGATTCGGTCTTGTAGGCGCATTAATTAATCGAGCGAGATTCAGAGTCACACAGTTCTTTAAAAGAGTCCGATGCAGATGTAAGCATGTCCCAGTTCAAATCTCCTAAAATAATGAATTCGGAGTTATGTAGCTTGTGCAGGACATCCTAAAGAGAGTTAAGCGCATCTCCCGAAGCCGAGGGTGGTCTGTAGCAGCCGACTACAGTGATGTGGGAGTCCTTATATACGTTCACTTTAACCGCAAGCAATTCAAAATGTTTGGCTTTGGTAATCGAGAGAGTTTCAGAGGTGTTAAACTCGGATTTCACATAAATTGCAACCCCTCATCCTTTACTCATCCGATCCGTTCTAAAAACCGTGTACCCATCAATAGAATTTGAAGTTATTTGACACAGATTTCTTTAGCCAAGTTTCCGATAAAACTATTGCGTCTCCATTTGTCGTTTTGGCCCATATTCTAATCATGTCTATTTTTGGAAATAGACTTCTGACATTAACATGCAAGAGGCCAAAACCTGCTCTGTTTTTAAAATCATAGGGAGTCGGTAGAGATTGCTTGGTATCTACCGGCCCAGGGGTTGGTCGCACATTACCAGAGATCAACAATAAAAGCATAACAATATGTCTCACTTGCCCAATGCGTGAGGACTTGGTGGAGCCAGCAAGTGTCAATAAAACGAACTGAGTCTTTCGACACAGAAAAAAAGTAATTCAAGGTGAAAAGAGGAAAACTGACTTTAATTACACACAAAGACAATTCAGCTTCCCACTTTAAACATTCGTTGTATCTTTCTGTTTTTAGTTGTGTTCTGTTTGGTTCTTTTGTATTCCTAAACTCCTGTGCATTCTCTAGTCTCAAGGACCCACTTTTTAACAGTCTCAAGTCACAAAGAGATGACATGTCAGCTGAACTAATTTGCAATTCCCCCTCATTTACATTCTCCACGGTGTGAATGTGTTGCAAATAGAGGGATTGTCCTTGCATATAGTGCATAACTATTCAGTGAAGTGATGGATCTGCCCAATGTTCTCTGGTACTTGTCTTTTAGAATGCAAAATGAGTGATCAACACAACATTAAAAGCTTGCTTATCACTTTTCTACCCATTTTTGGGCAAACAGCGGAACGCCCCCTTTATCTGGCATACTGTATATTGATAGGTTATGCTTTTTAAGATTTTTTTTATTTTTTAAATTCAACCATTTTGTTCATCAGATTAAATCAATAATTAAGGTAAAGACCTCCAGTGAGTGTGGGTTTTTCACTTCTATACTATACCAAAAACTTCTCTGTGCCTCTGCAGGGTGTAGATGGTTGGTGTCACACTGGCAGATGGGATGTGGAGGGCAGGACCAAGTAACCAACGTTTTGCATCAGGGTTAGCACATGCCCATCCTCACTGCTGGATAACCAATATTGGTTATTGATCATAGAGATTATATGCGTCACTAAAGCAAGAGGCATACAGGGACATCTGCCCTGCAAAGACACACACCACCCTTCACTCAGAACTCTCCATCTGGGACTGAACCAAGCTGTTCTGCAATATGATTTAGAACACATCAATGACTCAAAGGGTTAAATTATGGATGCAAGGAAAATGTTTGTTTTTCAAAAGCAAGTTAATGACCATTGCAGTACAGTATAGCCTAAATATAATTTACATGATCGACAAGCAGGCATCTTCTCATTCACTCTGTAATTGTTCTATGGATACGTCAATAGAGGTTACATATACTCAAAACCACAGAAAATGCAATTCATATGGATTTGCATCTCTAAAAGACCTATCAATTGTAGTGGCTTTGCGTGTAGCTTTAACTGGGCGTGCCCGTGTATGCTAATGAACCTCGGGGTTTACTCGGATAAGGCGCTGCAGATATTTACTCCCTACTTTATCATCTTCACACTGGCGCAAAAAACGGTCTGTGTGGCTTATATTTACCAGACTGTAGGCGAAATCAATTGCACTACTTTTTCTACACTACCCTGCTGAAAGAAATACCGAACTTCAACTTTGTTTTCATACATTTCGTTGGGAGTAACCTCTTTTACGGTTTTACTTATTTTCTCTGATGAGGAGTTCCAACTACTAGCTAGCATACCAACTGATACGAAGTAGACCCCCATGCCGGAAATTGCGGATTGGGATCCTAAATAAACCGGTGAGTGTTTTAGATAACTAATCTAGTTACCTAGCCTAATGTAGAGAATATGGAACTTTATTTCTCTAAGAAACATCCACACAAGGCGAATATAGCCGACTTTAGTGAAGTAGCTTTGGCTACTTTGTTTTGTCTTCTCTTAATGCACGGCTGCCGGAGACGGCGCTTTCAACAATTAATGTGTCACCCGGCAGCGCATCTACAGAACATTTGACGTCTATGCGCAATGGCCAATTATGCAATTACTTGTAAGGAAGTTAACAAAATTATATATATTTTTTCTCAATTGCTTGCATTGTCGAAGGTTAAACCGGTGCATAAAACTACGTAGCTAATAACCTTGCCATGCCTGGACAGTCTATCATTGCAAAGCACCCACAAGATGAAATCAATTATTAATTTAGTCCCATTTGTAGACGGCACCAGGCTAAGATTAGAACATGGGGGAAATTGTGATGGAGATCGTGAACAGTAGATGGGGGTCCCAGCGTTTGACATTATTTATTGCGCCTCTTAAGTCGCATCTTAAGTGGAAGGCCCCTCAACAACAACCCCCATGTTTCCGTTTTAAAGTAACTGTTCAGTGAATCTCAGTTCGTATTCTGTTAACACATATCCAAATAATGTTGTCCATTCTATACTCGTGGCCAAAGCATAAATTGGAAGAAAAACCCCCACACAAACTTGTATCTCAAACAGACCATTTCAAACATGCTGGCTATTTCCTCATTGAGGAGGACTAGTATGAATATGTTATGACCTGTAAACGCCCACACCATTACAACAACAAAAAAAACAGCTGCTTTTAACATAGTTATGTCATATTTCATAGGAATCTGGAAACACTAGACAGTTACTTTTACATTAGAGTCATTTAGCAGATGCTCTTAACCCTAAATGCTACTGTAAGTCGCTCTGGATAAGTTCCTTGCTTAAGAGCACATCGGCAGATTTTTCACCTATCCGTCATACCAGGTCATTTTAATGATTAAAAACCATTTTAAAATAATTTATTGGACGGGAACAAATCGACCGGTTCTGAATATTGCATGCCCCCTTTCCCCGTAGTAGTTTTGCCTATGGATTAGAATGCACTGTTGGAATGTTTAAGCACCTATTGATGATTGCAGAGCCATGTATAAAGGCAGTCTTGGAAGGGAAATTGATGATCCTTGTGTAAAGATTATCTCTTGTGAATCCAAAGATTATCTAGATTCAAGATGTGGGTTAAACTACTTTTCTAAGGAATTGGACTAATGCACTACTTCTGAATTGTTTCTTCAGGTTGTGTAAAGATTTTCTCAAAGATCAGTCGGTGACTATCAATGCTTGGAATAAACTCAAGAGCATCGCATTGTGACAGCTGGGAGATGGAGTACGACTGCTATCAGCACTATTTCTTAGATGACCTTGACAAAGAGGAGGATTTCTACAAGTCAACCGCACCAAGTGAGGACATATGGAAAAAGTTTGCACTATTGCCCACCCCTCCCATGTCTCCTAACAGGACAATCAGCGGTGGTACCTTGTACTTTACCCCTGGAGACAAGTTCGGCTGGCTGTCCAAGGTCTTGGGCCAGGACGAGGAGTACGAGGGACCTGACACCGAAGAGCTTTTTGGGAACATGAGTTCCATTATTATCCAGGACTGCATGTGGAGTAGTTTCTCGGCCAGTCAGCACTTGGAGAAAGTCAGTGAGCGCCTGTCAGCTGCAGCCCAGGCTCGTCTCTCCCCACCAGCACCCCAGAACAATGTGACTATGAGTGCCAGCAAAGCACAGTGCACCCCGCTGACCCCACCTGACTCTCCACTGCCCAGCACTGTGGCAACAGAATGCGTTGACCCAGCGGCTGTGCTCACATTCCCAACCATCAGCTGTAGGAAACCGGCATCATCGGGCTCTGAGTCTCGCTCCGATTCCTCTGGTAAGAAACTGACCATGCAGTAAACCAATTCACCTCTGCTAGATGTTGCCCACTCAATGTGTCAAGTGGAGGCAGCCAGTGAAACTCACACTAGGCTGGATGTAGAATTTTGCTGAGTCAAAGTATTCAGCTTTACTTAAGCCCGTATCTCGAGCACAAACCATTACCTCTGTTTCTCACTCTCAAAGGATTTTTTTTCACAGTCAATATTTGTAAACAGGTGCTGCAAATGCTTTGGTCCCAGGTGCCTAATTTTAAAACCCACCACATGCAATTCCAGGACAGAAATACCCCAAAATCTGTGTGCAAAGCATGACAATTGAAGTGTGGTGGGGGTCGGAGATAGGGTACATGGCGTCAGACCGTATATGAAACTATTTCCTATTGCTATTGCCTATTGCTAATTCCTCTGCATGTGCAATGATGTGTGGTTGTTTCTTTTGATGTAACAGACGACGACGATGCGGTGATTGACGTGGTGACTGTGGAGAGCAAGCAGAGCCGAGCCCGACTGGTGGGCAGCCGTAAGCCTGTGACCATCACTGTCCGAGCTGACCCCTGCCCAAAGCGTTTCCACATGTCTGTGCACCAGCAGCAGCACAACTACGCAGCCCCTTCCCCTGATAGCGACCCTGAGGATGACGAAGAACCACAGAGTAAATGGTCCTGTCCAGACTCCAGCCACCACCAGCAGCCAGACTCCCCCACAGCTTCCTCTGCAGACAGCCCCCAGAGCTCTGACGCTGAGGACACTGACCGCCGGAAGAACCACAACTTCCTGGAGCGGAAGAGGCGGAACGACCTTCGCTCTCGCTTCTTGGCACTGCGGGATGTGATCCCGGGCCTGGTGGAGTCGGCCAAGGCCCCTAAGGTGGCCATCCTGACCCAGGCCACAAAGTACCTGCTCCAGCTGCACAGCAGAGAGAAGCACCAGGCTCAGGAGAGGAAACGCCTCAAAGCCCGCCAGCAGAAACTCCTCCGGAGGCTAGCCGACCTTAAACGCTCCTGAGGATAGAAACTAACTATGCAACAGACTCTTAACAAACAAACTGCCTCATTCTCAGAAGCCAATGACTATTCTCTATTAGCAAAGTAAAAAAAAAAGAATAAACTGAACTTTATGCCATGGACTTCTTTTAAAACTATGTGGATCTCAGAGTGTGTGAACCCATGGTGGGAGAGGCTGGCGTTGTTTTTATTGATGTTTTCTCTGTTTGCACATTGAGTGATGACATGGTGGTAGTGGACTAGATGAGACAGAAACATGTTGGTTCCTGGTTGATGTTGGTGGGGGTGCTGTGATTAAACCAGAATGAAACTTACTTCCAAATGTCATGTCTCTTGTTTGTCAGTTATGTTCCTTGATAGCCTTGTCTGTTTATTTCTGTGATGAATAGTCCATGCACACTTGGATTGAAGTTTATTGATGAAACACTGTAATGTGTACACTGGGAGGGACTAATCTTTTTGTTTTCATGACTGATTTATTTTGATGTACAAATTGTTCTGTAAGTAATAGCATACTGCTCTGTTAAGGAGACATGAATATTGCTATTCTCTAAAACTGGCTTTAGAGCTTCTATTTTGTTAAAATGACAAAGGGTAGAACTGCTATACTTTATAATTACACATGTCACTTTGCAATGTTATTTTTACTTCTTATTCCTCTTGGGTTGAATTTAATTTGTGTACACATGACCAGATGCATAAAATGTTGATACCAGATTCCAAGAATTGTGATTTTTGTTTCTTTGATGGTTCTTTCAGATTATATTGCAACAGCATTGTTACACTGCTTAAATTCACTAGCATGTTATTTCCTAGCTAAAATGACTTTTTAAACAAGACTGATTAAAAGAGAACCAGCATGACACACAGACTAAATCATGAATGCATAAAGATTTTACAAAAGGCTTGTTGTATGGACTCTGAAGGTAGTATTTGTTTTACTTTGTCTCATGCTTAACTGTCATGATCTTGCCAGATTGAAGCATGCAGAAGCTTGGTCTAGATTTAGAGGGAGTGTGTCATTGATGTGTCCTTGAAATGTGTGATACCTCGGAGGATCCTCCCCTCTGCAGTTGCTGCTGCATGCAGGGCAACTGATGTGCTTTCAACTAGGTTACACACACACACGGTATCTTTAGAACATTCCCTGGGGTATGGAGAGAGGGTCTGTGTGTGAGCTGCTTCTCTGGGCTGGGTTCAGTCGTCCTATTATAAGCAGTCATGTAGTGACTGAGAGCCCTTGCTCTCGCTTCCCCTGCATGCATGGTGGAGAGTGGTTTGAACATTGACTGCAAAGGGGAGAGGTGCTGTGAACGGTCAAGTAGAGAAGCTGGTGCAAGAAAGGAGCTCTCCCTGATTTCTTAGTTTCCTTTTTGTCTTAATTTCTACACTTCTCTTAGGCAGGTAGTCTGAGGGAGAGTTTGCAGTTGATCTGTAGGTTTAAAGGCCCAGTGCAGTCAAAAACTAGATTTTCCAATGTGTCTATACACAGTTTACAAATCATTAGGAATACCTCTTTCCATGACATAGACAATCCAGGTGACATCTATGGTCCCTTATTGATGTCACTTGTTAAATTCATGTCAATCAGTGTAGATGAAGGGGAGGAGATACGTTAAAGAAGGATTTTTAAGTCTTGAGACATGGATTGTGTGTGTGCCACTCAGAGGGTAAGACAAAGTGCCTTTGAACAGGGTATGGTAGTAAGTGCCAACCAGGTGCACCTGGTTTGAATGTCAAGAACTGCAATGCTGCTGGAGTTTTCACGCGCAATAGTTTCCCGTGTGTATTAATGGGCCGCTACCCTAAGAACATCCAGCCAACTTGACACAACTGTGCGAAGCATTGGCATCAACATGGGCTTTCGCCACTTTGTGGGATCCATGCCCTGTAGAATTGACGTTTCTGAGGACAAAAGGGGGTGCAACTCAATGTTAGGAAGGTGTTCCTAATGTTTTGTACACTCAGTGTATATTTCTACACTATGAGTTTGGAATAATACTGTTAAAATGATGAGAATGCCCTTTTAGTGTAAGAGCTGTTTGAAAAGACTGCCTGACATTTCAGCCTGTTTTGGTGGGATGGAGCTTTGACCTGCCTGATGACATCACCAGGTGGAAAATGTGTTAATTGACCAATACGAAAGATTGTTCCTAACCTCCCTGCCAACAACATCTAGTTTTCCACTCCCAGACCGTCCTAGCATAATTCTTGCTTGAGAAATTGCTATGAAGCTATTTTTGTTTTTATTTTTGGCAATTTCAATTGATAACAATCACAGTAAGGTACTTAATGGTTACCCAGAATATATTTGATATTGAGATGAAAATGGCTGCATTGGACCTTTAAGGCCAATCAGCTTTTGTATGTTTTGTGAAGACCCAGTTGGCACCTGGTCTTTTGTTCTTCCACCCATAAAGTGTAGCTAGCAGTCGCGTGCCATCCTACACCGCTGGTACTGTTCTTGTGTGCTTGAGAAGCACTTAGCTATGCATCCAAGGCCAATTATCACCTAGATCTGGTTAGCATAAGAGGTGGAACAGTCTTCTGCACTGGTGCAGGTTGCTTTGATTCTTGATTTAGCCTATAACTATGGCCCACATAAAGAATTCTGAAGCAATAATTGACCCTATAGTGTTGAGAAAGAAGTACCCCAACCTGCCATTGGTGAGGTCAGTAACCTGTCTGAACAGGAGCTCAGTGAATGTCTGATTAAGATGATTTGATTATCAGTTGATAGACCAGTCAGCCTTAACCGTCGCACCTCACATCCCTTTGTCCCACTGTTGACGGTTGGTAGTTAACCTGCATTCACTGAGCCCTATCCGAGCCCTAGGGGCATCCTGTCTCTGTCCCCATTCAGCTGTGGATGTTTTCTCTAAAGGCTTGCTCAACAAGTTAGAATGTTTGAGAGCACTTCAGTTAGAAATGCATTGCATAGAGCTGCTGCAATTCTCTATTTCATATGGTTATGAGTCTTTAGCCAACTCCCCTGACTATAATTGTCATGCCACAGAATAAAGCACACACAGATCTGTGACCATGCCAGTAATAGATTGTGTCTCTTCCTGTGGTGTGTGAATAACTGGCTTACATGTTTGGATTGTACAGGTTATAGTGCTTTACCATAAGAAAGGGTCATCATTTAACAGTAAACTATGAGATACTGCGGTGATAGTGATCAGCAGCAGGTTGTGTGTGGTAATGTGGGTGTATAGTTCTCAAGTCAAGGCATCCTGAGATCAGATAGCATGGTCTTGGATCAGATAGGAGCAACCTGCTCTGTGTGTTTTCTGTTCAGTCGGCTGTATATCCAGAGAAATGCACTGCAAGCGTGTGAAAACAGTGCCGTCTATACACGTTGGATACTCTCATTCATCCTTATATCATCCTTACAAAACTTTATGGGAAAGCAATATATTTTACTACAGAAACCACACTGTTGTTTCTGACAACACAGTTGTGCGTTGCTTTAGTGGTTATGCAATTTCGGTTATGTATCAAGCAACTAATATGCAAACTACACAGCCCACAGTGAGTTTGTCTTTATTAACAGTCACTGGAATCGGTTTCCAAATGGTACTGCACTTCCCAGTGACAGTAGTAACGATGAGGGAAAATGCATGTGAAACACTGTCTGTTAAGAAAAGTCTGGATGTGTGGATCTTCCACACAGATGTTCTGGAGGTGTGGGTTTTTAACACTCATGTGTTTCATTCTCACACATCTGTGTTTTACGGTCATCCCCATTACAACCCATCTCTTTTTATCATTACCAACTGCATGTGTGTCAGTTCACTCGCGTGTGTCTGGTGTGAAGGCATTGATACTGTATGTCTGTTTGGGCATATCATGTGTGTGTCATGGAGGCCCGTGTATCCTGAATCAGTGTGTATGTGAGCTCTAGTGGTGTTCAGACCAGTGTGTATGTGAGCTCTAGTGGTGGTTAGACCCCAGTGTGTATGTGAGCTCTAGTGGTGGTCAGACCCCAGTGTGTATGTGAGCTCTAGTGGTGGTCAGACCCCAGTGTGTATGTGAGCTCTAGTGGTGGTCAGACCCCAGTGTGTATGTGAGCTCTAGTGGTGTTCAGACCCCAGTGTGTATGTGAGCTCTAGTGGTGGTCAGACCCCAGTGTGTATGTGAGCTCTAGTGGTGATCAGACCCCAGTGTGTATGTGAGCTCTAGTGGTGGTCAGACCCCAGTGTGTATGTGAGCTCTAGTGGTGGTCAGGCCCCAGTGTGTATGTGAGCTCTAGTGGTGGTCAGACCCCAGTGTGTATGTGAGCTCTAGTGGTGTTCAGACCCCAGTCTGTATGTGAACTCTAGTGGTGGTCAGACCCCAGTGTGTATGTGAGCTCTAGTGGTGGTCAGACCCCAGTGTGTATGTGAGCTCTAGTGGTGGTCAGACCCCAGTGTGTATGTGAGCTCTAGTGGTGTTCAGACCCCAGTGTGTATGTGAGCTCTAGTAGTGTTCAGACCCCAGTGTGTATGTGAGCTCTAGTGGTGGTCAGACCCCAGTGTGTATGTGAGCTCTAGTGGTGGTCAGACCCCAGTGTGTATGTCTGATCAGGGTGGGGCAGAAGGAGAATTTACGATTTGGTCGGCTAGCTGACAGGGAACTATCTCCTGATTTATAGGTCCTCCCCTCAGTACACTCTCTATTGTCTATTTCCACCCCAGGAAGCTGCGGAAGTGAGGACGGCTCATAATAATGGCCGGAATGGAATGAATGGGATGTATTTGATACCATTTCACTCATTCGGCTCCAGTCATTACCACAAGCCCCCCCCCATTTAAGGTGCCACCAACATCTTGTGAAAAGCAAGTATCCTCATTACACCATATTACTCCACTCCTGGACTTTTATTCTCTATGTCTCAAATACGCGACCCTCATATGTCACTTTTACAGATTGGTTCTCCTTCACCTCTCCTGCCACTACACTGTTAGTCAGCACCATCTACTCATTCATTCCAGTGTACACAAACGCATGGACCTTGTGCTGACGTTGCCTTTATAGATCAAGAATAGAGTTCAGCAAAGCGGCACACATACAATTCAATAGGGAATCTATGAGTGGAGGGCTGACTTGGCGATGCTAAATGGCTGATTGAATGGCTGTGGTTAATTGGCTATGTGTGGTTAATTGGATAATTGTGGTTAATTTGATAATTGTGGTTAATTGTGCTCAATAGGAGGATCAGGGCTGTGGCAGTGGGCTGGGATCAGTTAGGAGACAGTTGGAGAACAGAGTCACCTGTATGAAGCTTTTCTGAGTGTCTGCTATTTTGTCAATGGGTCAAAAGTATCCCAGCTCAGAGAGAGTAGCACCGACATCCTCAGAACAGCCAGATTAGTGTGTGTACGCTACACTGCAGGATAGCTTTCTGGGGAAGTAGACAATCCTATATGATATACAATATAGTTCTACACGCTACCCTCTGTGTGTAATGCAAATAATATAAAGCACTTCTGGCGCCAGAAAAGCCGGTGTGACAATTGCAACACATTTCAGTAACGTATTAGGCTTTAACCCTATCAGTCCACAAAGACCACAGCAAAAATCGGCTTTTCAATTATCTGACATTCATTTATCCGCATGTCCAGTCCTTATATTTAGCGTCACAGTGAAGTGTTTTATGTCACTAACACCCGTTATGTCTACTTTTGTAACGGGTGACGTCGTCTGATGAGGAAGAATCGGACCAAAGCGCAGCATCGTATGTGTTCATGACTTTTATTGAACTGAACACTGAAACAAAAATAACAAAGTCAATAACGAAACCGAAACAGTCGTGTCAGGTGCAGAAAACACTAAACAGAAAACAACTACCCACAAAAACCATGTGGAAAAACGCCACCTAAGTATGGTTCCCAATCAGAGACAACGATAGTCAGCTGTCCCTGATTGAGAACCATACCCAGCCAAAACAAAGAAATACAAAACATAGAAAAAGGAACATAGAATGCCCACCCAAATCACACCCTGACCAAAGCAAAATAGAGATAAAAAGCTCTCTACGGTCAGGGCGTGATAACTTTGAGTGTAAGACTGGAGGTCTTCTGGGACTTTGTGTTTTTGCAGTTCCTTTCCAGTAAAATAGCTTAAACAATAGCAGAATTTCAGCTGCAGGATGCAGAGAATATTGCTGGGTGAACCTACTTTCATTTCTGTATTACTCAACATCAAACATTTTCAGCACACAACCTTCCCTTATTCTATTTTAAAGTGACTGAGATAGCAGTCAAGGGAGAGAGGAGAGGAGATTGTGCCTGTTTTACATGGCTGCACTTACATGCGCATGCACGCACACACACACACAAACTTCCTGATTGCAGTCCTCCATTTCTCTCTCTCTCTGCCCACTGAACAACATTCCATCCTGGTTGTGTCACTGGAACTCTGTCTGGCCCCTGGCAGTCACTGTCCATCTGATCCTAATGAGGCCATGGGGCTGCAGTGGTACACACACACACAAACACACCATCTCCCTGTCTCCAGTGCCTTTATCTTTCTCTCACAAACAGGTTCTTCCTAATCTCCAGCCCCTCCCTCAGGTCCACATTTCTGTTACTCAAGTCCTCTCTGATATACATTGAATGTACAAAACATTAAGGACACCTGCTCTTTCCAAGACATAGACTGACCAGGTGAATCCAGGTGAAAGCTATGATCCCTTATTGATGTCACCTGTTTAATCCACTTCAATCAGTTTAGATGAAAGGGAGGAGAAAGGTTAAATAATGATTTTTAAGCTTTGAGGCATGAGATTGTGTATGTGTGCCATTCAGAGGATGAATAGACAAAAAATTGAAGTGCCTTTGAACGGGGTATGTAGTAGGTACCAGGTGCACCAGTTTGAGTGTGTCAAGAACTGCAATGCTGCTGTGGATTTAACAGGTGACATCAATAAGGGATCATAGCTGGATTGACCTGGTCGTCATATTTGATTTGTTTAAAGTGTGTCAAGAACTGCAACACTGATGTTTTTTCACGCTCAACAGTTTCCCGTGTGTATCAAAAATGCCACTTTAATAATGATGTTTACATATCTTGCACTACTCATCCCAGATGTATATACTGTATATACTGCGACCTGGCCAAGATAAAGCAAAGCAGTGCGACAAAAACAACAACACAGAGTTACACATGGGATAAACAAACGTACAGTCAATAACACAATAGAAAGATCTATGTACAGTGTGTGCAAATGTAGTAAGATTAGGGAGGTAAGGCAATAAATAGGCCATATAGGTGAAATAATTACTATTTGGGAATGAGGTAGTTGGGTGTGCTATTTACAGATGGGCTGTGTACAGGTACAGTGATCGGTAAGCTGCTCTGACAGCTGATGCTTGGTCCACCACCCAAAGGACATCCAGCCAACTTGATATAACTGTGGGAAGCATTGGAGTCAACACGGGCCAGCATACCTGTGGAACACTTTCTACACCTTGTAGATTCCATGCCCTGACAAATTAAGGCTGTTCTAAGGACAAAAGAGGGTGTAACTCAATATTAGGAAGGAGTTGATACTATGAAGTGGAAGTCCTGTCCTCTCAGCTTGTTTGTTTAATCTGGAGATAATCCTAACAACATAGCCATCTGTGCCCAGACAGTGCTGAGAATAAAGATCCTGTCAAAAGGTCCCCAGACCTGGACAGCGAGTGTACCACTACCTAGCCAGGGACTGGTAGAACACAGATCCACTCTGAACCAATCTGAGGGCTACCAGAAAGTTGTAGTCACGACAGGGCCACAGGGATCAAATTTCATCCCAGTTCCATATTCAAAGGGCAAGGTGTGGTATTGGGAAAAATGTAGATGAATGTAAACACAATATGATAGTCAGTAGTGTTGTTGGAAGCATTCAGGTGTCAGAGGAGTAGGCCTACTGTAGGTTGTCCTAGCAGTGACGTGAGAGTGGGTTTAGAACTTGTGATGTAGGCTAGCCATGGAGCTGAATGGTTGATCAGGGCTACAAGAGGGGGAACGGGGCCTCAGCTTGGACAGCTGGTCTATTACCCTCACCCTGGCAACGTTGCATACAGAATGTGTGAGAGGGTGTGTAGTGTGTTCTTGTGCATGTGTGAGGGAACTATGAATACTAAGATTGATCTCTAGGGCTGTGGTTTTTATTTTGAAACCGAAAGAAACCTTGTACTCCCATACCACTTATTGGAACAAAACTTGCAAAATAGAGTTTAAACCTGTTTTGATTTTTAAACAAGCACCTTTGTACATGATGCTCTTATTACATAAACTCATCAAAAAAAGAAACGTCCTCTCACTGTCAACTGCGTTTATTTTCAGCAAACTTAACATGTGTAAAATTTGTATGAACATAACAAGATTCAACAACTGAGACATAAACTGAACAAGTTCCACAGACATGTAACTAACAGAAATTAAATGTGTCCCTGAACAAAGAGGGGGTCAAAATCAAAGTAACTGTCAGTATCTGGTGTGGCCACCAGCTGCATTAAGTACTGCAGTGCATCTCCTCCTCATGGACTGCACCAGATTTGCCAGTTCTTGCTGTGAGATGTTACCCCACTCTTCCACCAAGGCACCTGCAAGTTCCTGGACCTTTCCGGGGGGAATGGCCCTAGCCCTCACCCTCTGATCCAACAGGTCCCAGACGTGCTCAATGGGATTGAGATCCGGGCTCTTCGCTGGCCATGGCAGAACACTGACATTCCTGTCTTGCAGAAAATCACGCACAGAACGAGCAGTACGGCTGGTGGCATTATCCTGCTGGAGGGTCATGTCAGGATGAGCCTGCAAGAAGAGTACCACATGAGGGAGGAGGATGTCTTCCCTGTAACGCATAGTGTTGAGATTGCCTGCAATGACAACAAGCTCAGTCTGATGATGCTGTGACACACCGCCCCAGACCATGACGGACCCTCCACCTCGATCCCGCTCCAGAGTACAGGCCTCAGTGTAATGCTCATTCCTTCGACGATAAACGGGAATCCGACCATCACCCCTGGTGAGACAAAACTGCGACTCGTCAGTGAAGAGCACCTTTTGCCAGTCCTGTCTGGTCCAGCGACGGTGGGTTTGTGCCCATAGGCGATGTTGATGCTGGTGATGTCTGGTGAGGACCTGCCTTAAAACAGGCCTATAAGCCCTCAGTCCAGCCTCTCTCAGCCTATCTCTCAGTCTGAGCACTGATGGAGGGATTGTGCGTTCCTGGTGTAACTCGGGCAGTTGTTGTTGTTGCCATCCTGTACCTGTCCCGAGGTGTGATGTTCGGATGTACCGATCCTGTGCAGGTGTTGTTACACGTGGTCTGCCACTGCGAGGATGATCAGCTGTCCGTCCTGTCTCCCTGTAGCACTGTCTTAGGCGTCTCACAGTACGGACATATTGCAATTTATTGCCCTAGCCACATCTGCATTCCTCATGCCTCCTTGCAGTATGCCTAAGGCACGTTCACACAGATGAGCAAGGACCCTGGGCATCTTTCTTTTGGTGTTTTTCAGAGTCAGTAGAAAGGCCTCTTTAGTGTCCTAAGTTTTCATAACTGTACCTTAATTGCCTACCGTCTATAAGCTGTTAGTGTCTTAACGATCGTTCCACAGGTGCATGTTCATTAATTGTTTATGGTTCATTGAACAAGCATGGGAAACAGTGTTTAAACCCTTTACAATGAAGATCTGTGAAGTTATTTGAATTTTTACAAATTATCTTTGAAATAGAGGGTCCTGAGAAAGGAACATTTATTTTTTTGCTGAGTTTATATGACAACAATGATAGAGTTATTTTTTTCTCCTACAATGTCTACCATAAATCGGACCTAACTCATGTTTTATTCTATATATTTCCTTAATCGTTAAAGACGTACTCCAGCAATTTTTTTAAACTTTTCTTGTTGAAAAATAATACCCCAAGTATACTGTACATACAGTGATGTACACAAAAATATGTTTGGAGCAAAATGCAGTTTTTTAGACACAACTGCAAACTTCAAGGAGTAGGCCGTTCATGGAGTTGGACTGATGTGATGTCATCAGGCACCTCCCTTCCTTGCAAGAACAATAGAGGACAAAAGAGGAAAAGGCACATCCCCCCACTTGTGCCATGTCATTTTCATGTCATACCTGGACCATCTATTGAGATTAAGTTTTGATTAAACAATTAAGTAAAGCATGTGATAAATGAGGTGAAAATGAGACTGGAGTGCCACTTTAACCTGTTGCTAGTTTTTAAACCAATCTGAAGCATCTCAGTGGAGAGCCGTTGATGTGTCTGAATGCTTTGTCAGTAAGCAGATGTTTCTTTGTTCAGCTCCGCAGCGCTTCACAGAATAAAATTGCTTCAGTTGTAGTCGGGAGTAGGAAACTTGCTGCATCTTTTGAATTTCGTCCCATTGAAGATCTTCCTTCCCCCTCTACACCCTCGAGCTCCTCAGAGGGGAATGAACCCATCCCCCACCCCATTTAACCCCCTGCGTACCCCTTAGTTGTCACATAGGCTCTTTTTGGCCCCCCTGTTCTTTGTCCCTAATGAAGCAACAGCCAGACCTAATCAGAACTAATCAGTCTCTCTCTCCCCCCACCACCAGCATGCACGCAATAGCTAATTCCACACTGATAGAGAAAGAGAGAGAAGGGGGGGAAGAAAGAGATAGACTGACAGACTAGATAAAGAAGTGGGAGAACAGAGAGAGAGATAACAAGTGAGTGAGCTCATGTCAGATACCAGATTTGAAAGTAAAGCCTGTAGACTGTTGTGCTCTCCTCTGACCACCATTCCCAGTCTCTGTATATCCTGCCTCAGTGCATAACAGTCACAACTCTTTTTTCCCAACAGCAGCCAGGGCCGTTTTTTTCCACCGATTTGTCTCATGATTTGTCTCACAATTTCTCTTTTCTTCACGTTGGAGTGCTGCTACAGGCTGTGTGCATGTCTTGACCAATCAGATTCATGGAAAACGCAGGTCGTGCAGGCTGGGCACAACGCAAAAAGCTGAAGACGCGTTCTCTATTGCTGAGACTATAACTGAATAAACAGACCCAGAAAAAACTGTAACTAAACTAAAATATTTTTTTCTTTCAGTTGACTAAAATGAGACGAGACAAAATTATGTTTGTGACTAAAATCTGACTAATAAGTGGACTGGACAAAAGTTTTTGGAGAGATTGAGAGCTTTTCACTGATAAGCACAATTAATATTAGCAGCACAGATGCCCAGCGCAGTTCTGTTCAGCAGTGGAAAGGACAGCCACACCTGGCAAACACAGCCTACATCAGCTGGTGAGCTGCGGGGGAGCAAGCGATGAGAGTGGGCAGGCAGGCAGACAGGCTCTCCTCTGGCTCCGCCTCTGATTATAACCTACACATCGCACAGGCGACTCTTTTGGTTCACCGCCAGCCTTCTAGTTAGCTACCCTTTGCCTGGTAAAGAAATACAAGTTGCTTTACGAAATTAAAAACAAAAGAAGCTTTGAATTTATGAGTTGTTTTTTGTAATAGTAAAAGAACAGTCTAGCTATGTTTTTATCTCCCATGCGTAGGCTATCTTCAAATTTGTAGACTTGCTCAACCCTCCCACGTTTCCCACTGCTTTTCATAAGGAAAGGATGATAACTAGTCAGTTGCACAACTGAATACATCAGAATCAATGATGTGTGGGGGGCTGCCTTAATTTACATTATAGGCACCCACATGGAGCAGTTGTTGTTAATTGCCTTGCTCAAGGGTAGAGCTATAGATGTTTCGACCTTGCTGGCTCGAGGATTCGAACCAGCTACCTTTCGGTTACTGGCCCATAGCAGATCTGTAGCCAAGTAGCCAAATCTCACTCTTTTCCTCAAAGAAAACGGCTTGATTCTAGCCCTTAGGCTACCGTTCAAAGACATGGCCCGTACATGCATTGGCAGGCCATATTTTACATTCGTAAAGCATATCGCAGACTTGTGGACCAGACCATTCACCATTTGTTTATGCAACACCTTGTTCAGTCATGTTACCTCATTAGCTAACTATAGCTAACAACGTGGGGTATGTTCAGCAGGACACACGGTTTTGGAACGTTAAAATAGAAATATGCATACCTTTCTGACATGTTGAATAAGGAATAACATTCTATTCATGGAGCTCTATTCATGGGGTTTCTATCTGCAACGTTCAAGAATGTGGCCATGGTTACATTACTAGTAGCCTTTTCGCAAACATTTGGTGGCACAGAAAAAGGATAGCAAACAATTTATTGACTAAATTCCTCTTGCCATTATGCTATATCTGACTGGGTAAATAACTTTGAGTTAATGAGTATCCAGTGACTCAGACTTGAGCATTTGGACCAGGACTCGGACTTCAGCCATAGGGACTCGTGACTTGACCTTTGGTGACTCGGACTTGGACTCGGACTCAAGCAGATAAAAAACAGATATAAGAACACCTTACGGCACAGACATTTTTTAATATTTTCTATTGTATTATGTAGTGTATCATGTATTGTATTATGTAGTGTTATGTATATGATGTATTTAATTTGTTGTGTTTTGTTTCCAGTTTGGATCCCAGGAAGAGTTGCCGCTGCCTTGGATCCTAATAAAATACTAAATACCAAAGGCCAGGAGTTTAAAAAAAACAACATGTGACTTGATTAGAAAAACTCTGGTCCCATCATAGCCCAGATTAAACCTGAACTATTTTAGCTGCCAGACCACTCTGGGACCTGTGGTGCCACCTCTGACAGCGGCTGCATGTGTGTAGTGCTGTAGAAATGTGGTTTAAGCCCTTGGAAGTGGAAACACAGAGGCAGTTCACACTTCCTGTTTTTGTATAGGGCCCCTCGGAGGCAGGAAGTGATAGGGAACGTCTGGACTGTAGTCTCTCTCTGCTGACTCTGGTGGTATCTCTAGACTAGAATGTCCTCTCTCAGAAAGTGAATTTTCAACACTTTTTGAGTCTGAGTGAGGTGTTATAACATGCCTATATAAACAAGGAAAAGGTGTGCGTATGTATATATGTGGGTGTATTTTTTTAAACTGGGCAAGTCAGTTAAGAACAAATTCTTATTTACAATGACAGCCTAGGAACAGTGTGTTAAATGTTCGATCTAGCAACCTTTCGGTTACTGGCCCAACGCTCTAACCAATAAGCTACCTTATTGGGGACGAGCAAGAGGTGTAGACTAATTATCCTGCCTAGATACTAGCTAGAACAAAGAGAATGGATGAATAGACAGACTTGGGCAGTTATTTTGAGGGTTGATTAGGGTTAAGATCATTTGGCTTCTACCCTCGGGGATCGGTTTATGTGTGTGTGTGTGTGTGCGCGCGCTCTATGCTACCCTCTTTGTTCTGACCCTCGACTCATGCATGCTTTAGTCCCCGCCCACTGGCCTACTGCTGTGAAAGAGTTTTATCTCTATCTGTCTCACGCCAAAACAGGGAGGGTGTGGGGCTGGGGCTGTAGTATTATTTCTCTCTTTTTCTTCCCCTTCCTCCTAAGTGCTGCATTTGGCATGTTGCCAGGGCAACCCGATTGCAGCAGGTAGAGAGTAGTAGATAAACTCCTTATTAGGTTCAGCTACTGCAGTCCCCCCTCTCCCTCTTACCACGATTTCCCGCCACTCCAGGGGGAGGAGCTGCCTGCTGTCGGAATAAGAAGACTCAGGCCAAACGTCAGTGTAACTCATGCTGCGTTTATAACCAAGTGGGAAGTTGGTAATTACCAGTTGTGAAGTATTAAATACGAGTTGGGTGCATTCATGTTTCGAACAGGGAAATACCATCAAACATGGAAGTCATTAGAGGGCTTGTGATCATTTTAAATTTTTTTGCCCATAAAAAGTAGCCTATATCCAGAGCTGTTTTCACTTCTAATCAAAAGGAAGATGAACAGAATACATTTTGCATTTACAATTTGTATTTTGTTCTTACTATAAACAACAATAATTGATGAAGTTACCGCCATGCTTGCTGTCTTTTTTGTTGACAAATGGGATGATAGACGAGTTTCCCCACTAGTAATTACCAGTTTGAGGGGCATTCACATGGATTTTTCCCAGTTGTCTGCTGGTAGTTATGATATTCCGAGACGTTGGAATGGAGCATTACCTCAGTGGGTGCTGCCTCCTCATCCTGTTAACCCCTACACCCCCAGATCACTGTGAGCTTTTATAGAGATCACAAAGACTGAGGCTTTATGTGTCATGATTCTAATTTAGGGACTTGGTCATTAAGGACAACACAGCCAAGATGTTGTATTTTTCCGTTCTTACTGCTACATGATACACCGAAAGGCTGTAAATCAAAGTTTAATATCTATAGCGCCGTCATTTGCAGAGGACACCAGAAAGCATTGCATGTGATGTAATCATAATCATCAATTATCAATGTAAACCATAAATTCTCAGATGATAGAAATGTTAGATTCAGTTCTTCCAAATTCCCCCATTGTTCTTTCACATCCCATTGTTCTTTCACATCCCTTCTGGAAACTTCGGAATTTCACTTATCCATTGCTGCCCTCTAGTGAGGATAATAACCAAGCGCGAGGACCCAAAAAAAAGTCCTATGAAATTGAACTTTCTGCAAGTGCACACAAACACCATAAATTATGTTAAACAGACTGTAAACATGAACAGGGTCACACAAAGTGTTTCTTGGTAGTTTAAAAAAAATCTACTTTGAACAAAGGTATCCACCTCAATCACATGGTTATGGGCTTAAAAGAAGAAGACATCTGTACCATGTCAGATATAGCGTTTAAATGTATTGAATTTTAAGTTTGTATCCCAATATTGCACTTTATATACATAAGAGAAGACTGAAATATAACAAAAAACGTTTGACATAGAAACACAGAATTTTTGGAGTAAAAAAACCTGAACTTTTATTAATTATGAAATTATGAAAAATATTAACAACATTCCACCCATGAGCCTACAAGAGGGCGATTTTGTCATTAGACTGCAGGAAAGGGATGTTTTATGCTTTGCATCTCTGTAATTCAATACTAAGAAAGCTAAGTAAGTATTAATATTGGTTAAAAGTTCATATTCATAAACATATAATCTGTATTATTTCCAATGTCCTTATGTAATAAGACTAAAGCTATAATATTTAGAATGAAAAGAGCATTGAAAATGTGTTATGTGGTAAGCAGATACTTTTTTAATGAAGAAAGTATGTAAAGTTTCTCATTTATTTAACAGAAATTAGTAAAAAAATATCTGATTATTCTATAGTGGTCCTATACTTTTCTATGCCACAAATATGAATCCTTTTCCAACAGGATTGTAAATGCCAATCCAGCCTGTAAATACCTCCAGACAATCAATAAAGTGCCTATGCGTCTATTCCCCAGACAGCCTGGAGGAGAGGGTCACAGCTCACAGCTCACACAGCTCACACATTTTCCTGCTGCTGCTCAAATGGATGGAACATTTTATATACAGTGCATTCGGAAAGTATTCAGACCCCTTTACTTTTTACACATTTTGTTACGTTACAGCCTTATTCTAAAATTGATTAAATATTTTTTTTCTCATAATGATAAATAATGACAAAAACCCCACAATGATAAAGTGGAAACAGGTGTTTAGAAATGTTTGCTAATATACTAAAAATAAAAAACAGAAATACCTTATTTACATAATTATTCAGACCCTTTGCTATGAGACTCAAAGTTCAGGTGCATCCTGTTTCCATTGCTCATCCTTGAGATATTTCTACAACTTGATTGGAGTCCACCTGTAGTGAATTCAATTAATTGGACGGGATTTGGAAAGGCACACACACACCTGCCTATATAAGGTCCCACAGTTGACAGTGCATGTCAGAGCAAAAACCAAGTCATGAGGTTGAAGGAATTCTCCGTAGCTCTCTGAGAAAGGATTATGTCGAGGCACAGATCTGGGGAAGGGTACCAAAACACTTCTGCAGCAAACTGAGCAATCGGGGAAGAAGGGCCTTGGTCAGGGAGGTGACCAAGAAACCGATGGTCACTCTGACAAAGCTCCAGAGTTCCTTTGTGGAGATGAGCAGTCCTTTCAGAAGGACAACCATCTCTGCAGCACTCCACCAATCAGGCCTTTATGGTAGAGTGGCCAGACGGATGCCACTCTTCAGTAAAAGGCACATGACAGCCCGCTTGGACTTTGCCAAAAGGCACCTAAAGACTCTCAGACCATGAGAAACAAGATTCTTTGGTCTGATGAAAGAGACCTGAAAATAGCTGTGGGCCAAGCTTGTAAAGTCATACACAAGAATGCTCGAGGCTGTAATCGCTACCAAAGGTGCTTCAACAAAGTACAGAGTTAAAGGGTCTGAATACTTTTGTAAATGTGATATTTCTTTTTTTTTTTTATACATTTGCAAAAATGTAAAAAAAAAATGTTTTTGCTTTGTCATTATGGGGTATTGTGTGTAGATTGTTGAGGGGAAAAAAAGATGTAATCCATTTTCGAATAAGACTGGACATAACAAAATGTGGAACAGGTCCAGTGGGCTGAATACTTTACGAATGCATTGTAGATTTGATTTGTAACCATTGGGGAAATGTGTGTTTATGTGTTATGCACGGTTCAATCAGAGGATGTTAGGTAACCATCTCTGATACATCTGATACATGTGTTTCTGCTAAATGAGTTGAGGGTGCATCTGGTAACCTTTTATCAAAATTCTCTTTACTAAGCCCTTTACAGGATGTCTGTGTAATATCTCTTCCAGACCATAGTAACAGATTGTACAGTAACTGCCTCTGTTGTGTTAAAACCATATCACCAACGCGGATATGGTTATCCATTTGTTCTCTTCAAAGCATTTTCCTGGGGCGTCTGCCTGCTTCTAACATAATTTCATAAGCTACGCATATAGCCTGAACTCACAGCAGCCAATCAGTTAACAGCGTGGGTGTCCCACCGTTGCTTAGTTACTGCTGATGTGCCTTAATTCTATCAGTTGGCAGAGCTGCAGGTGTTGGGAAGAGAGGCAATAAGAAATCATCATAGAAGGCAGAGGGGACCAATGATCCAGTGACACCATTTCCCAGTCCACTATGCAGGGAAAAGGAAACGCCACTTAGCAGTCAAGGAGAGTGGAGGGGTGTGAGAGAAACCATGGGTAAAGATTGAACCTCCCTTTATTGAACCTGCTTCAAACCTGCCTTGAACCTGCCTCGAACCTGCCTGACTGTAGTACCACATCACATTAACATTTAAAGTTTAGCACAAGCCTCTGCTTTGGTGATCTCTGAATGTTTTAATATATGGTCCAATATCCCTATAGCTCTGTCTTCCCTATAGCTCTGTTCTGTCTGTGTGCACGCTGTTGTGCACCTTTTTAGTTGTTTTTAAATGGGTTTATAGTAAAGACATGTAATTTAACTGCAGAAATGTATTACATTTTAATAATGTGCCATGAACACAACCAGTCATGATGTTGTCATCTGATTGTGAAACAAATCACTTCAAAAAGTAGGTTACCTTAGCAGGTTCATCCCAAAACATTCCAGCGTCTGAACAGCGCACTGTGGACCTGTCAACTTTCCTCAAATTCGCAAGTGGCTGAAACGACTGCATCTCAGCATCCGAGTGAGCGAAACCGCGCCCCTCTGTCTTACTACAGTGTATAGTATGTAGCCCATGTACAGTATCTGATGCTGTAAAAGTGTATGCCGTACTCTATTTGGCCTGACAGCATTAGATACATGGGCTACACATACCTCTGCCTCTGTGTTGACGACGATGGCAGTATTGTAAGCAGCAACTGTTTTTTTACTAAAGAAATGCATTCATTTAGGTAATTTTTCTGTTAAAATTAAATATTCTTTATTTTTCTTTTCTCTGCCACGCTCTGAAAAGCCTCAATGCTGCAGCTTAATTCCAATGAATGTCACGTTTGCGATCATATCACGTGAAACAATGCACAGGAACGCTGTCAGGGTGGAATAGTTAATCGAGCAGATCAAAACAATTATTAAATTATGCCCAGCTCACAAGGCCCCTTGATGATGTGAGACCTGAGGCAATTGCCTCTTTTACCTAATGGTAAGTCCGCCACTGCATACATAGGTACTCTTAGGCACGCCTATTAATTTGGTGGGTGCTTATATGGCTGCGTTTACACAGGCAGCCAAATTCTGATTCATTTTTTCCACTAATTGGTCTTTCGATCAATCACATCAGATCTTTTCACATCAGATGTTTTTCAGAGCTGATCTGATTGGTCAAAAGAGCAATTAATGAAAGAAATATCAGAATTGGGCTGCCTGTGTAAACGCAGCTAATGTGTCCTATTTCACACATGTGCACGTGCAAATTAATTGGAAATGTGTGTATTAATTGGAAATGTGCTACATTATAAAGTGGATAAAACAAATTTCATCAATAGTGTAATAACTTAAACCAATAATGTAATAACAACCTAAAATCACTCTCTTTCTTTAATGGCATGCATATTAAGTTGATGAACACCTTGCATTTGCCTCCATTACCACAATAGACTAGCATTTGAATAAGAAGTTGTCTTGTGTAGATTTAACAAACTTTTCGGACTCTGTATTATCTGTAATATCTAAGTGTGTCGAAATTCCCTCTTTATTTCTGCTGGAAAACATGAGTATGGGACCTTCAACATTAACCCACTGGTTTAATGAACTATCCAGTTACATTCCCTTAGTAAGATCAATTAAATAATATCTATAGGGGCACAGGGTGAGACCCAGATGCAGACACGGGAGGCAGATGGTTAGAGTCTCTGATATTTATTAGTATCCAAGGGGCAGGCAAGAGAATGGTCGTGGACAGGCACAAGATCATAACAAGGTCAGAGTGTAGGAGGTACAGAGTGGCAGGCAGGCTCGAGGTCAGGGCAGGCAGTATGGTCAGGCAGGCTCGAGGTCAGGGCAGGCAGTATGGTCAGGCAGGCTCGAGGTCAGGGCAGGCAGTATGGTCAGGCAGGCTCGAGGTCAGGGCAGGCAGTATGGTCAGGCAGGCTCGAGGTCAGGGCAGGCAGTATGGTCAGGCAGGCTCGAGGTCAGGGCAGGCAGTATGGTCAGGCAGACGGGATCAGAGTCAAGGGTCAAAACCGGGAGGACTAGCAAAAAACAGAGAAAAGGAAAAAACAGGAGCACGGAGTAACACGCTGGTTGACTTGACAAAAAAAGACGAACTGGCACAGTCAGACAGAGAACACAGGTATAAATACCCAGGGGATAATGGGGTAGATGGGTGACACCTGGAGGGGGTGGAGACAAGCACAAGGACAGGTGAAACCGATCAGGATGTGACAAATATCAATAAAAGATAACAAGTAATATCAATTAAAATATTTGTTCCACAAATGAAAACCTGATGGGGAAAAAAAATGAATAAGAATTTTTAGATAATGCAAAACCAATTACCTAATGATGCCTGTGAGTAAGTTGGAGTACGTGCCAGCATCCAGAAGGTGTAACAATTATTGAAAATGTCTTGAATTGTTTCAAAGGCTTTTGTGCCTTAACAGTAGCATTAACATCTTATGGCTGCAGGGCGGTGCCGGTACACTTATGACAACAGACACTTTGTCACGCCCTGGCCTTAGTATTCTTTGTTTTCTTTATTATTTTAGTTAGGTCAGGGTGTGACATGGGGAACGTTTGTGTGTTTTGTCTAGTTGAGGGTGTGTGTATTGTTTAGGGGGTTTTGTAGTAGGTATGGGGTAGTGTTCATTGTAGGTGTTTAGGAAAGTCTATGGTTGCCTGATTTGGTTCTCAATCAGAGACAGCTGTTTATTGTTGTCTCTGATTGGGAGCCATATTTAAGGCAGCCATAGGCTTTAGGTGTTTGTGGGTAATTGTCTATGTTCTATGTTGCATGTGTGCACTTAGTTCGGTTTAGCTTCACAATCGTTTGTTTTGTTCATTTTGTAAGTGTTTGTTTTTTCCTTCATTAAAAGAAGATGTATTTTTCACGCGCTGCGCCTTGGTCCTCTCTCTCTTATCAAGACGTTCGTGACAGAATTACCCACCTGAATCGGACCAAGCGGCGTGTCAAGCGGCAACAGGACCCACCTACACAGAATTCATGGACATGGGAGGAGATATTGGATGGTAAGGGACCTTGGGCATAACCTCTCTTATCAAGACGATCGTGACACACTTCAAGTGCAGGGCGCGAAATTCAAAATATATATTTTTTAAATATTTTACTTTCACACCTTAACAAGTCCAATACAGCAAATGAAAGGTACACATCTTGTGAATCCAGCCAACATGTCCGATTTTTTAAATGTTTTACAGCGAAAACAGCACGTATATTTATGTTAGCTCACCACCAAATACAAAAAAAGGACAGACATTTTTCACAGCACAGGTAGCATGCACAAAGCCAACCTAACTAACCAAGAACCAACCAAACTAACCAACAAACAACTTCATCAGATGACAGTCTTATAACATGTTATACAATAAATCTATGTTTTGTTCGAAAAATGTGCATATTTCAGGTATAAATCATAGTTTACATTGCAGCTACAATCAGAAATTGCACCGAAAGCAGCCTTAATAATTACAGACACCAACGTCAAACACCTAATTACTCATCATAAAACATTTCTGAAAAATACATAGTGTACAGCAAATGAAAGACAGGCATCTTGTGATTCCAGCCGATATTTCCGATTTAAGTGTTTTACAGCGAAAACACAATATAGCGTTATATTAGCTTACCACAATAGCCAGAAAGACAAGCCATTTCCCAGTAGCAAAAGTTAGCGATCGTAACAAACCAGTAAAAGATGTATATTTTTTGACTAACCTTGATATTCTTCATCAGATGACAGTCCTATAACATCAGGTTATACATACACTTATGTTTTGTTCGAAAATGTGCATATTTAGAGCTGAAATCAGTGGTTACACATTGTGCTAACTTAGCTACTTTTCCCACAACGTCTAAACGGCAACGATATTTTTCTGACACGTTTTCTGACACACATATTCTGACCAAATAGCTATTCATAAACATAACTAAAAAATACATGTTGTATAGGAAATTATAGATCCATTAGTTCTTAATGAAATCGCAGTGTTAGAATTCTAAAAAATAACTTCATTACGACATCCAGCTTCGGTATAGCTGAGTACCCAAACGTTGGGCGCCGACGATTAGTTCACATGCACGACAGATATGAAATAGCATCATAAAATGTTTCTTACTTTTGGTGATCTTCCATCAGAATGTTGGACAAGGTATCCTTTGTCAAGAACAATCGTTGTTTGGATTTAGAACGTTCATTTTCCCTCTCGATTTAGCAAGCGCACTAGCCAAGTGGCTCGAATCTCTCCATGTCAACAAACGGAAGAGAACGGAACACGGCAAAACTCCCGAAAAATGTTCAATAATCTGATGAAACTATATTGAAAAAACGTACTTTACGATGATATGGTCACATGTATCAAATAAAATCAAAGCCGGAGATATTAGTCGCCTATAACGGCAGCTAAACAGAAGGCAAATCCAAGTCCCCTTTCGCGCCTCCAGAAAACAGGAAATGGGCAGACACGTCATACAAAGAGCCTGTATTCCACTTCAGACCAAGATAAACACTAAATTTCTTCTCTCACCGCCTCTTGACATCCAGGGGAAGGTCTATGAAGTGCACGTATACTCTTACGTATCATGCCCATTTATAGGCAGGAAGTAGAACAGAGCCCCAATTTCAGACTTTCCACTTCCGGGTCAGGAAGTTTGTGCCAAATGAGTTCTTTTTGACTCACATATATAGTTCAAACGGTTTTAGAAACTAGAGAGTGTTTTCTATCCAATAGTAATAATAATATGCATATTGTACGAGCAAGAATTGAGTACGAGGCCGTTTGAAATGGGCACCTTTTATCTGGCTACTCAATACTGCCCCTTCAGCCCAAACAGGTTAAACAGCATCTTAGGAGGTGAAGCATTTGTTGAAGTCAAGTTTAGAGCTAGGATGTAGGAATATGATTGGGTGTTTAGTCATTACTGAAGCATGACACTCTATATTCAAGAAAATAAAAAATGAGTGTGAGAATTTGAGAATGAGAATTTAGTTGTTAGTCTTTTTTGGGGTTGTTTTTACACTTGGTTAAAGTTATAGCTAATCCACTTCATTATTTTTTTTACCCACTTCATAATTTAATAATCAACGCATTATGTAATAAATATTACATTATGCACAAAAGTGTTATTATTTTATGCGTTAAGGATATTCATCACATTATTGGCAATTTATTACATTACAAATAAAAGTTGTTACTATTAGTAGCTATTAAATTATTGTAAGTTATTACATTATTAGTTGCTACATAGCCTCAGAGATGTGGGGTCACGGCCAGGGTCTGCCGTTATCAACAGCGACCCTGGAGCAGTTAGAGTTAATGGCCGTGCTCAAGGGCACATTGACAATGTTGGGGAAGCTACTCTGAACATATACCCTTAAGAAAAATATAGTTTACTTAACTTTGAAAAAGTAGTTCACTACATTCAGACTACTTCATGAAAAATTATTATATAAACTACAAATTGCAAGAACAGATGCACACACAGTTGTCACGTGCATCAAATCAAAGTTACGCATTGATGCAGAATTCATACCCAGCAAAGGGTTAAGAAAGGGAGGAGGATGTAGGATGGCTTGAAGTCAATAAAAAATGAGAGGGAGAGAGAGAGCACAACATCTATACGATTAATGCATGCCAAAAAATAAGGACAGTTTCAACAGCTAGCGTACTGCCTCTCTCCATCCCTACCCCTCTTACAATATCTGTATTTTCTTCCTCCTCCGCTCTGAGCGTTCGGCTGAGTGGTTGCACTGCCGGTCATTCTGCTGCTCTCATCTCTGAATGCACCGGGGATGATGGTGTAAATGAGTGTAGGCCTAGGCTACTTGAGGATTCCGTAAGGACTGTTTGACAGCAGGAGAGAGGTAAAGAGACAGCGAGAGAGGCAGTAAGGTACTCAGTGAAGACTGCCTGAGAGAGATAGAGGGAAGAAGTGTGGGTGAGGCAATAAGAGAGGCAGGATGATGAGTGTGAACAACGGCGGGATGAGGACCGGCCAAGACACAGCACCCAACGGCACAGCAATAGCAACCTGGGAAAGAACCAACACTATGTCTAGCCCATCCACCCCCACCAAGCATCTCAAATCGGTGAGTATCAACGTGTCATGAGATGAGGAGAAAAATAATGAGAATCTCTCTCTCACACACACTTTCTCTATCTCTGTCTGTATTGTGAGGAGTTTGCATGGCTTGCTTTAGTGGGAACAACTATTTAATATGGTACGGGTGCATGTTCAATGTTATGTATCTGTTACCTGTCAATTAGTTCATTCAATGTAGGCTACTGTATATCCTTTCATGTGGCAATTACACTGACATTCAAGGAATCAGATCCTTCATTTACATTTTTTTGTTTGTTAGATAATAGATAAGGCTTTCGTAACGCATTTGGGCAACTGTAGAAGAGAGTCCATCTGTTAACATGTCTGTCTGTAATGGCACAAGTAGCCTAGTCACCTGCTGCGCTGAGTGATAGAAGACAGACACTCCTAACCTTATCTATGAGCCTGCCTGGGGGTGATGAGGGGAGTTGTTTCAAGCAGCCTAACTGGCCAAATGATCAAATATTTCTCCATGTCCAATGGTTTGAAAGAGTCTGTTGGTAGTAGAATTGAACTCTACATTTTGTCATAAAAGTGTACAAAAATAAGACAATTCTGTCTCTTTGAAGGGTCTGAGGGATCTGTTGGTGGGGTCAGTGTTGCTTACTGTATGCCCGCTGTCAATGGAACAGGATGACGTCTTTACAGACAGACACATTATGACAACATCAAACGGGTCAACAAGGCACTGAATAATAATTGAGTCAGTTGTTCAGCGTCGCAGACAGCACTCTAACAGGGTACCAGCAACACTGGCGATAAATATCTAACCTGCCAAATTTCGGAAAGGACAATGCAGCGAAACAATACCACTCCCACCACATGCAAGGGGCAGGGAGGGATCTTCTTCGTAAGTTAACTTATTTGTTATCTCAAAAATCATTCAAAACTTTAACTCCACAATCTGCTTTCAGCCTTCTTGATAGGACGAAAGCTTTACTATTTTATCTCAGCGAAGTTGTCATAGGCTAGTAAGTTGATTGATTATATGACAGATTATATACCTGGTTACCACTTTTCTCTATCTGTCTTCAAGACTGAGTTTTATAGCAGAGACCTGTCACAAAGCTATTTGAAGTTGAAATAATGGCAATATGCCTTATTGACTATAAAAGGTACGCTTACAGATTTGCCAGTGTAACGTTCGTCGTATGGAGGAAGAGAGGAGGACCAAGGCGCAGCGTGAAAAGTATCCATTTTAATAGAATACGTATAAACAAACAAACAAAATAACGATAAACGAGAATAACACGAAACGAAACAGTTCTGTCTGGTGCAGACACACAAAGACTGAAAATAACCACCCACAAAACCCCACACAAAACAGGATACCTAAATATGGTTCCCAATCAGAGACAATGACTAACACCTGCCTCTGATTGAGAACCATATCAGGCCAAACACAGAAATAGAAAAACATAGATAAACAAACATAGACTGCCTACCCCAACTCACGCCCTGACCATACTAAATAAAGACAAAACAAAGGAAATAAAGGTCAGAACGTTACAGCCAGAGACAATTATTTTTTAAACTGTTTAAAAAAACAAGGCACAGAAATGTTAAACTGGTGCAATACTAACACATCGATACAACTTATTTTAGTGTTCAAATAATCTAAATGGAGAGAGAAAATCAAGAACCAAAAAATCAAGAAGTGGTATTTTACTATGGTTTGAACCGCTAGACAGGCACTCAGAGGGTTAACAAGTGGCCGCCAATCTAAAATGTAGCTCTGCTTCATGTGTTATCAGTCTGGCTGGGGAATGTATGTAGTCATGTCACACTGTCACCTCAGCTCTTGTCACACAGCTCTCTCACTGTGCCTGGTCTGAAACCAGTGGGGGGTGACCGACCAGCATTTTATGGTGGGACCTACCCATGAAATTAGTCTGTAATGTGCTCTTCAAAGCTGCTTTGTACATTTATTTTGACAGTATAATAGCTCTCTCAAGCCCACCACCCTAGCCTTTGCCAGTGGTTGAGATAAACCTACATGATATAGAAATACAGTAGGTTATATCCTCGTAAACATGGTTGGTTCAAACACTGAGGCATCTTCTTTACAGTGAAACATGATTCAGTCGAAACTGAGCAAGCCAATATTGTCAAAGAGAACAAAATGTGATTAGACTGCCAAGTACATTTCCGCCTCCTCATTCCAAGTGTGTCCCTTAGTATATTCTCACAGTTTTTATGTTGCTCATATGAAATACCTTTGAATCAGCTGCTGCACAGTATATCACTTTGAGAATGTCTACCACTCAGCTATATAACAAGAAGAGCTCTTCAACACCAGTAGACCTTTTGGCTCCCTCTGGCGCCACATTACCCTGTTCCTCCATCATCACCACCGAGGATGTCTCAGACTGCACATTACCCTGTTCCTCCATCATCACTACCAAGGATGTCTCAGACTGCACATTACCCTGTTCCTCCATCATCACCACCGAGGATGTCTCAGACTGCACATTACCCTGTTCCTCCATCATCACCACCGAGGATGTCTCAGACTGCACATTACCCTGTTCCTCCATCATCACCACCGAGGATGTCTCAGACTGCACATTACCCTGTTCCTCCATCATCACCACCGAGGATGTCTCAGACTGCACATTACCCTGTTCCTCCATCATCACTACCGAGGATGTCTCAGACTGCACATTACCCTGTTCCTCCATCATCACCACCGAGGATGTCTCAGACTGCACATTACCCTGTTCCTCCATCATCACTACCAAGGATGTCTCAGACTGCACATTACCCTGTTCCTCCATCATCACTACCGAGGATGTCTCAGACTGCACATTACCCTGTTCCTCCATCATCACCACCGAGGATGTCTCAGACTGCACATTACCCTGTTCCTCCATCATCACCACCGAGGATGTCTCAGACTGCACATTACCCTGTTCCTCCATCATCACCACCGAGGATGTCTCAGACTGCACATTACCCTGTTCCTCCATCATCACCACCGAGGATGTCTCAGACTGCACATTACCCTGTTCCTCCATCATCACCACCGAGGATGTCTCAGACTGCACATTACCCTGTTCCTCCATCATCACTACCGAGGATGTCTCAGACTGCACATGACCCTGTTCCTCCATCATCACCACCGAGGATGTCTCAGACTGCAGCAGACTGATCCAAAAGGCTTCTTACTCCACAATGTGACTTGTGTGTGTGTGTTTTGGAGTATTTGTGTGTGTTAACCCGTGTGTTGTATTGTGTGCTCGGGGTGTGTTCAAGTATGTTCAAGCTTTGTGTCCCCTCATCCAACAGCCTAAGCCTCAGAATGCCATCACCATTGCGGTGTCATCGCGGGTCCTCTTCAACATGGATAAGGAGCAGCAGATCTACGAACAGAAAGGCATGGAGGACTACCTCAAGTACCAGATAGAACACGAGACAGAGCCCTTCGACCCTGGTCCTGCTTTTCCTTTCGTTAAGGTCAGGGAAATGAAGACAGACAGACACACACACACACACACACACACACACACACACACACACACACACACACACAGAGATTGGTGGTCATGTTCATCAATGTGAATGATGTATATTGTATGAAAGATTATATGTTAGGAGCTTCTGTTTGATGTGACCCCAGGCTCTGGAGGCAGTGAATACTCGACTGAGGGAGCTATACCCTGAGAGTGAGGAGCTCTTTGACGTTGTGCTCATGACCAACAACCACGCACACGTCGGCCTCCGACTCATCAACACCATCAACCACCACCGTGAGTGCTTAATCACACACACAGACACACACATGCATAAACACATGCACACATGGGCACCACCTGGCTATTGTGCTGTGAATGAGGACATCTTTCATTCAGATTCAGTGTGATGTCCTGAGTGTGGTCTAAGGGCCTGGGGCTGGGTTTCTACTAAGCTACTATATGGAATTGTTTTAAGATCGTCATATCAAGGATCATTTAGCTATTGGATTTGGAATTTTAGGACCCCTGTAGGTATAAAATAGAAACATTTTTAAATGGGGGGTGAACATTGAATTTGGCCTTACTGTTATTAGCCCATAGCCCATAGCCCATGGCAATATTCATACATGGCAAAACAGATAGCCTACCTCTTTTTGCTTTATTTTTTGACTATGTTTTGTGTCTGTCCTATATCTGAGAGATATAAGAAAGTTCAGGAAATTATTATATATATTTTTTTACCCATATTTAACCCATTTTTTTTTACACCAAAGTCCTTCCATATATACTTCAATTCAGTCACACCTTTTGATGGTGGGTTCATATTATTATTATTATTATTATTACTATTAAACAGGCAGATTTTGATGGGGAGGTTTATATTATGCCAATTACATTTCCTCGCAGACATCGACTCTGTCACGTTCCTGACCTTATTTCCTTTGTTCAGTCTTGTTTAGTTGGTCAGGACGTGAGCTGGGTGGGCATTCTATGTTATGTGTTTCTATGTTTGGTTAGGGTTGTCTAACTAGTCTGATATGGTTCTCAATCAGAGGCAGGTGTTTTACGTTGTCTCTGATTGGGAACCATATTTAGGTAGGCTGGTCTCACTGTTTGTTTGTGGGTAATTGTTCCTGTTCGTGCGTTCATTGTTTTTAATTTGTTCACATGTTCAGGACTGTTCGCATCGTTGGTTTCGTTTTGTTTATTGTTTTGTTCGTCTAGAAAAGTATTCTAATAAATATGGATACATACCTCGCTGCGTTTTGGTCCTCCGATCCTTCTAACTTATCCTCCTCAGACGAGGAGGATTACGACGGCCTTTACAGAATCACCCACCACAAAAGGACCAAGCAGCGTGGTAACGGGCAGCAACAGCAGCAGCAGCAGCGGCCAAAATCTCAGGACTCCTGGACATGGGAGGAGATTTTAAACAGAGAAGGACCCTGGGCACAGGCTGGGGAATATCGTCGCCCCAAAGCTGAGCTGGAGGGAGCGAAAAATGAGCGGCGGCAATATGAGGAGGCAGCACGGCAGCGCGACAGGTACGAGAGGCAGCCCCAGATTTTTTTTTGGGGGGGGGGGGATAAAGGGGAGTGTGGCTAAGCCAGGTAGCAGACCTGAGCTCACTCCTCGTGCTTATTATAAGCAGCGCGTTACTGGTCAGGCACCGTGTTATGCGGTTAAGCGCACGGTGTGGCCAGTGCGTGCCCATAGCCCGGTGCGCTATAGGGCAGCCCCCCGAAAGTGTCATGTGAGTGTGGGCATCCAGCCAGGGCGTATTGTGCCTGCTCAGCGCGTCTGGTCTCCGGTACGCCGTTTCGGTCCAGGGTATCCTGCGCCGCCTCTGCGTGCTGTGTCTCTGGGGCGCTGGGAGGGTGCAGTGCGTCCTATGCCTGCTCTCCGCTCGTACCGGGCAAATGTGGGAGTTGAGCCTAAGGGAGAGGTGCGCGTAGTAGGCACTAGATCTCCAGTGCTCACCCACAGCCCGGTTCAACCTGTGCCTGCACTCTGGAGGGTCCGGGCTAGAGTAGTATTCCAGCCTGGGGGAGTGGTTCCAAGGCTGCGCACCAGAGCTCCAGTGCTCCCCCACAGCCTGGTCCTTCAGGGGCCTCCTCCTAACACCAAGCCTCCTGTAGGTCTCCCCAGCCTGGTGGGTCCTGTGGCAGCCCCACGCACCAGGCTGTCTCTCCGTCTCCTCCCTACAGGTGTGCCCGTCTGCCCAGCGCCGTCTGAGCTGCCCGTCTGCCCAGCGCCGTCTGAGCTGCCCGTCTGTCCTGAGCCTTCAAAGCCGCCCGTCTGTCCTGAGCCTTCAGAGCTGCCCGTCTGCCCAGCGCCGTCTGAGCTGCCCGTCTGTCCTGAGCCTTCAAAGCCGCCCGTCTGTCCTGAGCCTTCAAAGCCGCCCGTCTGTCAGGAGCCGCCAGAGCCGCCCGCCAGCCAGGAGCAGCCAGAGCCGCCCGCCAGCCAGGAGCCGCCAGAGCCGCCCGCCAGCCAGGAGCCGCCAGAGCCGCCCGCCAGCCAGGAGCTGCGAGAGCCATCAGTCAGCCAGGACCTGCCAGAGCTGCCTGTCACGCCGGCGATGCCGGAATTTCCCCTCAGTCCGGAGCTGCCCCTCAGTCCGGAGCTGCCCCTCAATCCGGTGCTGCCCCTCAGTCCGGAGCTGCCCCTCAGTCCGGTGCTGCCCCTCAGTCCGGTGCTGCCCCTCAGTCCGGTGCTGCCCCTTAGTCCAGTGGGGTTAATATGGAGGGTCGCCATTAAGAGGAGGCCACGGAAGCGGGGATTAACTATGGTGGGGTGGGGGCCACGTCCAGAGCCAGAGGAGACACAGTGGACAGATGCCCACCCAGACCCTCCCCTATAGGTTCAGGTTTTGCGGCCGGAGTCCGCACCTTGGGGGGGGGGGGGGGGGGGGTACTGTCACGTTCCTGACCTTATTTCCTTTGTTCAGTCTTGTTTAGTTGGTCAGGACCTGAGCTGGGTGGGCATTCTATGTTATGTGTTTCTATGTTTGGTTTAGGGTTGTCTAACTAGCCTGATATGGTTCTCAATCAGAGGCAGGTGTTTTACGTTGTCTCTGATTGGGAACCATATTTAGGTAGGCTGTTCTCACTGTTTGTTTGTGGGTGATTGTTCCTGTTCGTGCGTTCATTGTTTTTCATTTGTTCACATCACAGGACTGTTAGCGTCGTTGGTTTCGTTTTGTTTATTGTTTTGTTCGTCTAGAAAAGTATTCTAATAAATATGGATACATACCTCGCTGCGTTTTGGTCCTCCGATCCATCTAGCTTATCCTCCTCAGACGAGGAGGATTACGACGGCCGTTACAGACTCTAGGGGGTTAAGGGCTCCAGGAGAGGAAGCTGTTCTGATGCACTGATGATGACGGTGCTCTGGGTGATCCACACAGCTGGTCCTCCCCATTCCCACACAGCCTGTGTGACCCTATGGCCCTGTGTCCCTCCTCAGGACACACGCCTGCTCAAAACATCACAGAATAACTTCAGCTGTGTGGGTCATTAAGTCTTTAAGCTCAAATGTGTGTGTGAGAGAGAGAGAGAGAGAGAAAGAGAGAGAGAAAGAGAGAGAGCAAGAAAGAGAGAGCAAGAGAGAGAGAGCAAGAGAGAGAGAGCAAGAGAGAGAGAGCAAGAGAGATAGATAGATAGATAGATAGATCGAGAGAGATAGATAGATAGATAGATAGATCGAGAGAGATAGATAGAGCAAGAGAGAGAATGTAAGAGAATGAAAGAGAGAGTGAGGTCAAAGGCTAAATGTTGTTTAGTATGTTACATTCCCTTGTAAACTGTGGTTGTGTAGCATGTCATAGTGCTTTAATAAAATGACTTATAGATTACTATGAAATTAGGAAATAACTAGACACAGCTCTGGCCACTGGTTGGCCTAGGATGATGTTGGGGCGATCACTCTCACGCTCCACACTCCACACGTCCTTTGAGATGAGGGAAGTTGGGAGATGTGGTTCTGGGCCCTGGGGGTGGGGGTAATGAGGGGTTCAGTCCTACCCTCACTAAAATTGTCTGGCCAAATAGAAACATCTGTCCTGACTGAGCCACTTTCTCAGGCTCTTTCCATCCAGCTCACCCCTCAATCCACTATTTTCTCTCTTTACTCCTCTCTGGGCATTTTTCTCTCTTTGCATCTTTGGATCTCCCAAGGCATTGGTAACTGTTATCTAATCCCTTAATTACAGGCAGGAACCAGTACATTGACTCTATGTCCTTCTCTCTTTCCTCTGCAGGGCTGTTCATTGAGCGTTTCTGTATGACGGGTGGGAACAGTCCCATTGGGTACCTGAAGGCTTACCACACTAACCTGTACCTGTCTGCTGACCCCATGAAGGTCAGAGAGGCATTGGAGGAGGGTAAGTGGGCGAGAGCCAGACCTGGCGCCAGGATAAAGTAACTAAGGGGGCTGCTGAAATCAGGGAGGGGGCAAATTTACACACAGCTGTCTTACCAAAATAATGCAAACTAAATGCTGAAAGTAGTAGCCTAGTTATTCATGCATGCAAACAAAAATGCTGAATAGCAGTTTGGCTTAGAATATTGACACAATTGCGAATGCGAAAGAATGCGAACAGAACAGCGGTACTAAGTAGTAGGCCTAGTAAACAAAATATTAGATCGATAAAGGTGTGACACAATATATATTTAGGCTAGTTACATTAACAGTAAACATAAGGCGAAGGGAGATCCAAATAACCAAAACATAGCCTAGAACCTACTACAGAGATGCAGACATGCACAGCTGTCTTGCAACATAAATAGGCCTATACAGGCCCGCTTAAAAAAAAATAATAATCATGCCACTCCCTCACGAGTTCAGCAAGACGTTGTGATATGGCACAATACACTTCTGTGAATCAAATTCCACCCACGTAATCAATTAAAACTTCTTCGGGATCGTTTTCTCTTCCATGGGACGGTTGAGCTAACGTAGGCTAATGCGATTAGCATGAGGTTGTAAATAACAAGAACATTTCCCAGGACATAGACACATTGTAACGTCTCTCGTCGGAAGGCATGGACCAAAGCGCAGCGTGGTAAGTGTTCATGATATTTTATTTCTCAAAAACACTCAAACAAAATAACAAAGTGAAAAACTGAAACAGTTCTGTCAGGTGCAGACACTTAACAGAAACTAACTTCCCACCAAACCCAACGGAAAAGGACAACTTATATATGATCCCCAATCAGAGACAACGATAGACAGCTGCCTCTGATTGGGAACCACACAAACATAGAAATAAAGAAACTAGAATGCCCACCCTAGTCACACCCTGGCCTAACCAAAATAGAGAATAAAAGCCTCTCTATGGCCAGGGCGTGACACATATCTAATATTTGCAGAAAGCTTAAATTCTTGTTAATCTAACTGCACTGTCCAATTTATAGTAGCTATTACAGTGAAAGAATACCATGCTATTGTTTGAGGAGAGTGCACAATTTTGAACATAAAGAGTTATTAATAAACAAATTAGGCATATTTGGGCAGTCTTGATACAACATTTTGAACAGAAATTAGTTCATTGGTTCATTGGATCAGTCTAAAACTTTGCACACACTGCTGCCATCTAGTGGCCAAAATGTATATTGCACCGGGGCTGGAATAATACATTATGGCCTTCCTCTTGCATTTCAAAGATGATGGTACAAAAAAATACTAAATAACGTTTTTTTTCTTCTTTGTATTATCTTTTACCAGATCTATTGTGTGTATACATTCCTTTCACATTTCCACAAACTTCAAAGTGTTTCCTTTCAAATGGTACCAAGAATATGCATATCCTTGCTTCAGGGCCTGAGCTAGAGGCAGTTAGATTTGGGTTTGTCATTTCAGGCAAAAATTTTAAAAAAGGGACATCCTACATTGTCAGCCTGCCATAAACACATCTCTAGAGTTTCATTTACAGCAATGAAAACCAATAGGCTACCAAGACAACCATAATAGAATGTAGATTATCTATTTCTATTTCATCTATGATGAAAATACCGATATGTAGCTATACCTAGAGGCGTCATTTGGGTTCTTGCATTGGAATTATAGAAAATTCTGCTGATATCACGGTATACCACAATAAACATAAAAGTAACAAAAATTATTTTGACCAAGAAGTGACAGGTTCAATGGCATGAAATCTCGCTGCGCTCTATCAGCACCATGGACAGCGCCCTACACACTAAAGCAAGATCTTGATAAAACCAACCAGCTAAGTTGTTTCAATCTTAGCTACCTTTTCAAACGGGTTGCAGCTTCTTTGATGCTCTGAGGAACTTCCTGAGTAATCGATCATTCCATTCTCCCTGAAATCTTCTTGTAAGATCCCCCTCAAATGCCAGTTGGATTAGTTGAGTTTTCCTCGGGTGTAGCATGCTGCTTCTGTGCTGACTGAACACGTTTGTCAAGTGGAAAATGTGTTTTCTCATGTAGCTGTGGACGCCCCAAAAGGAACTCAATAATGTTCACAATCGCCGACAAATACATGAGATTCTTGCCAGCTGCCCATCATTAACAAGGGTTGACACTGATGTTCCCATAGCACCTCGAACTCATTTTTATTTCCGCAGTGCATTACAAATGCTCTTTGCTTGAGGCATGCCTAGCAAATCCTTTGGCACTATCAATAGCATTCTTCCAGTTAGAATACCCAGCTTGGGTGAAGGCCTTGTCTTCCTCAGCATTGGGCCCAACACAAGACTTTCAACATAGGAAACAAAATGCAGCATCTGCAGTAACCATGCAATATGTCACTTTTTGGGCGACCTGACCAAATTCACATAGATCTGTCATTCTCATTGAAAGAAAGTCTAAGAAGCGGTAGATCTGTTGTATGTGCACTATTTCTATGCTTACCATTCTTAAGTTTCCTTCTGCATCTATTACTTTGATTTTGTACACCAGCTTAAACTGCTGAAAATAAAATATTTGTTGGTTATGGAAAATATATTTCACAGTGGCTTAGTTGGTACAATGATTCTCTACACAATGCCTGCTTGTTTGTCACATAAACTGAAATTAGGCAAACTATTCAAATTTTAACAACCAGGAAACGGCAGAGCAATTTTTGCTATTTTTAAATAGGGGACATAAAAGTAAAACTGAGGGGGCTGAAGTATGAACTGTGGGAGCGAAGCCCCCTGTAGCCCGCTCATGTCGCCCCCCCCCCCCCCCCCCCCCCCCCCCCCCGGTGAGAGCCTAGTCTTGTTAGTTGAAGACACTGTTGATTGGGACATGGGACAAATCAGTCTTATCAATAGAACATTTGATCTGTCTCGCAACACTGTTATGTAGTTGTTTAATACAGTAAAAAAAGCTTACCTTGAACAAGTCATGTTGAGTAATCTCTCTCTCTCTCTCAGGGATTGCGGCAGCCACCATGTTTAACCCACCAGAGAAGAGAACAGAAGTGTCAGAGACTCAGCTGCGAGTGGCCTTCGATGGGGACGCAGTGCTCTTTTCTGATGAGTCGGAGCGCATCTTTAAGGCCCATGGACTGGACAAGTTCTTTGAGCATGAGAAGGCACATGAGAACACGCTTCTTGACCATGTATGTCCGGTCCACGTTAAATTCTGTAACACATTCAAACACAATTGAATATGCAGCTAAATCTAAATAGGTAGTCAATTGACAAATCAATATCCCTCTGTACTTCATACGGATGGTGAAATGTAGTGTGAGCTGAAGTGGTTTAATGTCTCTGTAGATTTACTGTAGATTTTGTGACATGTTCAGTGTTAGGCCCCACCGTGCAGCAACTCACTCTCTATCCTTTCCTCTCAGGGGCCACTGAAGGGGTTCCTGGAGTCTCTGGGGAAGCTGCAGAAGAAGTTTTATGCCAAGGGCCAGCGTATGGACTGCCCCATCCGCACCTACCTGGTGACGGCACGCAGCGCAGCCAGCTCAGGCACCCGGGCCCTGAAGACACTTCGATCCTGGGGACTGGACACCGACGAGGCCCTCTTCCTTGCTGGGGCCCCTAAGGGGCCTATGCTGGAGAAGATCCGGCCTCACATATTCTTTGACGATCAGATGTTCCATGTGGAGGGGGCTGCGGAGCTGGGGACTGTGGCGGCTCATGTGCCCTATGGTGTGGCTCAGAAACGTCCCCAGAAGAAGCCTGCTGAGGAGAACGCTAAAGACTCTAGTGCTGCCGCCAAGTAGTCTGTACCTCACCCTCTTCCCTATCCCTGTGACAGCAAGGGACAATAAAACAACGTTGTGAATTTGAAGGAGACAGTGGTTCTGTAAGTCCTTTTCAGTCCCCTCTTAGTTGTCTGGGTAGTGAAGCCCATAGTACATGACAATTGCAAGGGCACAGAGTGAGAGCATGCTGTTTTCACGCCTGCCATGTGATCGAGGATTCCTCACAAGAGGAGGCGCCAGTATACCTTAAAGAAGAGCTTCAAATATCGTCATGCTTGCAGTAATGTTAGTACACTATGCTATCTGTATCATAGCATTATAGGTCCAATAACATTTTCATCTAAAAACCAACCTCAACATATGCTACACAATATTCATAGAGTTTACAAATCTGTGACTTTTAGCAACAACATTAGATTTTATTGACGCATTCAAATTATATGAAACTCCAGAACCAAAACATTTAAAAATGTTATAAACGTACAGTAGGCTATACCTGTATCATTTCAGCATATCACATGTATCTTAGGTTGAAAACATGTTTACTGAATATGTATTGTATGTTATTGATGTAATATTTTGATCTGGTCTTTTGTTTCTAATCTAGACACCTTTTATTGTACATTTGCATGGTCCTCATGCAAGTTACTGTATGTGCTGTAATGAGATGGCAATCTAAAGTGCTAATGGACAATCTCCTCTCTCATTATAAACATGGATGCTGATCCATTCTGTAAAGACTTGGCTTCTTTGAGGAGATATTGGCATAATGTATGCTAACTTAATTATATGGCTTGTATGTTTCTTTCTATTGCCAATTTGCTTTTCAAACATCCCATAGCCTGCACTAATTACCAATTGCACACGCACCCCAACTGCTAATTGTCTTGTTAATCATTTTGGTGTTATCTTGGATGTTTTGTTTCACTCTGGCAGTCTGATTTTAACTAATTAAGGAGAACATTTTAACCTGTAAAGTTGGTTGCCAAATGCCATTTAAACTACACAGAAGAAGAATAAGAAGAGAAGTGCTGCAGTTACATGATTGTTTGCTAAAATGGATGACGAAGAGGAGAACTGGCTGATGACTGTGGGATGTTTTGGGAGCATGGAGAGGCCAGAGATAGCCAGACTAGTACATTGAGCGAGGAACAGAAGGTCATTATTGGAGAAAGGCCATCAGTGCTTGTTCAGCACAGATAGACATGGTTATGGACAGCGAAGGAGAAGAGCCGAGTGCAGTGGGAAGATGTGTGTTGAGGAAGAATGGCACAAAGGACAAACTGTAGTCTGATTTCTTTGATGGCTAAGAAATTGAACCTGACGAGAGTGAGTATGAATTACCTGTGGTGGCATGTGTGTTGAAGACCTCTGAGCCTCACCCTGATGGTCATGCAAAGGATGATTCAGGCCCAGTGGGAGTGGAATATTTGGAGAAAGTGGATCCCGGCCTTTTGGCTGATCCATATGTAGTCTCAGGCTGGGTAGAAAATAAGTTGGGTACTGTTAAATCGGTGAAGGTAGGTTTGTCTCGTCTAGAGGGAGCGGTCACTTCACGTCACGTGCCTAGGGACAAGACCTGTGACCTGCTTTGCTCTCCGGAGCAAGGTGCCTTTGAAAGGAGTGATTACTGGGGTGGCGTTGAGGTGGAGCCACTGATTGAAGCTTCCTTGTGTCTGACATCTGCCGTTTGGTGCGACGCAGACCCGGTGGCGAGCGTGATAAAACTGAGAAGACATTGTCTGTCCTTTTGAAGCAGATTCTTTACCTGGTAAAGTCATGTTGGGATGTGTTAGTTATCCCGTGAGAGCTTTTGTGCCGAACCCACTAAGGTGTTTCAGATGCAAAGCTTATTTGTATTTATTAAGGATCCCCATTAGCGGCTGCCAATTTACATTACATTTCATAACTCTTTTCACAGCACATTAAGTGTGTTCTCTCAGGCCACTACTCTATCACATATCTACAACACAAATCCATGTGTACGTGTGTAGAGTAAGTGTCTTATCATGTGTATGTGTGTCTGTGCCTGTGTGTCTCTTCACAGTCCCCGCTGTTCCACAAGGTGTATTTTTATCTGTTTTTTTTAAATCTGTTTCTACTGCTTGCATCAGTTACCTGATGTGGAATAGAGTTACATGTAACCATGGTTCTATGTAGTACTGTGCTCCTCCCATAGTCCGTTCTTGACTTGTGGATTGTGAAGAGACCTTGTGTGGTATGTCTTCTGGGGTATGCATGGGTGTCCGAGCTGTGTGCTAGTAGTTTAAAATGACACCTAGGTCCATTCAGCACGTCAACACTTCTTACAAAAACAAGGAGTGATCAATCTCTCCTCCACTTTGAGCCATGAGAGATTTACATGTATATTATCAATGTTAGTTCTCCTTGCACATTTAAGAGTCAGTCGGGCTGCCCTGTTCTGAGCCAATTGTAATTTTCAAAGGTCCCTCTTTATGGCACCTGACCACACGACTGAACAGTAGTCCAGGTGCGACAAAACTAGGGCCTGTAGGACCTGCCTTGTTGAAAAGGCCTGGTAGCGCTTTATTATGGACAGACTTCTCCCCATCTTAGCTACTGTTGTATCATCATGTTTTGAACAAGACAGAACTTGCTCAATTTCCACATAATGTATTACAATATTTAGTTGAGGTTTAGGGTTGAGTGAATGATTTGTCCCAAATACAATGCATTTAGTTTTTGAAATATGTAGGACTAACTTATTCCTTGCCACCCATTCTGAAACTAACTGCAGCTCTTTGTTAAGTGTTGCAGTGATTTCACTTGCTGTAGTAGCTGACGTGTATAGTGTTGAGTCATATGCATACATAGACACACTGGCTTTACTCAAAGTAAGGGGTCTAGTACAGTCCTTAAAGTAGTTGGCAATAACAGTGGGTTTTGTGATGAATGAGCCATCTGATTCAATGAATGAGCTGAGTTAGTCTTTTTGCCCAAAATGTAATTTAAGGTGCTCCAAAGCTTTTTACTATCATTCTTTTATGTAATTTATCTTTGTTTCATAGTGTAGTTCTTCTTTTTATTCGGTTTAGTCGCATGATTTCTCAATTTGTAGTATGTTTGCCAGTCGGTTGTGACTGCCAGACTTTTTTACCATTAATTTTGCCTCATCCCTCTCAACCATACAATTTTTAAATTCCTCATCAAACTACAGGGATTTAATAGTTTTTTCTAATTTTCTTAATGGGTACATGCTAATTAGTAACTGGAATAAGCAATTTCATAAATGCGTCAAATGCAGCGTCTGGTTGCTCCTCATTATGGTGATGTAGCAGCAGTGTGTAAGAGGGAGATTCCGAGATGTGAGAAGTGTGCAGGAGGGCATGGACCAAAGGAATGTGTAGTATCGGCGGAAAAAAACGTCAATTGTGGGGTTGCCCATGTTGATGGGGTTATCAGAAGTGCCCGGTGCGAGAGAGACAGGTTGAGGTTGCCAGGATCAGTAGAACAGAAGGTGTGGTATGCTGAGTCAGTGAAGAGAGTAGAGGATAATGGGTCATGGGTGAGTAATTGGCCTTAGCCAATACAGTGATATGAATTTGTGCTTCAGTAATGTTGGCTTCTTAGCATTCATTGCAATGGTTATCAACTGTACCGCAGAAATGGAACTTAAATCACAGAAAAAAGATGTGGGGGAAGCTGCAGAGAAGTACTTGGGTGTATGAGGTTTTCCTGCAGAAGAGTTACAAGGTGTGTTGAACAAAAGAGTCCCATCCTCCCAGGCCGTAGGCTTGGTGTAGGATCAGTTAGGGTCAAAGTAGTGGAATGGGGTGGTGATTACATTTTCTTAGGAAACCGTGCCTCTCGAAAGTATTCAAACCCTTTGACTTGTCCACATTTTCTTACGTTACAGCCTTATTCTAAAATGGATTAAATACATTTAAAAAATCGTCAGCAATCTACACACAATACCCCATAATGACAAAGCGAAAACAGGTTTGTAGAAATGTTTGCAAATGTATAATTTTTTTTGAACAGAAATACTTTATTTATCCTGTTGAGGCTTAGGGGGTGCTGTTGTCACTATTTATGGTAATCGTGTAATTTTTTAAACGGCTTCCTACAAAATTGTTGATCGTACAATATGCATATTATTATTATTATTGGATAGAAAACAGTCTATAGTTTCTATAGGAGTTTAAATTTTGTCTCTAAGTGGAACAGAACCCATTCTACAGCAATTTCCCTGACATGGAGTCAGATTTCAGAAATTTTGGCCACTGTTCTGGAGTCAGTTTTAAGGCCAATGTTATTCCTATGAGTATACGGACACTGCTTACGTCTTCCCCTGGATGCCTGTACGTGATGACGATTTGAATGGGGTCGATTGCGCAATCACAGGCACTATAAATAAAAAAACCCTGTAGCTAGGAACTCTTTTGCAGCTGCGTCTTGCGCGCGGCGGCCACCGACCAGCTTGGCTACTTTTGTCATTGTCTAACCATGATTTTGGTGGCTAAATATGCACATTTTCGAACAAACTGTATATGTATGTTGTAATGTGATGTTACAGGAGTGTCATCTGAAGAATTCTGAGAAGGTTAGTGAAAAAATTAATACATTTTGGCGATGTTTACGTTATCGCTCTCTTTGGCTAGAATCAATGCTGGGGTAATGTTTGCACATGTGCTATGCTAATATAACGATTTATTGTGTTTTCGCTGTAAGACACTTAGAAAATCTGAAATATTGTCTGTATTCACAGGATCTGTGTCTTTCGATTAGTGTATGCTGTGTATTTTTACGAAATGTTTGATGATTAGTAGTTAGGTAAACACGTTGCTCATTGTAATTATTCTAGTCCATTTGTGACGGTGGGTGCAATTGTAACCTATGACATCTACCTGAAATATGCACATTTTTCTAACAAAACCTATCCAATACCATAAATATGTTATCAGACTGTCATCTGATGAGTTTCTTTCTTGGTTAGGGGCTATAAATATCTTAGTATAGCCGAATTGGTGATAGCTACTGTTGTTGGTGGACAAAGTAAAGATGGTGGATTATGCTAATGTGTTTTTAGCTAATAGATTTACATCTTTACATATTGTGTCTTCCCTGTAAAACATTTAAAAAATCGGACATGTTGGCTGGATTCACAAGATCTGTGTCTTTCATTAGCTGTATTGGACTTTAATGTGTGAAAGTTAAATATTTAAAAAAAATATTTTTTTTGAATTTCGCGGCTCTGCCTTTTCAGTGGGGGTGGGGGGGGTGTGCCGCTAGCGGCACCCCGGGGCTAGACAGGTTATGTAAGTATTCAGACCCTTTGCTCTGAGACTTGAAATTGAGCTCAGGTGTATCTTGTTTCCATTGATCATCCTTGAGATGTTTCTTGATTGGAGTCCACCTGTGGTAAATTCAATTGATTGGATATGATTTGGAAAGAAACACACCTGTCTATATAAGGTCCCATAGTTGACAATGCATGTCAGAGCAAAAACCAAGCCATGAGATCGAAGGAATTGTCCGTGGAGCAACGAGACAGGTTTGTGTCGAAGCACAGATTTAAAGAAGATTCCCAAAGTGACTGTTGACGATGTGTGCAGAGGGTCCCTGGTTCGATGCGAGGAGTGGGACAGAAGCAATACTGTTACACATTCACAGAATATAATACGTTGTTTTCATCTGTAGAGAAATGTGTGCAACTGTTTCCAGCAATCAGTATACTGCACACAATTCTAAATCACCCCATCAGTGTCCTACCATGTACAATATATGGAAACATGTACGCAATGGACTGTATACTTTTTTATTTTATTTTTTGCAATATTGCGGACATGCAGAGATACAAGTAACCCAACTGCATTGTTTGCAAGTAACTTTGGGTTACTCCTAAGTCCGCATCATTGGCAACTTCCATTTATAGTTTTGCTTTGGTGTGGATGGAAGTCTATACATTCATATCAGTTGTGCTCCTCCATTGTAGTAGCCTTTCCTTATGTCTATTGTGGGTAGTGTTCTTTGCACCAATGGATTGTCTACAAAACAATGAGCAAACCTGCCTTTGTATTGAACACATGGAATTGGATTGTGATACCGATGAATGAATCCGCTTATTTTGTATTTTCTTTTATAATGAATATTATTTGATTAGATGTGTGTGACAATTTTGGGTGAAATATCCATAAAAGGAGAGTTATTGTCCATAATTCTTCTTCTAGATAGCTGTACTGTAGTGGTCTGGGTGTAGCTGGTGCAGAGGAGTCAGGCGCAGGACAGCAGAGATGAGTAACACAAGTAGCTACTCAAATATTCCAATAACATGTCGTAATACCGAGGCCACAATAACGGACCGAACATACATAAAACAATCACGCACAAAAACCATGGGGAAAACAGAGGGTTAAATAATGAACATGTAATTGGGGAATTGAAATCAGGTGTGTAAAACAAAGACAAAACAAATGGAAAATGAAAAGTGGATCGGCGATGGCTAGAAGGCCGGTGAAGTCAACCGCCGAACGCCGCCCGAACAAGGAGAGGTAGCGACTTCGGTGGAAGTCGTGACATGTACAGGTACTTCCAATTTTGATCATCATGATTCAGTGACTGCAAAGAAAATGTATTGATCTACTGGGATTTTTAAAAGACAGACTAACTTTCTGCTGAGATGAGTATGGCTGCGTTAATCTTTTTCCAGGCGTTATTGTCTTTTGATGAATCTATTTGCAATTTCGACTTAGACTGTATCAGCTGTTCCCTTCTGAGTGACAATCCTGTCAGATCTTTTGTCAGTAACAACAACAACACAAACAACTGAATCTTTATCATTCCTTTTAGCTATTTGAATCCAAGGAAATGGTAGCTTGTGAGTATAGTTCATTGTTTGGAGTTAGTTTTGGCAATGTGACTGCTTTGTCTGAGAAAAATATTGCTTTAGTTATAACAATAATGAGGACCCAGGTATGCTTGCTTCTCTGTTTAGTATCTGAGACTGCCATGGAAGTTTGAACTGGTAAAGTACCCTATCCTTTTTTTAATACCGATATTTATTTATAATAATTAATAGCCTTTTAAAATGCATACCTGACTCCTGATTTTCTTATTAGTTCCTACAAAACTCCATTGTCAAAACAAATATTGTTACAATTGAAACAAGAACAGTATTGGAAGGCATGTCTACAATCTGTATTCTACACTCGTTGCAGAAATAAATGCCGGTACTCCTTTTGGGTGCAGGTACTGCGTAAATGTAGATGCAGGAACTCCACAATATTGTTTTAGCCAATTATTCTATAAGAGGAACAGGAGCTCAAACAGTAGAACATTTGAGGTGCCAGTATTCAGCTCTGGTGAGCTCCTGCCCAAGTCAAGCACTGCCTATAACAATGCTTATTTTAAAGTTACTTTGAGATCATTGATTTGAGAATGGCATTTACAACTTTTTGTTGTTGTAGAAAATACTACATCTTTGACAGTGGCTAGGTAAACCAAACGTGTGGATTGCACTCTGTCTGCAAACAGGCCTGCATTTTGTAAATTGTGTGCACTACCATTTTAAAGTTTGCCTCAGCGAAATGACCTTGTCACGCGCAGCAATGCACATAATGAGTTTCGCGAGATGCATGACTTCGCTCTTACTGTCACATACAGTATTTGCGCATGTGCACGGACTGCCTTGACGATTTGCACAGAGTGGTAGCCAGGGCACCAAAGCACTGTGGAAGTTGAGCCTCGCGTTTCAATGCTCTTAGTTGTTACGGAAATATACTTTGCTGTTTACTTTCTCCATCTACGTCAGGGATACGCTTCGCAAATTTGGGTAGAGATTGGAAAGAGCAAAATCGAAAGTTAAGAGTCGGTTAGAACGTTTGAGATCCGTTGTGTTGTATTTTTCAACTTCAACAGATCTTTCAGAAATCGACAAGGAGTAAGAAGCAAGTCGTCTGAAATCATATTGCTGGGTTTGTGTGTTTGACTGAGGATCCTCCAGTTTCAAGAACTTCAAAGCGACATCAACATGGGTGCGCTTGATTTATCAATTACTCTGCATAATATTGGGAAGTATTTGCAAAAATTCTTTTATACATTTCTTAAAGTATTTATAGTATTTGGCATATTGTTAGCTAGTAGTCCTTCTCCCTAGATGACATTGGGTTCTCGAGAGCTAATTCTTAGCCAACTGAATTAACTTTACGAAAATGTTGACCTATTGGTTGACGTGGACAGAATGAATATTTTAATTTAACCAGGGAAATCTGTTCTATCCGGAGCTAGGAGTCTCTATGCATTACTGTTTTGGCACATTGACAGCCTACAACAGGGTTTGTACAAAAATGTAGCCAACACTTCAGCTTTAATGTTGTGTGGCACTGCATTGTGGCTGAGTCTGACCCCAGATGAACCCAGGTGTTTGTGTGCATATGTTTCAGGTTCTGTGTTGGTAATCACTAGCTGCCACAGTCATAAACTTCTACAATTTATCTGATTTGAAATGAGATTTTAATCCTAACCTTAACTCTAACCACACTGCTAAATTTATGCCTAACCACATTGTGTTCATGAATTTTTACAATGTAGCCAATTTTGACTTTAGCTGTGGAAACACTGTTGGGGGTTACAAAATATGAAATTCCATGATCTGAAAAAAAGTGGACACAAGTATAGGCTACTTATTCTTCTTGGTTGTCATTTAGCCTCTCATTATAGAAACATTATGAAGGTAGAAACAAGTGGTGCTTCCCGGAGGACAGCAAAAGCTGATGCGGAAAATGACGAAGGTATGCGCTTTCAGGCTATTCACTCACAAATATTCAATACAATATCCAGTATTAATCAAATTCATAAAATAAATGCTATCATTTTCTTTACTGTTTTCCTAAAGGGGTGCCTGCATCTCACAGAATGGCAGAGTATGACCTTGCTGCCATGGACAAGTACAAGGGTCTCATAATGAAGGTGGCAAAGAGGAATGCAGTGGACCCAGCTGTCATCTGTGGCATCATCTCAAGAGAGTCCCGGGCTGGGACAGGACTGGACAAGCACGGCAGGGGGGACAATGGCAAGGCCTTCGGACTTATGCAGGTAGGCACATGTTTGAGGGAATAAGCAGTGGCTTCATATTTAATTGAAATTGTATCTTATTTATTCCCTTCCTGAGGTCAAACGTTGACATTATATTTGATAATTGAAATCAAATTGTATTTGTCACACACGTGTTTAGCAGATGTTATTGCTGGTGTAGTGAAATGCTTGTGTTTCTAGCTCTAACAGTGCAGTAATATCAAACAATACACACAATCTAAAGTAAAGGAATGAAATTACGAATATATAAATATTTGGACGAGCAATGTCTGAGCGGCATAGACTAAGATACAGTAGAATAGGATAGAATACAGTATATACATATGAGTAATGCAAAATATGTAAACATTATTAAAGTGACTGGTGTTCCAATTATTAAAATGACCAGTGATTTCAAGGCAATGTATATAGGGCAGCAACCTCTAATGTGCTAGTGATGGCCTTGAAATGGAAGCAGTTTTTCAGTCTCGGCCCCAGCTTTGATGCACCTGTACTGACCTCGCCTTCTGGATGATAGCGGTGTGAACAGGCAGTGGCTCGGGTGGTTGTTGTCCTTGATGATCTTTTTGGCCTTCCTGTGACATCGGGTGCTGTAGGTGTCCTGGAGGGCAGGTAGTTTGCCCCCGATGATACGTTGTGCAGACCACACCACTCTCTGGAGAGCCTTGCGGTTGAGGACGGTGCAGTTCCCGTACCAGGCGGTGATGCAGCCCGACAGGATGCTGTCAATTGTGCATCTGTAAAAGTTGGAAGGTTTTAGGTGCCAAGATTAATTTCTTCAGCCTCCTGTGGTTGAAGAGGCGCTGTTGCGCCTTCTTCACCACACTGTCTGTGTGGCTGGACCATTTCAGTTTGTCAGTGATGTGTACGCCGAGGAACTTGAAGCTTTCCACCTTCTCCACTGCTGTCCCGTCAATGTGGATAGGGGGGTGCTCCTTCTGCTGTTTCCTGAAGTCCACGATCAGTTCCTTTGTTTTGTTGACGTTGGGTGAGAAGTTATTTTCCTGGCACCACACCCCCAGGGTCCTTCCCACCTCCCTGTAGGCTGTCTTGTCATTGTTGGTAATCAGGCCTACTACTGTTGCGTCATCTGCAAACTTGATGATTGAGTTGGAGGCATGCTTGGCCACGCAGTCATGGGTGAACAGGGTGTACAGGGGGCTGAGCACGCATCCTTGTGGGGCCCCAGTGTTGAGGATCAGCGAAGTGGAGGTGTTGTTTCCTACCTCCACCACCTGGGTGCGGCCGTCAGGAAGTCCAGGACCCAGTTACACAGGGCGGGGTTCAGACCCAGGGCCTTGCTTAATGATGAGCTTGGAGGGTACTATGGTGTCGAATAATGAGCAATAGTCAATGAACCAGATTCTAACATAGGTATTCTTCTTGTCCAGATGGTATAGGGCAGTGTGCAATGCGATGGCGATGGCATCGTCTGTGGATCTATTGGGGCGGTAAGCAAATGGAAGTGGGTCTAGAGTGTCAGGTAAGGTAGAGGTGATATGATCTTTAGCTAGTCTCTCAAAGCACTTCATGATAACAGAAGTGAGTGCTACGGGCGGGAGTCATTTAGTTCAGTTATCTTTGCGTTCTTGGGTACAGGAACAGTGGTAGACATCTTGAAGCATGTGGGGACAACAGACTGGGAAAGAGAGAGATTGAATATGTCCGTAAACACTCCAGCTAGCTGGCCTGCGCGTTCTCTAAGGACGTGGCTAGGGATGCCGTCTGGGGCGGCAGACTTGCGAGGGCTAACGCGCTTAAATGACTTACTCACGTCGGCCACGGAGAAGGAGAGTCCACAGTCCTTGGTAGCGGGCCGCGTCGGTGACACTGTTATCCTCAAAGTGGGTGAAAAAGGTGTTTAGCTGGTCCGGAAGCAAGACGTTGTTGTCTGCGACGTGGCTGGTTTTCCCTTTGTAGTCCTTTATTGTCTGTAGACCCTGCCACATACATCTTGTGCATGAGCCGTTGAATTGCGACTCCACTTTGTCTCGGTACTGATGTTTTACCTGTTTATATTCGGCCATATTCCCAGTCACCTTGCCATGGTTAAATGCGATAGTTTGCACTTTCAGTTTTGTGAGAATGCTGCCATCTATCCACGGTTTCTGGTTATGGTAGATTTTAATAGTCACAGTGGGAACAATATCTCCTATACACTTCCTGATAAACTCAGTCACCGTATCAGTGTATTCGTCTATGTTGTTCTCGGAGGCTACCCGGAACATATCCCAGTCCGCATGATTAAAACAATCTTGAAGCGTGGATTCCGATTGGTCAGACCAGCATTGACTAGTCCTTAGCACAGGTACTTCCTGTTTGAGTTTCTGCCTATAAGAAATGTCTTGTTTTGCATGCTTTGTACAAAATAATAAAATGCAGTACTACAGGATATTTCTTAACGTAGCTCTTTATTAGCTAGCTATAACTGGCATGTTCACGTATCGCCAACCAGGATCAAACTGACCATGACCTAACCATTTGGGTGGTCTTAACCAATCATAGCACATTATGATATGGCGGTAAAATGCATCCAATTATAATTCAGTATGTTTACACATATGAATATTACAGGAAACTCATACATTTCGTGACCGCCACAGCCTTGGTGATTTCTGTAAAATATCACACATTTTTACAGATTGACACCACCCCAGCCCCGAGCGGTGGCGGGCACACTCCAAAGGGGGAATGGAACAGTGAGGAGCATCTCCAACAAGGCACTGAAATTCTGATTGGGTTCATCAAAAGAATCCAGAAGAAATTTAATTCATGGACCAAGGAGCAGCAACTGAAAGGTAATACTCTTTTTCTTTGAGTTTTTTATAGAAATAATGAATATACCTATTTCAATTGAATATGCAACTATTGCAATATGTTGTTTACCCAGGGGGAATAGCAGCCTACAATAAGGGAGAAGACTGTGTAGAGTCATATGAGGAAGTGGACGCTCATACCACTGGAGTGGACTACTCCAATGATGTTGTTGCCAGAGCTCAGTGGTTCTACTACCATGGTTATGCTGAAACAAGTACATAACTGTTATAAACCATTATACACATGTTGAAAATTAGAAATACACCAAATAATAATTACACTGTGTGGTTCAACTTCAAACCGTCTCATCCAAGTTTCTTGTTTAGTTAAATCTTTCAGCAAACTCTTATGGTTCATACCAAACAGTCTCAAATTCAGTTTATTTAAAAAAATGCTGATGCTATAATGTACTGAAAATAAAAAATTCTTGTTCATTGTATATACTCTGTTTTCTTCCCTATTCAGGAAACTGTGGCATTATAGTAGCAGCTGCCGCAACAGCTATAGTGGGAGGAGGTATTAACATTGTACTTTTCATAAAGTAAAATGTATCTATATTATCTTGATAGTATAGATTTTTTTAGTGGTTGATTTTAGTTAGATAACAAGAATTTACAAACTTATATAAATGTAAAAGTATCATTGGAATGTCACATTGTCAAACTGAGGTTGGCTGTGTTTTAAAATGTTTGTATGCCTGGCCTCACAGTTTCTGCTGTTGTCCTGGCACCAGTAGTCCTCACAGTGATCGGGTTTGGTGCTGGCGGGATTGCAGCTGGATCAACAGCATCAGGCATGATGTCTGCCGCGGCCATAGCCAATGGAGGTGGGGTAGCAGCAGGGAGTCTTGTTGCTGTTCTACAGTCAGCAGGTAAAGATTGAACCAAAGATGAACAAAGATACAATATTCCAATGAGTTATGAATAAAACCATTGACAGCTAAGATGATGGTGGGGTTTCTAACTGTTACAAGCTCATACGACTGAACAGAATGGATCATAGATTGTTTTGATTTTTTTACTCTAATGCATTGGATGTTTGTAGATCTCAGATGTGAGTGAGACCGTGCCAGACATTGTGTGCTATTCCCTCAAGGTGCCGTAGGGCTCTCGGGGACGGCCACAGCGATTGTTGGAAGTGCGGGAGCAGCCATCGCAGGAGCAGTAGGAGGATCTGTGGGATGGCTCAAAACAAAGTTTTCTTAAATGTTCCATAGAGGCTTTGAAGAACACCTGTCAGTAGTGAAATACACCCTCACGCTGTTGATACTGCATGCTTAAAGTATTCTACTTGTCAACTGCCGTTAACTGCCGTTAAGAAAAACAGGTTTTCTGTAGGAAAGTCTAAAGTTCTTTGTGAGGATTGTTCCCTAATTTTGCAGTTGAAATGAGCTCAATGGTTCTACAGCCATGGTTATGGTAAAACATTTTTTTACTGTTATTGACCTTTGTAGACATGTTGAAAATTATGAATACACCCAGTAATAATTACACAACTTCAAACATTCACATCCAAGTTTCTTCTGTAGTTGAATCTTTCAACAACTTGTCATTGCGCAATATAATTAAACATTTCTTATTTTCTGACCTTTTGGATTGGATGTGTTTTAGTTGACTGTCTTGGTGGACTGTGCCTGGTCTATAAGTACATTAGCATAGCATGGGCAGTGGTATGCTAGTATTACTATGCCCTCAAGGTAATGATCACAATGGATCTCTGTAGTTCACCATTACAGACTTAACACCATAGAGATCCTATTATTCTTCAAGTATTGTAATTTCTAATTATGCGTAACACACTTCTGTATCACACTAAGGATGGTGGAGCTGTGCTTTATGGAGTGGTATGGAAATTCATCACAGGGTCACACAAAGTCAATATTAAATTAATCATTCTTTATTATCAGCAAGCTGGAGAGGTTCCAACAAAGGTAATGCACCACAGTACATTCTCTTATTATAGTGCCTACACAGACAAGTTTTATTTGAATGATTTAGCTTATTCATTATTCTTATTTCATTGTTAACGTTTGGTTCATGCATGTGACCGACCAATACCTAACAAGGCTTCTTCTCTACAAGCTGAAATCTTGAAACTGAGATTCCTTTCATTCTCCAAACAATGTTCTGGGCGTACTGCCAAATTGCTTTATACTGATAGTGAGGATTCCTCCCATGCACGATCAATCAGTCACTTCCATGAACCCAGTCTAATTGGTTATTAGACATGAACCCAGTCAAATTGGTTATTAGTGACAGCACAAACATAACATTTTTCTTCACGAGCCAATAGTATGTTTAGTCTACTTGGAACGTGAAACTCTGTAATGTTCTCTTTAGCAGCTACAGCATGGGGCACACTCCTTTGTACATGGGGAGATGTTATGAACTACACACTGCATTTAGAAAATACTGTCAGATGACTTATAACAGCAGAATATTATGATGGTTATAGTATGTTTTTAGTATGCTTAGCTATGTGTGCTGTTTTTACACTGCTGCAACTGAATTAATCAGCAATAAAGAATGTCTGAATAAGTGCTTGACTTGGGCCAGAGCTGTCCAGAGCGCTTTACCAGCACATTTTTTTGCGTGAATTGTGTACCGGCTCCTCTATAATTATTATTTTTTAAAGCCTATTACTTGCCCAGACTCAAACACTGAGGCAAAGAAGGTTGATTAAATCGAAATGAAGTCGGGATCTGTATTGAATAGCAATGGAGAGTGAGCATTCATTTCCTGATTCCTCTTTGCTAATGTTTATTTGCCGCTAGTCTATGGCCTTATTCGAGAGCATCAAAACGACTGCAGCCGACTGACTGATCTACAAATCACCTTTCATCATAAATAACAACGTATTATTTGTAGATCAGTAAGTCAGTCACAATTTACCCATGATACATTGCGGTTTTGATCCTCTCGAACGCGGCTTGTGAATCTGTGCATGACACTAGACTGTTCGAGATTGCACCAGCCTGAATGCAGTTTACAATTGGCTCTTTCATCCCCCTCCTCTCACCCTGTAACTATTCCCCAGGTCGTTGCTGTAAATGAGAACGTGTTCTCAGTCAACTTACCTGGTAAAATAACGGATAAATAAAAAAATGCGTATGATGCGCTGTTCCAAGTTCTCAAGTTAGGGTTTGTAAGATCATGAAAAGTCATTGCAATTAGTTTAATCATTTTTGTTAATGTAATTTATGAAGGCACACTTTTAAATATTATGAATCACTTAAATCTACATATCATCTGAATTACCCTGCAGTGAGTGTACTGCGTTTGTGCCAGTGGGCTATATATACACTGCTCAAAAAAATAAAGGGAACACTTAAACAACACAATGTAACTCCAAATCAATCACACTTCTGTGAAATCAAACTGTCCACTTAGGAAGCAACACTGATTGGCAATAAATTTCACATGCTGTTGTGCAAATGGAATAGACAAAAGGTGGAAATTATAGGCAATTAGCAAGACACCCCCAATAAAGGAGTGGTTCTGCAGGTGGTGACCACAGACCACTTCTCAGTTCCTATGCTTCCTGGCTGATGTTTTGGTCACTTTTGAATGCTGGCGGTGCTTTCACTCTAGTGGTAGCATGAGACGGAGTCTACAACCCACACAAGTGGCTCAGGTAGTGCAGCTCATCCAGGATGGCACATCAATGCGAGCTGTGGCAAGAAGGTTTGCTGTGTCTGTCAGCGTAGTGTCCAGAGCATGGAGGCGCTACCAGGAGACAGGCCAGTACATCAGGAGACGTGGAGGAGGCCGTAGGAGGGCAACAACCCAGCAGCAGGACCGCTACCTCCGCCTTTGTGCAAGGAGGAGCACTGCCAGAGCCCTGCAAAATGACCTCCAGCAGGCCACAAATGTGCATGTGTCTGCTCAAACGGTCAGAAACAGACTCCATGAGGGTGGTATGAGGGCCCGACTCCCACAGGTGGGGGTTGTGCTTACAGCCCAACACCGTGCAGGACGTTTGGCATTTGCCAGAGAACACCAAGAGTGGCAAATTCGCCACTGGCGCCCTGTGCTCTTCACAGATGAAAGCAGGTTCACACTGAGCACATGTGACAGACGTGACAGAGTCTGGAGACGCCGTGGAGAACGTTCTGCTGCCTGCAACATCCTCCAGCATGACCGGTTTGGCGGTGGGTCAGTCATGGTGTGGGGTGGCATTTCTTTGTGGGGCCGCACAGCCCTCCATGTGCTCGCCAGAGGTAGCCTGACTGCCATTAGGTACCGAGATGAGATCCTCAGAGCCCTTGTGAGACCATATGCTGACACATGCACATGTGTGGCCTGCTGGAGGTCATTTTGCAGGGCTCAGGCAGTGCTCCACCTTGCACAAAGGCGGAAGTAGCGGTCCTGCTGCTGGGTTGTTGCCCTCCTACGGCCTCCTCCACGTCTCCTGATGTACTGGCCTGTCTCCTGGTAGCGCCTCCATGCTCTGGACACTACGCTGACAGACACAGCAAACCTTCTTGCCACAGCTCGCATTGATGTACCATCCTGGATGAGCTGCACTACCTGAGCCCCTTGTGTGGGTTGTAGACTCCGTCTCGTGCTACCACTAGAGTGAGAGCACCGCCAGCATTCAAAAGTGACCAAAACATCAGCCAGGAAGCATAGGAACTGAGAAGTGGTCTGTGGTCACCACCTGTAGAATCAGTCCTTTATTGGGGGCGTCTTGCTAATAGCCTATAATTTCCACCTTTTGTCTATTCCATTTGCACAACAGCATGTGAAATGTATTGTCAATCAGTGTTGCTTCCTAAGTGTACAGTTTGATTTCACAGAAGTATGATTGACTTGGAGTTACATTGTGTTGTTTAAGTGTTCCCTTTATTTTTTTGAGCAGTGTATATATATACACACATCATGTCTAGTTAGATACCTTGCTCTGAAGTAGTCTAATTTATCAATTTGATCCCTGATTCATTGAATGAGGGAATCATTTTATAAAGACAAAACTATTTGGTTGTAATGTGTAATCCTCCAGGATTGCTACTGTATCTGCAGGCTTTTGTTCAAGGCCCGGTCTAATCACATTGTAGCCTCAACATCAGCTGTTCAACAGGACCTTGATAAGCAGACTTGGGTGTTTCAGGACTGGATCAAAAGCCAATTCTGCACACCCAGGAACTCTCCAGCTGGATGGCTGACCACATGTTGACAACATGTGACTAACAGTGCAGTTTTTTACTTTGAGGGGTGTTAAGTGCCTTGATTAAAGGCACAACGGCAGATGGTAGACCTACATGGGATCAGGCACAGCAGCCTTCCAGTGTCAATAATACTGACTTTTTCATGTAGGCTATAATAATAGTCCTGAATATTTGGTTGAAAGTCATGGAACATGTGTATGACCCCTTAACAGTGAATAATCAGAGGTTTCTAATAGCATGTCATTTGTGAATTTCGGTGAACATAGTCTCATGGACCGACATGGAAAAAGACAGCTCCTGCACTTCTTAAATCCCAAGGCAAGCACTGTTCTGAATATGAATATCAGAGATTTGGAATTGTAATGTTCACGAACAGACCAAGAAACCAGACAGTACAACAGTTATTTTTCACAGTAAAAAAAGGAAATTGGAATTCCAATCTCTTTCAATTTTTCGTTTAAAGGTAGAACAGTTGGAAATGAAAGAGAAAGATACTGTATATTCACTTCACAGTTTTGTGTAATAAGTTTACAAAAGTGTTTCAGAGTACAGAAGCAGACCTGGCTGGTACAGTACATGTGTCCATGGGGACTGGTCAAAGACGAGGGTGTTGCAGTTAAACAGACGCCTTTGTTTAAAGAGTGACACAGCTTGGTTTAAGCAGGACAACATTCGCCTTTATGAGTTTGGGCTCCAGGAGTTAAAGTGGCAGCGCAGAGTTTAAGATCTAGTCAGACTCAGTACAGCAGCCCCTCCAACCCAACGGCTCCCCAGGGTAGTATAAGCTACAGTTTTGAATAGAGTAACACTTTGTGAAATAATGTGACATGCTGCTATAATAATTGAGTGTTAATATTTTACTAGTGTGAAAGTGGCTTTATTGTTCTTTCATGAATCAGGGTGTGCCTTTTCTGTAGCCGTTATCAGACAAAGGAGAGTAGCAGCACTCAAATAAAGGGCATTCTACAGAGAGGCAGTCGATTAGAACACCATGCACATTCTAAACCAGAGACTTGTGTGCGGGGAAAACTGGAATAACCCAATGAATTCCAGGATTGTTGCATTAAGCAATGACAGCGGGTGGTGGTTTCTAAAACATTTTATGTTGTGCAAATGTCTCTGGTCAGTTCCTAGTCTTCCCATTTACTTTTTGTGAAAAACAGTAGAAATAGAGGAAACATTCAAACACATCTGACAAGACACAAATGGCCTTCAATAGAGACAGTGAGATTGAACACCAGCATTTCAATAATACACTGCTCAAAAAAATAAAAGGAACACTTAAACAACACAATGTAACTCCAAGTCAATCACACTTCTGTGAAATCAAACTGTCCACTTAGGAAGCAACACTGATTGACAATACATTTCACATGCTGTTGTGCAAATGGAATAGACAAAAGGTGGAAATTATAGGCAATTAGCAAGACACCCCCCAAAACAGAAGTGATTCTGCAGGTGGTGACCACAGACCACTTCTCAGTTCCTATGCTTCCTGGCTGATGTTTTGGTCACTTTTGAATGCTGGCGGTGCTCTCACTCTAGTGGTAGCATGAGACGGAATCTACAACCCACACAAGTGGCTCAGGTAGTGCAGTTCATCCAGGATGGCACATCAATGCGAACTGTGGCAAAAAGGTTTGCTGTGTCTGTCCGCGTAGTGTCCAGAGTATGCAGGCGCTACCAGGAGACAGGCCAGTACATCAGGAGACGTGGAGGAGGCCGTAGGAGGGCAACAACCCAGCAGCAGGACCGCTACCTCCGCCTTTGTGCAAGGAGGTGCACTGCCAGCGCCCTGCAAAATGACCTCCAGTATGTGTTAGTTGGTCAGGACGTGAGTTTGGGTGGGCAGTCTATGTTTTCTGTTTCTATGTTGGTTTAAGGGTTGCCTGGTATGGCTCTCAATTAGAGGCAGGTGTTTTGCGTTTCCTCTAATTGAGAGTCATATTAAGGTAGGTTGTTTCACAGTGTTCGTTGTGGGTGGTTGTCTCCTGTGTCAGTGTTTGTCGCACCATACGGGACTGTTCGGTTTGTTTGTACATCGTTCTTTTTGTGTAGTCTATTTTTCCCTGTTCGTGCGTTCTTCGTGTTATATGTAAGTTCGTATAGTTCAGGTCTGTCTACGTTTTCGTTTTGTTGTTTTGTATTATTCCAAGTGTTTTTCCCGTGTTTCGTCGTTGTCTTAAATAAATCATGTCATTTCACAACGCTGCGCCTTGGTTCAATCCATGCTCATCCTCTTCGGATGAAGAGGAGGAGGACTACCGTTACAATATGTGGATCAGGATATTGATAAAAATGCAACATAACAGTACATGCCAATACTGACATGCATAAAGAGTGAGATATTACACAACTGAAATTAGGTCAGTCGACAGTGAATCGGGGTCATTGTTATTTAATTATTTATTTATTTTGGCCTATAACTTGTTTTACCTTTTTGTTTTCACAGCTTTTTACACACATTTGGGTTGCGCGTTATGATGAGAAAACTACAGCCTCGTTCCGGTCCTGAAAGGAAGATGAAAATTTCCAAACGTATCAGATTAAAAAATATTACAAAAAATATTTATAATCATGCAATCACAAGTGAAATATACCAAAACACAGCTTAGCTTGTTGTTAATCCACCTATTGTGTCAGATTTTGAAAATATATTTTACAGCGAAAGAAATCCAAGCTTTTGTGAGTGTAGCTTTCAATGCTACAACAGCTTAGCCTTATATTAGCTTGGTTAGCTTGGTCACGAAAGTAAGAAAAGCAATAAAATGAATCGCTTACCTTTGATAATCTTTGGGTGCTTCCACTCACGAGACTCCCAGTTACACAACAAATCTTCTTTTTGTTCGATAAATATTACTTTTATCACAAAAAAACACAATTTGGATTGCGCATTATTTTGAGAACAAAAGCTGTGTTCCGTTCGACACATCCCAAAAAGTATCAGAAATGGTCGTAGAAACATTTAAAATGTTTTTTATAATCAAACCTCGATTATAACATAATCAATAATATTTCAACCGGAGCATAACCTATTCATTAAGAGAGAAAAGGAAAATAGTGAGCTCCTCCCGCGCGCGCAGGAAATATTCCGAGGACACCTGACTAGTTTTGAAAAAACTTGTTCATTTTTCAAAATAAAAGCCTGAAACTATGTCTAAAGCCTGGTTACAGCCTGAGGAAGCCATTGGAGAAGGAATCTGGTTGATACCCCTTTAAATGGAGGGTAGACGGGCCAGGAAACAAAGATTAAAAAATATATATATATCACTTCCGGGTTACTTTTTCTCAGGATTTCGCTTGCAGAATAAGTATTCTTATTCTCACAGACAATATTTTGACAGTTTTGGAAACTTTGGAGTGTTTTCTATACTAATCTGTAAATTATATGCATATTCTACGATCTGGGCCAGAGAAAATGTCCGTTTACGTTGGGCACGTTATTAAAAAAAAGAAAAGAAAATCTAATAATAAAGGGCAGGTAATCAAGAAGGTGTTGGAGTCCAGGTGAGTGTCATTATGCGCAGATGCGCGTAACGCTGGTGACAGGTGTGCACCATAACGATCAGCCTGGTGACCTTGAGGCCGGAGAGGGAGCACACGTGACACACATGTTTCTGATAAGATTTCAGTTTGGGTTTGATTAATATTTTATGTAGGTGAAATACGATCAGCTTTTATGATGCTGATAAAGGTAGCGCCTCTACAGATGGTATCTAACTGCGCATTCACATTCTCTCAAGTTGCTGAAAGAAAGTCATTATATTTCTCCACTCTTCCTCCCTAGTCACAATGTACATTTGTGTGTAATCTTACTGCATGAAATGCTTAATTCTGCAGGAGTTAATATTAAGACCATGAGAGAGTTTATAGACTTGCAGTTAGTTTCCATCTTTCAGTTTCCATTCAACCCATATAACCATAGGCTACACTTCCCTTGATGTGCCATAGGCCTATTTGAAGTCCCCTTCTTGTGACTGTCAAATTTGTGCAGCGCCTCACAATCCTCAGACATTACATAGGCACCGCTATCATCCTCTTTTACAAGTTCACCAAATATTTACCAAACATTACTTTCTGGTCTTCCCTTCTCTTTATTTTCAACTCTCCATTTCCCAGCTTTTCTCTCATTGAATTAAACTCCGACATAGTTATTTTTTTCCTCAGTGGATCAAGGTAAACTTTTTCTGCCCTTTTCTGCCTGTTCCCAAAAGCATTCGGCAATTGGCGTGTAGGTAATTCATAATTCATTATTCCATAGAGACCTCTGATTATTCACTGTTAAAGGTTTATACACATTTTCATGACTTCTCACCAAATTTTCATGACTATTATGATAGTCTAAATTAAAACGTAAGCATTATTGATACTGGAAGGCTTCTGTGTCTGATCCCATGTAGATCTACCATCTCTTGCCGTTGTTCCCTTGATCAGGGCACTTAACCCCCCACAAAGTATAACTGTACTGTTAGTCACATGTTAACATGTGGTCAGCCATCCATATGGAGAGCTCCTGGGTGTGCAGGCTTGGCATTTTTCCATGAAGGACGGCTGCCACCCTTGATGTAAAATATTGCAACATTACAACCAAAGACTTTTGTCTTTATAAAATGATTCCCTAATTCAGTGAATCAGGGATCAAATGGATAATGTAGGCTACTTCAAAGCAAGGTATCTAACTAGACATGTTTATATATAAGGCTCAAATATGAATGTTTCAGGTGAGCTCTATGCACAGCAAGTTATTTGCAATTTAGGCTATTCTTATAATATTTTTTGTGTTGTCTCAATTACATGGCTACTGTTTAATAGAGGGGAATCCCAGTTTTTCAACGGTGCAGATTTATTTAGGCTCTACAGCGCAGGTGGAAAGTTTACACTGACATGAATGCTTAGTTAGCTATAGTTAGCTAGCGAGATAACTGCTACAAGTAATGTTTTGAATTGGACATCTAGTTTGTCTATTGTCTGTCATTATTTTATACCTGCTGCTGAAATGTCACGCTCTTTCTCCTTGGGCAACTTCCTACTGGCAATGGCACAGACCCAGCACACACAGACATGCACTGATGGGTCATTCCTATCATTTCTGATAAGTAGCCTAGATTTTCAAGTCATTGATCTTATTTAAAAGTGTGCCTTCATGAATTATATTAAGACAAATTATTTAACTAATTTCCATGACTTTTCATGACCTTACAAACCCTCATTTGACAGTTTGGAACAGTGCATCATTCGCATTCAAACTGGCGCATTTTAAATTTGTGCAATATCAAACAGCCTACTGTCATGCACAGATTCATAAACTAGCAGCAAAAACATTTGAACAAAGCGGAATCAGGAAATGAGTACCCACTCTCCATTGCTATTCTATGCAGATCCCGCCTTTATTCTTATTTGATCAACCTTTTTTGCACCAGTGTGTGAATCTGGGTAGGGAATAGGCTACTTTGTCACAGTTTCTAAACTCAGAGGCGCAACATCTCGAGACTTCCAGGAATGCTTGCAAAGCAGTCCAAGCAGAGCAGGCCTGGTCTTGAGAAGTCAATGAGAGAAGTGAACAATTCTTCCTTAGTTGGTATTTTCTCCAAATCTAAATGCACAACCTAGATTCGAGTGAATGTCTTAAGTAGTGTCGTAGAAATTCTTACACAGGGACACTCAAAGTCAATCTTAAATGAATCATTGTTTATTTGTCAGCGCGCTAGAGAGGTTCCAACCAACTCAATGCACCATAGTACACATGTCAATCAGGAGCTCTACCTGGGCAGTCCCAGCAGTTGTCTTATATACGGCTATACACAGACAAGTTATATTTGCATGATTTAATTGATCATTGCCGTTTTGTTTCATTCATGTGACCGACCAATACTGGTTCATAACATGTGACAGGTCAATACATCACGAGGCTTCTTCTCTCTAAGCTGAGACCTTGAAACTGAGATATCAAAACAAAGTCTGGGTGTGCTGCCAAATTGCAGCTACTGATAGTGAGGATTTGTTCAGTCAGCCACTTGCATGAACACAGAAATTGGTTTATAGAACAGCAGATGAATAGAACACAGAAATGAGTGATAAGAAAAGCACAAACATTAACCATTACAGTAGTTGAACATGTTATTACGCCAACCTTGTGAAAGTGACAAACTGACATGTTTACATTTTCGTCAAAAACAACTTTATTGACTTGACGGCCTGCACAAGCGAAGTTCGGCATCATTATGTGTTTCGATGCTTGAGCTTAGCTAGCCAATGTTGACATGACATTGCTTACAAGTGTAATCGAGGATTTCTATTGGAGAAGCAATTTCTGCCTATCTTCATACTGTACTGTCTTTGACTTTGTTTTTATAGAGGAGGTGGTATACAATTCCCCAACATTTTGAAGAAGTGTCGGTATGGCGCTCCAGACAGCTCCGGCCCAAGTCAAGCACTGGGTGCAGTAAAGTTAGTCCCTAAAGCTTCACTTACGCACTAATGCCAGATAGCTGAAAAATAATGAAAGAAAAACCTCAATGTAGATAGACATTGCACAAAAATAATACTTTTAAGGATTTGCTTTATGTATTGTTTCAACCCGACACTGGCTATAACTGGGAACTTTGGGGAATGAGTCAACCCGTGCATCACTAACACACACATACTCACACACACAATGTGTAGGCTAATTGTCACGCCCTGACCTTAGTTATCTATGTTTTCTGTATTCTTTTGGTCAGGTCAGGGTGTGATGAGGGTGGGTATGCGTGTTTTGTCTTGTCTAAGGTTTTTGTAGATCTAGGGTTTTTGTAGATCTATGGGGATTTTGTAAGTCTAGGTAATTGTAGGTCTATGGTGGCCTGAATTGGTTCCCAATCAGAGGCAGCTGTTTATCGTTGGCTCTGATTGGGGATCCTATTTAGGTTGCCATTTTGCCTTTTGGTTTCGTGGGTTCTTGTCTAGGTGTAGTTGCCTGTCAGCACTCGTCTTATATAGCTTCACGTTCATTGTTTTTAGTTTGTTTTGTGTTCTTTCTTAATTAAAAGAAGAATGTACTCATATCACGCTGCGCCTTGGTCTCCTCAATACAATGAACGTGACACTAATTGACTATAGGATAGGCTTTACATAAGGTTATCCTTGAAAGTTGAGTGCCTGATGCAAAGTGCACATGGGATTTATGTGGTACAGATCGCCTAAACATATCATATTAATGACTTAGCCTACTATATCATAGTTATGTCTAAAATATCTCATAATTACGACTTACTATCTCATAATGATGACTTACTATCTCATAATAACGATGTACAAGCTCAGAATTATGACTTACTATCTCATAACTCATAGTCAGATTTTCTTTCTTTTTCAAAAACCTAACCATTGGGTTGCTAGACGTTCTCGTTATACACCCATACATCCACCCAACCGTAGTTTTTTGCTTTAAGTAACCTTTTGTCTTATGTAACGATACCAGATGTTACATATCATACCAATTTCAGTAGTGCGGATTTAGAATTACTATGTTACATCTAGTCTATGAGACCAGGCTGCGGAAAGGCGTAGGGGGTAAACCGTAAATGAAAAGATACCTGAAGACCTGGTCATTTTCACAGACCCTGTAACCAAAATACAGATATTGGGGCTGTGTGAATGGTCCTCTGCTTTATTGCAGGTAAATTCATTAACACAAACATTGTTTAACACCTCCCTCATTTGAAACGCAAACAGCCCCCATGGTTTAACAACAACCTCCCCACACCCGAATTTGCCAGTTACCCACTGATATGTATAAAAGGAGTATACCTGCAAGAAAGTGGCAAATTAGGGTCTGTTTGAATGGAGGTCATATAAACATTGCCTTATATTTTTACAGGTAATTTACCATCCACATCTTCTGTCTGAAATGAGTTTAAGTTACGTCAGTATTTTATCGTTTTGTCCCATCACTTGTCACTAGGTGGTGCCAAAGACTCGCAAGTGACAATGCTGCAACTATAACTGTGAGTGAACAGTTACTCTACTGGGATCTCTTTAACCTTTATTACTGTAAAACAACAACCATCCATCATCTCTTCAGTAAGGACATTACAATACAAAGCACAACTATCAATTGAGAACACTGTAATTGATGTGTGAGATCAGAGACTTTCAATGTGGCACCGTCATAGGATGCCACTTTTCCAACAAGTCAGTTGTCAAGCGTCGGCTGGAGTGATGAATCACGCTTCACAATCTGTCAGTCCAACAAACAAATCTGGGTTTGGCAGATGCCAGGAGAAGCTGCAGGCTAAAGTTAAATCTAGACTTGGTTTCCTCTATCGTAATCGCTCCTCTTTCACCCCAGTTGCCAAACTAACCCTGATTCAGATGACCATCCTACCCATGCTAGATTATGGAGACATCATTTATAGATCAGCCGGTAAGGGTGCTCTCGAGCAGCTAGATGTTCTTTACCATTCGGCCATCAGATTTGCCAGCAATGCTCCTTATAGGACACATCACTGCACTCTATACTCCTCTGTAAACTGGTCATCTCTGTATACCCATCGCAAGACCTGGTTGATGCTTATTTATAAAACCCTCTTAGGCCTACTGACAGTTGTGGCTGCTTTGTGTGATGTATTGTTGTTTCTACCTTCTTGACCTTTGTGCTGTTAACTGTGCCCAATAATGTTTGTACCATGTTTTGCGCTTTTACCATTTTTGTTGCTACCATGTTGTTGTTGTTATGTTGTTGTTATGTTGTTGTTATGTTGTGTTGCTACCATGTTGTTGTTGTCATGTTGTTGCTACCATGTTGTTGTTATGTTGTGTTGCTACCATGCTGTGTTGTCATGTGTTGCTGCCTTGCTATGTTGTTGTCTTAGGTCTCTCTTTCTGTAGTGTCTCTTGTTGTGATGTGTGTTTTGTCCTATATTTATATTGTATTTATGTTTAAAGAAATTACATCCCAGGCCCCCGTCTCCGCAGGAGGCCTTTTGCCTTTTGGTAGGGCATCTTTGTAAATAAGAATTTGTTCTTAACTGACTTGCCTAGTTAAATAAAGGTTAAATAAATAAAAACGCTGCCTGCCCGAATGCATAGTGCCAGCTGTAAACTATGGTGGAGGAGGAATAATGGTCTGAACTGTTTTTGTATGGTTTGGGCTAGGCCCCTTAGCTCCATTGAAGGGAAATCTTAACACTACAGCATGCAATGACATTCTAGACGATTCTGCTCTTCCAATTTTGTGGCAACAGTTTGGGGAAGGCCCTTTCCTGTTTCAGCATGACAATGCCCCTGTGCACAAAGCGAGGTCCATACAGAAATGGTTTGTCGAGATCGGTGTGGAATAAATTAACTGGCCTGCACAGAGCCCAGACCTCAACCCCATCAAATCAAATTTTATTGGTCATATACACATGGTTAGCAGATGTTAACGCGAGTCCCGTGTAGCTCAGTTGGTAGAGCATGGCGCTTGCAACGCCAGGATTGTGGGTTCGATTCCCACGGGGGGCCAGTACAAAAATAAAAGTATGAATGTATGTACTTGTAAGTCGCTCTGGATAAGAGCGTCTGCTAAATGACTTAAATGTAAAATGTAAATGTAACGAAATGCTTGTGTAACGGATGTGAAATGGCTAGCTAGTTAGCGGGTACGCGCTAGTAGCGTTTCAATCAGTTACGTCACTTGCTCTGAAACCTAGATGTAGTGTTGCCCCTTGCTCTGCAAGGGCCGTGGCCTTTGTGGAGCGATGGGTAACGATGCTTCGTGGGCGACCATTGTTGATGTGTGCAGAAGGTCCCTGGTTCGCCCCCGTGTCGGGGCGAGGGGACTCCGTAAAGTTATACTGTTACATTGATGCTGTTGACCCGGATCACTGGTTGCTGCGGAAAAGGAGGAGGTTGAAAGGGGGGTGAGTGTAACGGATGTGAAATGGCTAGCTAGTTAGCGGGTACGCGCTAGTAGCGTTTCAATCAGTTACGTCACTTGCTCTGAAACCTAGATGTAGTGTTGCCCCTTGCTCTGCAAGGGCCGTGGCCTTTGTGGAGCGATGGGTAACGATGCTTCGTGGGCGACCATTGTTGATGTGTGCAGAAGGTCCCTGGTTCGCCCCCGTGTCGGGGCGAGGGGACTCCGTAAAGTTATACTGTTACATTGATGCTGTTGACCCGGATCACTGGTTGCTGCGGAAAAGGAGGAGGTTGAAAGGGGGGTGAGTGTAACGGATGTGAAATGGCTAGCTAGTTAGCGGGTACGCGCTAGTAGCGTTTCAATCAGTTACGTCACTTGCTCTGAAACCTAGATGTAGTGTTGCCCCTTGCTCTGCAAGGGCCGCGGCTTTTGTGGAGCGATGGGTAACGCTGCTTCGTGGGTGTCAGTTGTTGACGTGTGCAGAGGGTCCCTGGTTCGCGCCCGTGTCGGGGCGAGGGGACGGTTTAAAGTTATACTGTTACACTTGTGCTTCTAGTTCCGACAGTGCAGTAATATCTAACAATAAATCGAACAATTCCCCAACAACTACCTAATGCACACAAATCTAAAGGGGTGAATGAGAATATGTACATATAAGTACATGGATGAGCGATGGCCGAGCGGCATAGGCAAGGTGCAATAGATGATATCAAATACAGTATATACATGTGATATGAGTAATGTAAGATATGTAAACATTATTTAAAGTGACTAGTGATCCATTTATTAAAGTGCCCAGTGATTGGGTCTCAATGTAGGCAGCAGCCACTCTGAGTTAGTGATTGCTGTTTAGCAGTCTGATGGCCTTGAGATAGAAGCTGTTTTTCAGTCTCTTTTTCCCAGCTTTGATGCACCTTTACTGACCTCGCCTTCTGGATGATAGCGGTGTGAACAGGCAGTGGCTCGGGTAATTGTTGTCCTTGATGATCTTTTTGACCTTCCTGTGACATCGGGTGCTGTAGGTGTCATGGAGGGCAGGTAGTTTGCCACCGGTGATGTGTTGTGCAGACCACACCACCCTCTGGAGAGCCTTGCGGTTGAGGGAAGTGCAGTCCATCCACGGTTTCTGGTTAGGGTAGGTTTTAATAGTCACAGTGGGTACAACCTCTCCAATGCACTTCTTTATAAATGCACTCACCGAGTCAGTGTATAGGTAAATGTTGTTCTCTGAGGCTGAGAAGGTCCATGTGATCAAAACAATTTTTAAGCGTGGCTTCTGATCGGTCAGACCAGCTTTGAATGGTTCTCGTCACTGGTACATCCTGTTTGAGTTTCTGCTTATAAGACGGTACAAGCAAGATGGCGTCGTGGTCGGATTTGCCAAAGGGAGGGCGGGGAAGGGCTTTGTATGCATTGTGGAAGTTAGAGTAGCAGTGGTCGAGAGTATTAGCCCTGTGTGTCGTGCAATCAATATGCTGATAGAATTTAGGTAGCCTTGTTCTCAAATTTGCTTTGTTAAAATCCCCAGCTTCAATAAATGCAGCCCCTGGATATAGTTTCCAGTTTATATTGAGTCCAGTGAAGTTTCTTGAGGGCCATCTTGGTGTTCACTTGAGGGGGAATGTACACCGCTGTGACTATAACTGACGAGAATACTCTTGGTAGGTAAAATGGCCGGCATTTGATTGTAATGAATTCTAGTTCGGGTGAGCAGAAGGACTTGAGTTCCTGTATGTTGTTATGATTACACCGTGAGTCTTTAATCATAAAGCATACATCCCCGCCCTTCCTCTTTCCCAGAGAGGTGTTTATCTCTGCTGGCGTGATGCATGGAGAAGCCCAGAGGCTGAACCGATTCCGACAACATATCCCGAGAGAGCCATGTTTCCGTGAAACAGAGAATGTTACAATCTCTGATGTCTCCCTGGAAGGCAACCCTTGCTCGAATTTCGTCTACCTTGTCAAGAGACTGGACATTGGCGAGTAGTATACTCGGGAGCGGTGTGCACATCTACGGAGCCTGACCAGGAGGCCGCTCCGTCTGCCCCTTCTACGGCACCGTTGTTTTGGGTTGGCTACTGGGATTAGATCCATTGTCCTGGGTGGTGGTCTGAACAGAGGATCCGCTTCGGGAAAGTCGTATTCCTGGTCGTAATGTTGGTAAGTTGACATTGCTCTTACATCCAATAGTTCTTCCCGGCTGTATGTAAGACTTAAGATTTCCTGGGGTAACAATGTAAGAAATAATACATAAAAAAATAAATATTGCATAGTTTCCTAAGAACTCGATGCGCAGCGACCATCTCTGTCGACGCCACTTTACTCCATCAAACCCATCAAACACCGTTGGGATGAATTGGAACGCCAACTGCGAGCCAGGCTTAATTGCCCAACATCAGTGTCCGACTCTTGCTCTGGCTGAATGGAAGCAAGTCCCCGCCGCAATGTTCCAACATCTAGTGGAAAGTCTTCCCAGAAGAGTGGAGGGTGTTTAAGCAGCAAAGGGGGGACCAACCCCATATTATAGCCCAAGGCTGAGCCTGGGAGGGCAACGGCCCACCCACTTGGTAGCCAGGTCCAGCCAAACATAATTTCCCCCCCACAAAATCGCTTCCGAGTGGCGCAGCGGTCTAAGGCACTGCATCTCTGTGCAAGAGGTGTCACTGCAGTCCCTGGTTTGAATCCAGGCTGCATCACATCTGGCCTTGATTGGGAGTCCCATAGGGCGGTGCCAATTGACCAAGCATCGTCTAGGTTTGGCCGGGGTAGGCCGTCATTGTAAATAAGAATTTGTTCTTCACTGACTTGCCTAGTTAAATAAAGGTTAAATTAAAAAATAATAGTTTTTATTACAGACAGACATACTCCTCAGTACCCCCCTCCAGATGATCCTGCAGGTGAAGAAGCAGAATATGGACGTCCTGGACCGGCGTGGTTACACTTGGTCTGCGGTTGTGAGGCTGGTTGGACTTTCTGCCAAGTTCTTTAAATCGACATTGGAGGCTGCATATGATATGAACATTAAATTCTCTGACAACAGCTCTGGTGCACATTCCTACAGTCAGCATGTCAATTGCACAATCCCTAAAATCTTGAGACATCTGTGGCATTGTGCTCTGTGACAAAACAGCACATTTTAAAGTGGCCTTTAATTGTCCCCCAGCACAAGTTGCACCTGTGTAATGATCATGCTGTTTAATCAGCTACTTGATATGCCACACCTGTCAGGTGGATGGATTAGCTTGGCAAATGAGAAATGCTCACTAACAGGGATTTAAACATTTTGGACACAACATTTGAGAGAAATAAGCTTTTTTTTGCCTTCTGTAAATTTCAGTGATTTTCTTATTTCAGCTCATGAAACATGGGACCAACCCTTTACATGTTGCGTTTATATTTTTGTTCAGTGTATATTTTGCAAGAGCTTGGGGATAGTTGAAACTAAACTCCAATCTAGGTAGTTTTCAGTAGCCGTATAACTAAGAATCTAGTATTCACTACTTTTTCTTGCAAAAAAGAAAGATGGGTGAAGTAGGAAATAATGTCCTTTATTTTTCACCATCTTCCTGCCTAATTATCACTTGAAACATAATTTGTGTTTAATAGGCAAAATTACACACTGTTAACATATGACCCCAAAGTGACTTGTTCTTGCAATTTGTGGTCTATTACATTTCAGATTTACATAATTTTTCACAAAGTAGTTTGGAAGTACTTGTTCAAAATAAACTTAATTCTTAAGGGTAGCTTTAGTGTAGCTTAACTTCTAGTGTGAAGTAATTGGCTACCTGCCCTTTACCAAGCTACCTAGTGGTTAGTGTTGGGCCAGTAACTGAAAGGTTGCTGGATTGAATCCCCGAGCTGACAAGGTAAAAATCTGTTGTTCTGCCACTGAACAAAGCAGTTAACCCACTGTTCCCCGGTAGGCTGTCATTGTAAATACGAATTTTGTTCTTAACTGACTTGTCTAATTAAATAAAGGTTTAAAAACAAGACTATTTCCAGAGTAGATTCCCCAGAACTGCTTTTATCCCACTGTGACTGTCACCACACCACCAAATCATTGAGTTTGTGTATCAAATTCTTCAGAAAAAGTATGCAATTGCTTTGTTTATGTGTATGCATTCACTTTTGAGGATTATACTTGGATAGTTTTAAGTAGTATGATAAAAATTCTACCAACCCCATGAGATGACAAGGTGACTACCATGTTGAAGACATCCATTCACAATGTACAGATTACAGAGGTGTGCCTAGGTGATCTACGATTGTTTCTGGATAGGGCCAACTGTCATGTGTCTGCTTACTTCAATTCAGCAATTTGACCTTAAGGCTAGGGTGACGGGAAGGGGGATACCTAGTCAGTTGCACAACTGAACGCATTCAACCAAAGTGTCTTTTGCTTTTAACCCAATCCCCCTGGTTAAGGTGAGCAATGCTCTGAGAGATTGCACGAGAACCGGTTATCTATTCACTATTGAACTAAATGAGACAACGGAGGGACCTCCCTGAACATGTACAATATATTCACTCCAGATCACCCAGTCTTCCACACAATTCCCACAACCTAATTTCCAACCAAGGCCACTTTGTATAGAAAAACCACCCATTTTCAGTATAGGTTTCTTCCTCACCAGTTGCCACCGTTGCTCTTTGAAGGTTTAGGTTCCAATCTCAGTTACGTTCTTTGACATGGATTTGTAGAAAGTGCACAAATTGATGATTGATTGGTGCCAATTAGTTGGTCTTCTACAAACTTAACCAAACTTTCCTTGACATACAGCTTGTTTTAGCAAGTAATAAATATTTGCAAATTGTAAAGTTATAGTATAGTCTGAGATGTGAGAAGAGAACGCACTTGTGGCCAAGCGTGATGACACTTGACATACTGTGGCTCAGTTCATAAGTATGGTACCTTGTCAGTCATTGATTTGTCAGTTTATAAAGTTTTTACCTCAACCATCCTCTTGGAGTTCTGTGAAGATGTACTGATCGAAAGGTCTTGGAGGCAATTCATGTGGTGCATTCATCCATTTTCAAGAGCTGTGTGGGTATAAAAACTGCCTCTGATAATCCTATCCCAAGATGAACCTGTAACCCACTACCACGCAAAAAAAGACAGATCTCCCACATGGTTTAGGATGACAGAGGCAAAACACGATCAGAGGGGATCAAACATTTATTTACCCTTATTAAAAGTTACAATAAAACCATTAACATCTTTAAAACAATAGCAAAATAAAAGAACCAAAAATATTGGCCAAAACATATTTACAGAGACAAATTGCAGATAAAAAGCACATTTTGTACACAACCCCAACCCCTGCATCATAAACTCTGAAATGTGAATACTACAAGACCCAGAAAGCGCAAATGTGGTTTTAGCCAGAAAATTATCAAAATGCACAAACAAAGACGTCGCCTTTTCCACCTCCCCTGCTTTAATTTATTGTTCCTATACAGCACAAAATACTTGAAATTTGGGGGTAAAACAGGGATGTAGAATTCAAGAAATGAGTAAGATCATTTGAACGGTTTATGTCCATATAACAGTCATTTTGAGTGAAGGAGATGGTCTGCCCTGCTCCATAACCGCTGTCAATTATTACATCCCAAGATATGAGAAAGAAATGAAAATGTTATAGGACTGCCACGCTGTTAAAAGGATGCGTCTCCATGAATTGGGAAAATAAGTCAGTATTCCAGATTCGTTCTACATCCAATCCAAAACCTTCCCCACGCGCCAGTTCCAGTAAGTACCATGAGGGGGCACCGTAAGCCAACAGTTTCATCATGAGAGGGCCGGTGAGATTCCAATCAGCAGAGAAATGATAAAGGCAGTGAACTGGTGGCTGAATCAGCAAATGTGATATATCCTTCTTCATTTGTCTTCGTTTGTAGTTTTGTTTATAACGTTAATGTGGCACGAGTCTTTCATATATACTTTAATCTAGGAAATAACGTTCAAGTAGCCGTGACGGGCACGGTCACTCTGCCTTGGGCTCGCCCTCGGATGCTGCGGGTGTCGTGACTTCTGCGGGGGTGGCGGCCTCCTCGGCAGGGGCTTCCTCTGCTGGAGGGGCTTCCTCTGCTGCTGTGGCCTCGCTTTCTGGGGCCAGAGTGGCCTCCTCCTTGGCCTCTGCCACAGGCTCGGTAGCCGGCGTCTCCTCTTTGGTCTCCTTGGCTGCGTGGCCGTTCTCCTCTGGCTTGTCCTCCGCCGTGGGGGAGGCGGCCTCCTTGCCCTCCTCACTATTCTTCTTGGTCTTCCTCAGCGAGATGCCCTTGAACTTGAAGGAGTTCTTCAGGGAGAATTTCTTCTTCTTCTTGGCATCCTTTGCGGCCTCCCCTTCGGCCTTGACCGCATCTCCTTCAGCAGCAGGGGCAGCCTCGATGGCATCGCCAGCACCCATCTCACCCTCTTTGGCTGGCTCGGCTATGCCATTCCCGTCTACGGCAGCTGCATCCCCATCGGGCTTGGCAGAGACATCGCCATTGGTTTTAACATGGCCGTTCTCCTGTGGACAACAGTGAGAAACCATTTGCACATATGTAGAGAACAATAATTAAACGATCCAAATAAACTGATATTGGGGAGAAAGTTACAGTAACCATTATAAGCAGCCCATACCTATATCCAATTGATTCATAAGTATACAGGCAAATGTGGACCAAGGAAATGGCTCATGGGATAAAAAGACAGACTGCTTTTTTCGGGAGCGAATTCAAGTAGATTGTGGTGTATGGCCAACCAACCTATAACAGAGGTTGTCATTGTGGACAATTACTTGACCGGGTCAAATGCACAGCAAAACGCTTCATATGCACAGCTAGTTTGCATTACTCCCATCGACCACGTGGAGGCATAAGTGCTCCGCGACAACAGCAAGCCGAATTTTGGAACAAAGGATTCCGATCAAATTAAGAAACAGATTAGCTGTGCTATTCGTTGCAAAATGTCAATATCGTATATTTCTTGCCATTTGAATAACCCCAACGGTCTAATGTATGTTATGTAAATTTGTGATATCAAACTTAACTATAATAATTGAATCTCCTATAATCTTTAGGCCAACGAAAATGTAAATTAACCAGAGATCGCTAGAGAATGCACCAACTGGTAGGCGTGCCGCCTCAATGAGACAGTAGACTGGCAATTGCACCCATTTTACAACCATCAGCTACAGTGGTATAGCGAGTCATCATCCAGATAACGGGCATGCGAGCGGCATGTGCAATAAAACAAGGTTTGACTTTACAATTGAATGTTTCCATCTCTACAAATGAAGGATTACATCGAAAATAGCACAAAATAGCCAGAGTTTTTTTTAAATATACAACGCTTTGCTGGCCCCGTGCACATTGTTTTAAGCCTCGAGCAAACTCCATTTGCATCCTATGCATCTGTTGTTCGGCGAGTGGGCGATCGCTGCCAACTTCTAGCGCCAACTCATGAGAGAACTAGTTGAATTAAAACTGATATTTCCATTCATGTGATAATAATTTGAGAATTTTGAATAGTCCTGGTGTTACTTGATTAGGCAAAGACGAATTTAACAAAGGGGTTTGGTGGTTAGCCACCCAACCATGCACACATTTTTAAATCAGTTAATTACAAAATGCCATCGAAACATGGTTTTCATCCAAATATGATTTAGCTAATTAGTAAATAACGTTAAATATAATGTTCACTGGTAGGCGTGAGGTCTCGCTAGTCTGGTAACGTTAACACGTTGCCCATGCAACTCACGCTGGACGAGGGCGTTGGGTGCCAAATGTGGAAGCATGCAACTAGACTTCTGTCTTACCTGGCCATTTGTTTTAGCGACAGCCGGGTCGGCGACCGCTTTCCCCTCGACAGCTACTCCACCCTTGGACAATTGAGCTCCCATATTTTAGGTTTTCTAAACAAAAAGAAAATCTAAAAGAAAAACCTCGAAGTTTCACGGTTTAAAATCCAGCACAGAGAAAGGTGGATCTTGCCAGATTTTGAAATCCGTGTTTATCCCTTTCCTTACTTTGGAAAGCAACAACAGTTTACCCGCTTTAGACAACAAACCTCGCGGCTGCTGAACTCAAATTAAAGAACGCTAAACCTACAAGTGTGAGTATTTCAACCGTGCATCAAAATCGTAGAAAACTCCACCTAGGGGCGTGACTTCACGGACATACCCAATCTACAACCTTGGGTTGGAATCCTCTCCCCGCCTCCTTTCAGCTTCAACGAGTATTTTTTTTCCTTTACATATGGTATTAATATGGTGAGAATTGTATCTGTATTTACAGATTTTTCTATTACATCATTTAATCCCTGAAGACACATTACAGTCAATGGCTTCTAGGTCGTTTTTTGTTGTTGCTGTGGTTCTGCTCTTTGCAGGCAAGTGCACACTTTGAGAGAAGGGTGGAGAATCAGAAAATAACTGACAGGCAGAGACCCCCGAAAAAAAACAAATCCGTCGTGGTCAGATTATGATGACACCTACAATTTCAGGTATGCCTTTACCTACTAGTCCCGTTGTCCAGTCTGGAAGATAGGAGGCAACTGTAGATTGTATTTTTATTTGCTAATGTATTTATTTTTAACTCTGCATTGTTGGGGAAGGGCTCGTAAGTAAGAATATTTCTACACCGGTTGTATTCGGTGCATGTGACAAATAACATTTGAACACAACACTTGTTCATATCTTGCAGTTTCGAAGCACTCTACTCCTCTATTCCAAATTAATAAAATGAGAAAATCTTCCATATGCTTGCACTACAATACTAGATTTCACAGTGTAATTGTTTATGGAATGGTTCTAACTGAAGGTAAATCAAGTCCAAGATCAGTGAATGAATCTATCCCAATAGTATGGTCCATCACAGCTCTCTCACCTCCCCTAATACTCCCTTCCTGCATGAAAATATGTCACACAAGAGACTCCCACACTGGATAGATTTACAACAGGGCCAGTGGTGACCCGTCATTCAGGGCAGGTGGGCTTGCCTGTTTTGCTTGTTATTTTGGCATTAATATGTGTCACGTATCAGTTTGCAAACAATGTAAAAAATAAAAAAAATAATGTAATTGAGTTAATAAAGCTGCATACAAACATGGTCTCTTTTTTGCTTTCTTGAATAAGGCAGCTCCAAAATGTAGGTGTTTCAGCCTAGCTCAGTGCTTTCTGTGGTGGTGGGGCTAGCCAGCAGAAAATACAGAGCGTTGCGCCTCAGTTTTCTGCCATGATTGGCTCAGTGTTCTGTCACTCATGGGATAGTACGTCATCCCCAATTCTAAGGTTAGAGCTTGAAAATGTTTGCCCCTTGGGATCTGCCATTGAGTTGTATTAGAAGTGCCCATCCAAGAAGGCTCAAGGTCATTGGCCACAGATAGAATGACATCAAATCACATATCTACAGTAGCTTTGATTTGATTTTGAACCTTTATTGGACATGTCAACATCATACTTTCAAAACCTTAGTTAGCAAGCTAGCAGTCGTCAACATGAATCAAGTCGACAGTCAAATCCTTTTCAATTCTTGTCTTATGAAGAAAAATGATAGGGTGGAGAATCTGAAAATATATGATTAAGTGTTGTGTTCAAATTTGTCACGTGCGCCGAGCTCTAACCTTAGAATTGGGGATGACGTACGGTCCTCATCGGCCATTGGACATAAACATTACACAACAAGTTGAAATCGCAAATTCAACAATGAGTGGTTTGGGAAGGAATCAGTGGCCAACTGTGAGTTCAAGACAACTGGGAACTCGGGAAAAACAAGCTACGACTGGGGAAATATGTTTTGAACGATCATTCATTTCTCTTTGATGACAAAATTTGCCCACGAAGGACTGACTTTCCTGTTCAAGCACATCACAACGTGAGTCCAAAAATGTCTTATGCTGCTTCATAAATTATATAGGGTGCCAGAGAGATATGTATACTGTAGCTAAAGTAATACAAAGTGTATGTTGTGTAGTAAGCTGTTAGTAGCCCATGTGCCTCACCCTAATAATTTGGTCTATTTCCACCAATGCGGTATGGCAAACACATCGTTCATGGCCGGTGTGTGCTTGTTTGCCTATAACCTGTTTTAGAGAAATGCAATCATCGAATATTGTAAGAGCTTTCATTGTCTGTTTATATGTAAGAACGGCCCATGTTCTGAATTCTGTCACTACATTTCAAAAGTGCTGAACAAATAGTTATATTGTCTATGTCCGTCGTCTCTCGCTCATTAATATCTTAATCGAAATTACGGATTGCTTCTTATCCGCTTGTCGTCCCCTTATGCCAGAGTTTGTACATCTCAATTGTCAGTATAAACCACATTTGTTTAAGCAAGTCAGCCATATCAGCTATGTTTTTTTTTAAAGGCAGTAAATGAGGCTGAATGAACTGGAGCAATGGTAAGGTGTTGGGATTGCTGCTGGGACTCTGCTGTTGGGACAGCTTTCTGTAGGCCCTAACAGTTTGTGGGCACCGTTTGTCACCGTTATAGTGCAATTAATGTATTGTTTAGTGTTGTTTTGTTGCTTTCCTGGCATGCATCCCACATTTTTTTTGTTTGCCCCACCAAGATTTACATGCTAAAATCACCACTGAACGGGGCCTAGGACTACTACTGGAAATTCACATTCTGCTGTTTTGCTGTTTCGTCTTCTTGGCCATTGCATTTCTATAGACTCATGAATATGTATTATCTGCACATCAAACCTGCTTACTTGAACTATAAAGCCTGAAGACACATTACAATGGCTTCTAGGTACAATTTTCTTCTGTGGTTCTGCTCTTTGTACGCAAGCGCACACTCTGAGAGAAGGGTGGAGAATCTGAAAATAGCCCATGACAGACAGTCCGGGGGGGGGGATCCATCGTGGTCAGATTATGACGACACCTAGTCTCAGGTAGGCCTTTCCCTAATTACTAGGCCTGCTGTCCTTCCTGGAAGGTAAGAGACCAGTTTCCCCTTAATTTCACCTCATTTTCTGTCACATTCACTGATGATTTACTCTGCTGATTTACTCTGCAAAGCTATAAGGTTAGTCTGGCCAGTCAACACCATCAAGACTAGGCTCGTTTGGATCCAACAACCACAAGACCATGGCATCTTATTTGGTGGGGACTTCAAATGAGATGAGAGCATGATGAGTTGAAACTCTGTTATAAAGCTCTGTACTAATGGAAACCTTTTTTGTGGAACCCACATTGCAGTTTAACCACCGATCAGCCTCCTTAAAATATTCCAGACCACAAGGTGGCAGTAGCTTGTTTGTCTTGTGCCTGTTGTAGATAGCTTATGTTAGCTAGCTAGCTAGAATTCGAAAAATACTTAAGCCGTAAAGCCTGAGGGAGTGTGGTATATGGCCAATATACCACGGCTAAGGGCTGTTCTTATGTGTGACGCAACGTGGATTGCCTGGATACAGCCCTTTGCCGTTGTATATTGACAATATACCACAAACCCTGAGGTGCCTTATTGCTATTATAAACTGGTTACCAATAAAATTAGAACAGTAAATTGTTGATACTAACCAGATGGCCACAACTAGATAAGTAGCGTAGCTAGCAACATTGTAATTATATCACAATGGATTTGGGTTTGAATGAAGCAGCTGCCTGTTAGCTATGTTGTGCTAACTAAGGGTGCGTTCGCTCTGGCTATCTACTGCGATTTACGTGTGGAAGAGCTCAGAATAACTGATGAACTTACAAACGCGCAACACCCATCGAATATGACTGGTGTCAGTAAATGTCCAAAAAACGTAATAAAATTATTGCCAGCTGCACAGTTACAGTCACCAACACTCTAGATAACATGAGAAGGCGAGTGGGGACCATTTTACTGACCATTTTACTCTGCTAGGGCGAGTAAAATGGTCAGAGTGAGGTGTTCTCTCATTTGTGTCTGGAAGTAGCTAGGAAGATATCCAACTTTAGCCAGTTAACTTAGGTGCTTAGGTGATTGTCAGTTAGCCAGTTTACTAACTGACAATCTTACAACACTCTGAATTTACGAACACCCAGCGTGCACTCTGCGCGAACACACCATAAATAGCGATGCTAAACATTTAGCTAATGCTAGCTAGCAAGCAAACTGGCACAGGCTATATGGGATAATGGATAGTGAATTTAATTATTTCTTCATCATCTTGCTAGATAGCTAGCTTGGTAAAGCATTTAGTGGTGTGTGCATTGGTCTGCACTTACCACCACTTTCGTTTCATATGAAGTGTGTGTGACTGCCAGGCTCAGTTAGCAAGCTAATGTTAGCTAGCTAACTAATGACCAAGTGCACATTATCAAACCTAACAAAAAAAGTATTCTTCAAGCACAAAACTTGTAAAGGCTTGCTATAGAAAAAAACATGTATTATGCAGCTTTATTATTTTAGTTAGAACAATGCTGATGAAATGGTGGCTGATTACGCTGGGGAAAGTTGGGCTCTCCCACGTGGAGGTTTGTGGTCTCTGATTGGCTGTCAAGTTGTTGGCCACTGACCAGCAATACAATTCTACTAGTAAAATCGACAGTTTCTTGGTACCATTTTGGTACACAGCAGGAACGTATTTTGTTCTAGCAAGAGCACCAATCGGCAGTCAGATTTCTCTGTGTGTCTGACCCTTTAAACATATTACATTCACCTTATTGGAGTTCCTCACTGCTTTCTGGTGTGGGATGATGTAAATTGAGGCTTTATTATGAAGTGTAATACATGTTCTTCAATATCAGATATCAAAGGTGCTCACTGAGCACATACACTACATGACCAAAGGTATGTGGACACCTGCTCGTCGAACAACTAATTTCAAAATCATGGACATTAATATGGAGTTTGTGCTCCCTTTGCTGCTATAACAGCCTCCACTCTTATGGGAAGGCTTTCCACTAGATGTTGGAACATTGCTGTGGGACTTGCTTCCATTCAGCCACAAGAGCATTAGTGAGGTTGGGCACTGATGTTGGGCGATTAGGCCTGGCTCACTGTCGGCGTTCCAATTCATCCCAAAGGTGTTCGACAGGGTTGAGGTCAGCGCTCTGTGAAAGCCAGTCAAGTTCTTCCACACCAATCTTGACAAACTATTTCTGTATGGACCTCGCTTTGTGCACAGGGGCATTGTCACGCTGAAACAGGAAAAGACCTTCCCCAAACTGTTGCTAAAAAGTTGGAAGCACAGAATCGTCTAGAATGTCATTGTATGCTGTAGCATTAAGTTTCCCCTTCACTGGAACTGAGGTGCCTAGCCCGAACCATGAAAAACAGCCCGATTTTATACACCTGTCAGCAACAGGTGTGGCTGAAATTGCCGAATCAACTAATTTGAAGGATGTCCACATACTTTTGCATATACAGTGTCTTCGGAAAGTATTCAGACCCCTTGAATTTTTACACATTTTGTTATGTTACAGTCCTATTCTAAAAGAGATTTAATGCTTTTTTCCCCTCATCAATCTACACACAATACCCCATAATGACAAAGCAAATACAAGTTTTTAGAAATGTTTGCAATCTTTTTTTTTAAACCTGAAAAATCACATTTGCATAAGTATTCATATCCTTTACTCAGTACCTTGTTAAATCACCTTTGGCAGCGACTACAGCCTCGGGTCTTCTTGGGTATGACGCTACAAGCTTGGAACACTTGTATTTGGTGTATTTCCTGAAGCCACTCCTGCGTTGTCTTGGCTGTGTGCTTAGGGTCGTTGTCCTGTTGGAAGGTGAACCTTCGCCTCAGTCTGAGGTCCTGAGCGCTCTGGAGCAAGTTTTCATCAAGGATCTCTCTGTACTTTGCTCCGCTCATCTTTCCCTTGATCCTGACCAGTCCCTGCCGCAGAAAAACATCCCCACAGAATGATGCTGCCACCACTATGCTTCACCGTAGGGATGGTGCCAGGTTTCCTCCAGATGTGACGCTTGGCATTCAGGCCGATGAGTTCAATCTTGGTTTCATCAGACCAGAGAATCTTGTTTCTCATGGTCTTAGAGTCTTTAGCCACATGGGCTGTCATGTGCCTTTTACTGAGGAGTGGCTTCCGTCTGACCACTCTACCATAAAGGCCTGATTGGTGGAGTGCTGCAGAGATGGTTGTCCTTCTGGAAGGTTCTCCCATCTCCACAGAGGAACTCTAGAGCTCTGTCAGAGTGACCATCGTGTTCTTGGTCACCTCCCTGACCAAGGCCCTCCTTCCCGATTGCTCAGTTTGGCAGGGTGGCCAGCTCTAGGAAGAGTCTTGATGGTTCCAAACTTCTTCCATTTAAGAATGATGGAGGGCACTGTATTCTTTGCGACCTTCAATGCTGCAGAAATGTTTTGGTACCCTTCCCCAGATCTGTGCCTCGACACAATACTGTCTCGGAGCTCTACGGACAAATCCTTAAACCTCATGGCTTGGTTTTTGCTGTGACATATACAGTCAACTGTGGGACCATTTATAGACAGTTGTGTGCCGTTCCAAATTATATCCAATAAATTGAATTTACCACTGGTGGACTCCAATCAAGTTGTAAGAACATCTCAAGGATGATCAATGGAAACAGGATGCACCTGAGCTCAATTTCGAGTCTCATAGCAAAGGGTCTGAATACTTATGTAAATAAGGTTTTTAGAATTTTTAATACATTTGAAAAAATATAAAAAAATCTGTTTTCACATTGTCATTATGGTGGATTGTGTGTAGATTGCTGAGGAATTGTTTTTATTTAATCAATTTCAGAATAAGGCTGTAACGTAACAAAATGTGGAAAAAGTCAATGGGTCTGAATACTTTCTGAATGCACTGTATTGTGTATGTCCCTTCATGTACTCACACAGAGGCAGACAACATATTTTCAGTAAATAGGAAGTTCACATTCCCATCTTTTTAAGGATCTTTTTTGAAGATGTCTCTCTCTGCTTGGCGCAATGAGAACGATAAAGTGGGCTGGTGTGGTTTGAGAGATATGGAGTGAATGACTGGTTGGAGATAGATGGAGAGTGGTGGAAATATGCTGACCACAAATTGCTACTTTTGCAAAGCATGTGTGCAAATCATGCCAATAAAGCCCTTTGAATTGATTTGAATTCTGGTGATAGCATTTCCTCAGTTAAAAGGTTTCACAGAAAGCCTGTGCACATGACTGTCCACATATTCATCCAGTAGGCTAGGCTGTTAACTTTAGATAGACATTTGGATTGGCGGTTCTACACTGTCACCACCCACAATGTGAAAAAGAGGGCCAATTACTTTAAATAAGCTATTTGTTGATAAGTGTTAAATAGTTATTTTTATTCAACATGGCATAGTCAGAAGAAATATAATCACAATGTTCTTTACAGTTTCTGCCAGTGAGATAAGAAACACATACACATACAGCGTCAGAGTGATGAGGTCTGATTCTCGTGTGAGAAGAATGCGTGTGGTTAGAGGGCTTCCTCTGGCCTAGACCTGCCTACTTATTTCTGTCACGTTTAACATGGTGCATCTTCTCTTCCTCTTCCCGCTGTTCAGTGTTACACAGTCAATGCCTCGGTTTGTGTGGCTGCCCATATTTCATGCCCTGCCACAGGATGACCTCTCTCCCCGCAAAAAGACTCCAGTGTTCCTCTTTCAGCCAGCCAACGAGAGAGAGAGAGAGAGAGAGAGAGAGAGAGAGAGAGAGAGAGAGAGAGAGAGAGAGAGAGAGAGAGAGAGAGAGAGAGAGAGAGAGAGAGAGAGAGAGAGAGAGAGAGAGAGAGAGAGAGAGAGAGAGAGAGAGAGAGAGAGAGAGAGAGAGAGAGAGAGAGAGAGAGAGAGAGAGAGAGGAGGAGAGAGAGAGAGAGAGAGAGAGAGAGAGAGAGAGAGAGAATTAAGGAAATCTATGTACAGGCTCAGTGAGCATAGCCTTGCTATTGAGAAACCTCCTGCACTTACAATTCAATATATACACTGCTCAAAAAAATAAAGGGAACACTAAAATAACACATCCTAGATCTGAATGAATGAAATATTCTTATTTTGATTTATTTTTTAAATATATTTTATCCCATTTTCTCCCCAATTTTCGTGGTTCTTATTAAATACTTTTTTCTTTACATAGTTGAATGTGCTGACAACAAAACCACACAAAGATTATCAATGGAAATCAAATTTGTCAACCCATGGAGGTCTGGATTTGGAGTCACACTCAAAATTAAAGTGGAAAACCACACTACAGGCTGATCCAACTTTGATGTAATGTCCTTAAAACAAGTCAAAATGAGGCTCAGTAGTGTGTGTGGCCTCCACGTGCCTGTATGACCTCCCTACAACGCCTGGGCATGCTCCTGATGAGGTGGCGGATGGTCTCCTGAGGGATCTCCTCCCAGACCTGGACTAAAGCATCCGCCAACTCCTGGACAGTCTGTGGTGCAACGTGGCGTTGGTGGATGGAGCGAGACATGATGTCCCAAATGTGCTCAATTGGATTCAGGTCTGGGGAACGGGCGGGCCAGTCCATAGCATCAATGCCTTCCTCTTGCAGGAACTGCTGACACACTCCAGCCACATGAGATCTAGCATTGTCTTGCATTAGGAGGAACCCAGGGCCAACCGCACCAGCATATGGTCTCACAAGGGGTCTGAGGATCTCATCTCAGTACCTAATGGCAGTCAGGCGACCTCTGGCGAGCACATGGAGGGCTGTGCGGCCCCCCAAAGAAATGCCACCCCACACCATGACTGACCCACCGCCAAACCGGTCATGCTGGAGGATGTTGCAGGCAGCAGAACGTTCTCCACACAGGGCGCCAGTGGCGAATTTGCCAATCTTGGTGTTCTCTGGCAAATGCCAAACATCCTGCACGGTGTTGGGCTGTAAGCACAACCCCCACCTGTGGACGTCGGGCCCTCAATCCACTCTCATGGTGTCTGTTTCTGACCGTTTGAGCAGACACATGCACATTTGTGGCCTGCTGGAGGTCATTTTGCAGGGCTCTGGCAATGCTCCTCCTGATCCTCCTTGCACAAAGGCGGAGGTAGCGGTCCTGCTGCTGGGTTGTTGCCCTCCTACGGCCTCCTCCACGTCTCCTGATGTACTGGCCTGTCTCCTGGTAGCGCCTCCATGCTCTGGACACTACGCTGACAGACACAGCAAACCTTCTTGCCACAGCTCGCATTGCCATCCTGGATGAGCTGCACTACCTGAGCCACTTGTGTGGGTTGTAGACTCCGTCTCATGCTACCACTAGAGTGAAAGCACCGCCAGCATTCAAAAGTGACCAAAACATCAGCCAGGAAGCATAGGAACTGAGAAGTGGTCTGTGGTCACCACCTGCAGAACCATTCCTTTATTGGGGGTGTCTTGCTAATTGCCTATAACTTCCACCTGTTGTCTATTCCATTTGCACAACAGCATGTGAAATCTATTGTCAATCAGTGTTGCTTCCTAAGTGGATAGTTTGATTTCACAGAAGTGTGATTGACTTGGAGTTACATTGTGTTGTTTAAGTGTTCCCTTTATTTTTTTGAGCAGTGTATATATTTTTAATTTGGGTGAAATACCACAGTATGCAATCACAGCAGCAAGATTTGTGACCTGTTGCCACAAGAAAAGGATAACCAGTGAAGAACAAACACCATTGTAAATTCAACCTATCTTTATGTTTTTTTATTTCCCCTTTTGTACTTTAACTATTTGCACATCATTAAACACTATATATACATAATATGACATTTTAAATGTCTTTATTATTTTCTAATGTTTACTGTACATTTTTTGTTTATTTTACTTTGGTTTATTATCTATTTCACTTGCTGTAGTAATGTAAACATATGTTTCCCATGTCAATAAATCCATTAAATTGAGCATATCTGTTCAATGAATATGTAATTTCCCAGGGTTCCCTATTTTGTCAACAATTCATGCATACAGAATGACAAAAACAACCCAACCCAGACTGCCTCCGTTTGGCTTTTCCCATGGTTTAGAGGAGAAAGATGACTGACTTCTCACAGTTCTACACAGCTTATCACCAAATACTTACAGGAATTTGTCCTGTGAGTCACATAAACTGTTTTTTATAGCACATTACTGTATATGAGAAACAGAAGTTGACAGAGCACAATACAATAGTTCCTGTCAAACGTAGTGTTATTTAGTATGGTGCAACACAGCCTACACACTTTCCTACACGTTACTGTCAATGAAGACAGAAGGTATAGCAATATACAGTAAATTAATTGATGTGCAATAAAATGAATGTTTGCTGAGCTGTGATTCCAGATAGACTGTGTTTCTCAAACATCCACCATTTGCATTGATGTCTATCTAATTAGGAGAATAATCAGATAGATAAAAGCCACCCCCATTGGCATGAATACAACTCAACACTTACAAGAAAGGCCTTTGTAATGCTAATAAAATGAATGAAGTGGCGTATTGACTGAAAAGGTTCTGAACAGCAAGAGCCCACCAAGCTAAACATAGCAACAGTCCTCACAGGGTTGCTAGAAATGTAGAAAATCTGTCTGTCTCTGTGGGAGTTTGGGCTGCTCTCTCTCTGAGGATGATGATGGGATGCTAGCTGTGTCTGATTTTCAACCAGGCATGATTCCATCCCAAATAGGCCTGTGCTGACATGTTTCTTGCATCATTGATACAATTATTTTGCAAAGGGGGCAGCAAACACATCAGGAACCATCAAGAGATGGGCAAGTGCAGAAACCTTGAGCAGCAATCAGTCTAGTTACAATGGTTCCCAACTCCCGTTCCTCGAATACCCACAACAGTACAGATTTTTATTGTTGCCCCGTATTTACTTTGTAGTCTCCTTCCTTCACAGTCTGGCTTGCTTAGTTGATCTATCTGGCACCCTTGCGCTCTCTCTCTCTCTCTAGCTGCCCCTGTATCTCCCTCTCCGTCTGTCTACTTCTGTCTCAGCCCCAGGTATGGTGGCGTAGCTTATTGAATGCAGATTAAACCAATTGCCCCTCGTTTGCATCTCTTGTGATAACATTGAGGCCAATCAGTTGATGCCCAAATGACCCATAATACTCCATGTCCATACACACACACACACACCAACCTCAGCTCTACTGTCTGTAGAGATAGATACATTTTTTAAATGTATTTTTATTTTTATTTAACCTTTATTTCAAGAGGCACAAATTCTTATTTACAATGACGGCCTACCAAAAGGCCTCCTGCAGGGACAGGGGCCTGGGACAAAAATACATATAATAAATACAATATAAATATAGGACAAAACACACATCACAACGAGAGACAACACAACACTACATAAAGAGAGACCTAAGACAACAACATAGCAAGGCAACAACACATGACACCACAGCATGGTATCAACACGACATAACAACAACATGGTAGCAACAACATGACAACAACAACATGGTAGCAGCACAAAACATGGTACAAACATTATTGGGCACAGTCAACAGCACAAAGGTCAAGACGGTAGAGACAACAATACATCACACAAAGCAGCCACAAATGTCAGTAAGAGTGTCTATGATTGAGTCTTTGAATGAAGAGATTGAGATACAACTGTCCAGTTTGAGTGTTTATTGCAGCTCGTTCCAGTCGCTAGCTGCAGCGAACTGAAAATGTGTGAGCTTTGGGGACCTTTAACAGAATGTGACTGGAAAAAGGGGTGTTGTATGTGGAGGATGAGGGCTAAGAGGGTTTTATAAATAAGCATCAACCAGTGGGTCTTGCGACGGGTATACAGAGATGACCAGTTTACAGAGGAGTATAGAGTGCAGTGATGTGTCCTATAAGAAGCATTGGTGGCAAATCTGATGGCCGAATGGTAAAGAACATCTAGCTGCTCGAGAGCACCCTTACCGGCTGATCTATAAATGATGTCTCCATAATCTAGCATGGGTAGGATGGTCAGCTGAATCAGGGTTAGTTTGGCAGCTGGGGTGAAAGAGGAGCAATTACGATAGAGGAAACCAAGTCTAGATTTAACTTTAGCCTTCAGCTTTGATACGTGCTGAGAGAAAGACAGTGTACCGTCTAGCCATACTCCCAAGTACTTGTATGAGGTGACTACCTCAAGCTCTAAACCCTCAGAGGTAGTAATAACACCTGTGTGAAGAGGGGCATTCTTCTTACCAAACCATATTGATCTTTGTTTTGGAGGTGTTCAGAACAAGGTTATGGGCAGAGAAAGCTTGTTGGACAGAAAGAAAGCTTTGTTGTAGAGCATTTAACACAAAATCTGTGGAGGGGCCAGCTGAGTATGACTGTATCATCTGCATATAAATGGATAAAAGAGCTTCCTACATTCTGAGCTATGTTGTTGATGTAAATTGAGAAGAGTGTGGGGCCTAGGATCGAGCCTTGGGGTACTCCCTTGGTGACAGGCAGTGGCTGAGACAGCAGATTTTCTGACTTTATACACTGCACTCTTTGAGCTAGGTAGTTAGCAAACCAGGCCAAAGACCCCTCAGAGACACCAATACTCCTTAGTCGGCCAACAAGAATGGAATGGTCTACCATATCAAAAGCTTTGGCCAAGTCAATGAAAATAGCAGCACCAGGCCTCCCGGGTGGCATCGCATATGCATCGCAGTGCTAGCTGTGCCACCAGAGACTCTGGGTTCGAGCCCAGGATCTGTTGCAGCCGGCCGCGACCGGGAGGCCCATGGGGCGGCACACAATTGGCCCAGCGTCGTCCTGGTTAGGGAGGGTTTGACCGGCAGGGATATCCTTGTCTCGTCGCGCACTAGCGACTCCTGTGGCGGGCCGGGCGCAGTGCACACTGACCAGGTGTACGGTGTTTCCTCCGAAACATTGGTGCGGCTGGCTTCCGGGTTGGATGTGCATTGTGTCAAGAAGCAGTGCGGCTTGGTTGGGTTGAGTTTCGGAGGATGCATGGCTCTCAACCCTCGCCTCTCCCGAGTCCGTACGGGAGTTGCGGCGATGAGACAAGACTGACACTACTACCAATTGGATACCACAATATTGGGGAGGGAAAAAAGGGGTAAAAAAAAGAAAAGAAAAAAGAGAATAGCAGCACCATATTGCTTAGGGCAATGGTGACATCATTGAGGACCTTTAAGGTTGCAGTGACACATCCATAACCTGGGCGGAAACCAGATTGCATAACAGGGAGAATACTATAGACATCAAAGGAAAGCAGAAATAGAGATAGATAGGTAGAAATACATCGAGTCAGGGAGGGAGAGGGTGGTGTTTGTGTGTGAACGACGTACCGTGTTAGGGCAGCTCATCCCCACTGACAGTGACGCTAACGGCGTTAGTGGATCAGTGTGCCATCATCTAGTTCATCAGCACTACAGCCATGTATCTCTGTGTTGAGGTGAAACGGATTTATTGATCTGGGTGAAGATACAAAGAAACCCTGACTGATATCTCGCTGTTGGAGCGGGGCGTCAAGTATGTTAACCACACTTTGTTAAATTGCATGACAGCTTTCTAGTAGCAGAGAAACAGCCTGCAGCACAATTGCTGCACAGCTGCTTATAACACATATAAACACACACACACACACACACACACACACACACACACACACACACACACACACACACACACACACACACACACACACACACACACACACACACACACACACACACACACACACACACTGACTAAAAAACAGCTTCTATTACCAGGCCATCAGAATGTTGAACAGCCATCACTAGCCGTCAACCAGGTGATGCACACTCACTCACACACAAGCTATCACACACACCTCGTACTCACAAACACACGCACATACACACTCACACACACACACACACACAGCCAAGGCTGATGTCCCATGCTATAGAGACATTGAACCACTGGTCACTTCCTGTTTCACACTGGGTATTTAAATACTGTATCCCCAACGTAGCTCATCATAATATTTCTACTACTGTACACCACTTATTTGTTTATACACTGGATTCTTGACATATCTTACTCTAATATGCTGTACATATCATTTTTAGCTGATCTTGTGTAAATTCTCCCAGTGTACATATGTATAGATTGCATTTGATTACTGCAACAGTGCTATGTGCGTTGTTAATCAAATTCATCCCACCGTTCTTGATTTCTTGTCTTTTTTTTTTCTTCTGGAATTGTTTGATATTTTACAGCATTTGTTCAGAGCTAGTAACTTAAGCATTTCACTGCACCCACTCTAAGACTTGCAAAACGGTGTACGCAAAATATAAACATTGATTTGAGTATGAGTGGGGTAGCTGGCTGTGCCCTCTTTGATTTGATTTGAGTATGAGTGGGGTAGCTGGCTGTGGCCTCTTTGATTTGATTTGAGTATGAGTGGGGTAGCTGGCTGTGGCCTTTGTGGCAGCATGCATGCCAGAGTTTTGTGTGTCTGTGTTCTGTGAGATCATCACTCTGAGCCCCCTTCAGTTGTCCCCTCTTCATTCCCTGCTTTCTGATTGGCTGAGCCCTTCCTCTCTAGCCCTGCCTTTGTAATCCAGATTTTGGGGGATTGGAATAGAGGGATAGAGAGATGGGAGGACAGGGGGATGGGTAGATGGACTCTCTGTGAGCGTTTCAGGGGGGGGGGGGTGTTAAGTATGGCCTAGCAACCCTGCTGTTTCTTGGCAGAGTCCGGCGTGGGCTGGGGGGAGGGAAGAGACTTAGAGGGATATCTAGAATTCTCCCCCTCTCAGCAATCCTTCACTCTGTATGCATGACTCAAACATCAAACATCACTCTCTCAGACCCTCAAAATCACCACCTGAAAATGAGAATAATGTCTTGCTGGTGTGCCTAGGGCTGGCACAATTACAGTATAATCGTGTAACCGACGATTATGGATGAAGACCGTCATAAAATAAAATAATCGTCAGAACCGTACATTTTTTTAAAAACATGATAACTTTGTTGCCCTTTCCTGCACAGCAGCACATGCAGTCAGGAGCGGAATAAAGGGGGAATGTGCATCTTTTTGTTGTTGTTGCTATTCTAACGGTTATAACGGTGACCACGGTCAATTGGCTGACCAATAACCGTCATCCAAAATTCCATGACCATCACAGCCCTAGGGGCACACAGACTCATTTTTCAATACATCATAACATTTGTAGTGTATATTTGATCTCAAAAGGAAAATAAATAGGTTGTTCAAATTGCATGATAATAGTAGAATTAGATGCTCAAATAATGATCTGAATTCAAGCTCATATAGGTTGTGTTGTTGGCTTGTTCTTAAAGAGTAACACCTAACAAAACAGGACTACAGCCATATTTAGGAGAGAGAGTATTCTCAATGTGATTTCCTTGTAGTTTTGAATCCCACTCATGTCCTCTCTACCAAAGGCAAAACATTTTTTTTAGCTCTATTGAGACAGAATTGGTACAAATACTGGTTGTATGTGTTTTCTGTTTGTCTAGGGTCATGTATGTGTCTGTCTGTAGATCTATCTATGCGTGTGTGTGTTGGGGGCTGGGGGGGATAACCAAGCTCTTCCCAGCTGTCGGAGAGTAATCTAGTCTCTCTCTCTTTCTCTCTCTCTCTCTCAATTTAATGGGGCTTTGTTGGCATGGGAACGGGGCTGCAGTGGAGCGGGCCGAGGGCTTCAAGTTCCTAGGTTTCCAAATCACTAAGGACATAAAATGGTCCACTCACATGCGCACAGTCGTGAAGAAGGCGCTACAGCGCCTCTTCCCCCTCAGGAGGTTTAAAAGGTTTGACATGGGCCATCAAATGTCTGGTTGCATCACTGCTTGGTATGGCATCGATTGCATAGCACTACAGAGGGTGGTGCGGACAGCCCAGTACATCACTGGGGCCGAGCTCCCTGCCATCCAGGACCTCTATATCAGGCGGTAGTGCTGGGCGATATGGCCAAAATCTCATATCCCGATATAGGTAATTTCATATCCTGATAACGATACATATCACCATATAGCACATTTTCTGTCAATTCAATGAATAAATAGTTTATATAAAATGACCACATGTAAAGGCCTATTTCTTATTACATTTTGAATTATACTCAACAAATAAAAGGTACTAACTCATATTTTCAATTAAGCATGTAACAAAATATAAAAAATGAATGTGTAAAATCTAAAAAGGTAAATAGGAAACACTTCAACTGTAGTTGCAAACAAAATAAATATAGGCCTAAAATATATACACTGCTCAAAAAAATAAAGGGAACACTTAAACAACACAATGTAACTCCAAGTCAATCACACTTCTGTGAAATCAAACTGTCCACTTAGGAAGCAACACTGATTGACAATAAATTTCACATGCTGTTGTGCAAATGGAATAGACAAAAGGTGGAAATTATAGGCAATTAGCAAGACACCCCCAATAAAGGAGTGATTCTGCAGGTGGTGACCACAGACCACTTCTCAGTTCCTATGCTTCCTGGCTGATGTTTTGGTCACTTTTGAATGCTGACGGTGCTCTCACTCTAGTGGTAGCATGAGACGGAGTCTACAACCCACACAAGTGGCTCAGGTAGTGCAGCTCATCCAGGATGGCACATCAATGCGAGCTGTGGCAAGAAGGTTTGCTGTGTCTGTCAGCGTAGTGTCCAGAGCATGGAGGCGCTACCAGGAGACAGGCCAGTACATCAGGAGACGTGGAGGAGGCCGTAGGAGGGCAACAACCCAGCAGCAGGACCGCTACCTCTGCCTTTGTGCAAGGAGTAGCACTGCCAGAGCCCTGCAAAATGACCTCCAGCAGGCCACAAATGTGCATTATTATTTTTTTGAGCAGTGTATATATTTTGGGGCTTGCCTGTTTTGCATGTTATTTTGGCATTAATACGTGTCACATATCAATGTGCATTTAGTACCTTGGGTCGAGTGTTAGCACCAACTCACGAAACCCCTGTTTCTCGACTGTGTAAACTGGGGCCATGTCTTTGCAGATGTAAGTTGTAACGGCAGTGTTTATCTCCTTCCATCTTCGTGATTCTTTGCCATATAGTGTGCCGTGGGCAAAAGCCTCTTGCAACGTCTAAGTCGGGGGTTTGTTTTGAGCACTCGACTGTACTTTTTTGGGTCTCATCTGTAGACTCTCTCTGTACTGTTTCACATGATTCTTGCATAGGTGGTAAAATAGGTTAGTGGTGTTTGGGCCTGTTGTCGGGACCGGCCTGCGGGATATTTTGCAGTGGATGGTTTTCTGGTCCGTGTCAGACTTTTCATACCCAAACCACGTCCATGCGACCGAAGTTGCCCCTCTTTTAGGTACGAGTTCCGTGTCTCTGTGCTCTGTGTCACGTTCACTCTCTTCCATGTTTGTTTGCATTGCAAATTTCCTTCCACACGTCACTTTATTGCCGTAAAGAGTGTGATTTGTGTGATTTGTGATTTTTTTATTTATTTCACCTTTATTTAACCAGGTAGGCTAGTTGAGAACAAGTTCTCATTTGCAACTGCGACCTGGCCAAGATAAAGCATAGCAGTGTGAACAGACAACAACACAGAGTTACACATGGAATAAACGATAGAGCACAATATGAAACGATAGACGTTTTTCTATCGTCACACGATATATATCTTCATATCACCCAGCCCTATCAGGCGGTGTGAAAGGAAGCCCTGGAAAAAATAGTTAAAGACTCCAGCAACCCAAGCCAAAGACTGTTCTCGCTGCTCCCGCACGGCATGAGGTACTGGTCTGGTCTGACACCAACAGGCTGCTGAACAGCTTCTATACACAAGCCATAAGACTGCTAAATATGTAGCTAACAGAATGGCTGCACGGACTATCTGAGTTGACTTGTACTTTATTTATATTTCCACTGTCTCTATGCACTCTCACAGGACTCTACACGCTCATGCACACTGACACTCCAACACACTCATAACATGTAGACACATTTACACACACACACACACACACACACACACACACACACACACACACACACACACACACACACACACACACACACACACACACACACACACACACACACACACACACACACACACACACACACACACACACACACACACACACACACACACACAGTACACTGCTGCTACTCTGTTCATCATACAGTATCTATTGATGCCTAGTCACCTTACCCCTATACATATCTACCTCTATCACTCCAGTATCCCTTGATATTGTAAATATGGTATTGGAACTGACCCTGTATGTAGCTTCTTACTTTCTCCTGTTCTTCTTATTACTTATTTATTATTTTTATTTCTCGTATGTTTTTGTTATACCTTTTGTGTTACATTGATGTTGATTACTTCATTGTTGGGTTTGGAGCTTGCAAGAAAGGCATTTCACTGTACTTGTGCACGTGCCATTAACACTTGAAACTTGAAACGTGTTTACATTGCCAAAGCAAGTGAAATAAACAATAAACAAAATTGAGAAGACACAAAACATCATCCACAAAAAACTACTAGAAATTATCAGTAAACATTGCTCTCTCACTATTGCTCTCTCTCTCTCTTGCACTCTCTCTCGCTCGGTCTCTCGCTCTCTCGTTAAATTGAGTAAGCAGTGTGGCATCAAATGAGAACTTAAACCAATCAGTATACAAACCTCTTTCGCTCCACTCACCATGCAGCCAGCCACTCTTTCTATATGCTCTCCAACAACCAGCTGGGTGGAGAACTCAGACAGTGGGGGAGAGAAAAGGCCCTCAAGCGGAGGAGTGATAAGCATATGGAGTCGATACATGAGGCGTGTGTTGTATGGGCTGAATGAGTCCACACACTCCCTTATCTCACCGAAAAAGCACTTGACTTCCAGGAGCAGTAATCGTCCCTTGCACAGATCACACTAATTGGAGCCATCAATGGATCCTCACTGTCCGCGCCAAGAACCTATAGCACAAATCACCAACCCACCAAATTAAGTATGTTTCACAAATAGGATCATGGAGGTTACATGGTTCAAGTAATTGTGGGTGATTCAATCCCAGGAGAATGTGAGCTGACCACTAGTGAGCTTTATTTTATTTTATTTATTTATTTAACTAGGCAAGTCAGTTAAAAACAAATTCTTATTTACAATTACGGCATACCCCCGCCCCAAACCCTAACCCGGACGACGCTGGGCCAATTGTGCGGCGCCCTATGGACTCCCAATCACGGCCGGTTGTGATAGAGCCTGGAATCGAACCAGGGTCTGTAGTGACACCTCTAGCACTGAGATGCAATGCCTTAGACAGCTGCGTCACTCAGAAGCTTTCTCCACAGGTGTAGGATCTTAATTTGAACACTTTTTTGTTGCTGAGGAAATGCAGAAGAACTTCGTGATTTACATAAATTCACTGAAAACCCACACTAACACATGGTTATATTAACAGTATTGCACTTTTCATGTAGCCAACTTTTGGCCAGCTAATAGGTGTCAGGTAGCCTAGCGGTTAGAGCGTTGGGACAGCAACCTGAAAGGTCGCTGGTTTCAATACCCGAGCAGAGAAGGTGAAAAATCTGTCTGTGCCCTTGAGCAAGGCACTTAACCCTAATTTGCCCCTGCCTCTGTAAAACAACACATTTCACTGCACCTATCCGGTGTTTGTGGCAATACAACATCTCTAATAGGCCGAACCACCGATCAAGCAACATTATGGACTAAACATTCAAATCCTGTTGCTGCAGGATTGTTTTGCTGTGACAATATAGGTCAAATTAAGGTCCTACATCTGTACCTTAACCAGCTTTACTCTGATTCCTTATTTGGTTGTAATTTTTCTCCAATTAAAATGTTTATCCTTCTGCCATTGCAGCTGGGTTGTCATTGAGCATCATGACAATGTGTTGAGCTCATTTGACTGTGACCTATTTTTAATCCCACCCCCTCTATCTCTTACTCCCAATTCTCTCTCTTGCCCTCCTCCAGTTTGTCAAAACATGGTTGCATTGAAAATGCAGCCCTGAATGCAATTACTCTGCTAACAGAGACAGCACTCTAATGCAATGGTTTTGTGCAATGGTTTTGTGATAGTAACTTGAAGCTAAGCATATTTTATACTGTATATAGGCATGGCCAAAATGTGCGTCAAAGGCTAGTGGAGCTCTTGTAAGAGATGCCATTCTGTTGCTACTGAAAGTGTCTATTTATGTGGGAACCAGGGTCTGTAGTGACGCCTCTAGCACTGAGATGCAGTGCCTTAGACCGCTGCGCCACTCGGAAGCTTACTCCACAGGTGTAGGATCTTAATTTGATCACTCTTTTGTTGCTGAGAATAATTTATTTTTCAGGTACCAGGCTTTGGCATGATTGTGGAGGTATGGCTACGCGAAACTAACCCCTAACCACCATAGATGACTAAACCCCCTTCCCTTCTCAGTGTCTTCTCTCCACCCACAGGTTTGTGCGGTTGCCTGGAGAACTCAAATGTCAGTTATGCAAATTAGGTTAGGAGGAGTCTCAAGGCTGCTGGGTGCCCTCTCATTTACATTTTACATTTAAGTCATTTAGCAGACGCTCTTATCCAGAGCGACTTACAAATCTCCTTCCCTCTCCTCTCCTTGTTAGATTAATAACACCACGACAGGCAGCCTGGGTGCTGGGGCTTGTTCAATGCTCACACATGGTCGACTAGCATAACTCCACTAGCCTAGCCTGGTCTGGCAAGCCATAGCTAGCTCTGTCTGTCCACGGCCAGTGTTGCCTGATGGACTGATTGGAGGTGATTGATTATCTATTGATCAGCAGTGAAGGGGCAGGCTGAAGGTGGTGATGGGGGGAGCCGGGGGGTATATTTACGGCCATGTATCATCAGGGAATAGGTGGAGTCAGACCCCAGAGGATTTACTGTTACTGCAATATTATTCCCCCATACATTCACCTGTCAGAGCATGAGGAACAGCCCTGGCACACAGACACGTAAAAACAAAGCCGGGTGAGTATATCTCTGGCTGACAGGTACAATATGAGAGGCACCTGCTTCTCTAACAGGAAGAGAGACATTCCACCGATGGTTCCAAAGGAACACCACGTCACTTTCTCTGCCCATGTCTTTCTTCCTCCAGGGCTGATTTAGGGCGTTTTTACACTACGATAGATTCTCTAGAGGTTTTGAGAAAATACCCTCGACTAGACCTTTTACTATAGTGTAAACTTGTGAAATACTCATGTCTACTACACCACCTCAGGAGGTTGCGGGCGAGACTCGGTCTGAGAGTACCCCCATTCGAGTGGTTAGATGGAAACAGAATGGTCTCTTCAAGCAAAATGCTCCTGCAGTAAAACTCTTAATAGCAGAGCAATGTTTTTGAAACAGCTGAAATGTATTCCTTATATTTAAGACTTGTTTTATTGAGTTTTTAACCTTAAATTCCAGTAACAACCTTTTACATTCCGAAATTGTCGCCATAGCTTTAAAAAACAGTCAACGGTCCTTGGCTGCACTGCACGTACATTTGGCAGGCATGCAGCTCATCTCAAATCCCAAGATGGCGCTGGAGAGGATGGCTGCCGTTTCGTGGGCTCTTAACCAACCGTGCTATTTATTTCTTTTTTTTACATCATTGTTATTTAGTACATAATGTTGCTGCTACCGTCTCTTATGACCGAAAAGAGCTTCTGGAAATCAGAACAGCAATTACTCATTTTGAACTGGACAAATAATTCCACCTTTAATGTGTCGGACGAGAGGGATTTACTCCAGACACCCGAACAGTCCCTCATCCCCGTAATTCGCAGGAGAAAGAGATGGAAAAGATATCACAGAAAGAGATCGGGGTGCCTGGTGAGGATTCGCCGATGAGTGGCTAATCTGCCCTTGACATCCGTACTACTGGTCAACGTACAATCGCTGGAAAATAAATTGGATGAGCTAATAGCACGTATATCCTACCAACGGGACATAAAAAACTGTAATAACTTATGTTTCACCGAGTCGTGGCTGAACAACCACATGAATAACATACAGCTGGCCTCTGGTAAGACAAGGTCTATGCATATTTGTAAAATACAGCTGGTGCACGATATCTAAGGATGTCTCGAGGTTTTGCTCGCCTGAGGTAGAGTATCTCATGATAACCTGTAGACCACACTATCTAACTAGAGAGTTTTCATCTGTACTTTTCGTAGCTGTCTACATACCATTACAGACCGATGCTGGCAATAAGACCGCAGTCAATGAGCTGTATACCGCCATATGCAAACAGGAAAACGCTCACCCAGAGGTGGCTCTCCTAGTGGCCGGTGACATTAATACAGAAGAACTGAAATCCGGTTTTACCACATTTTTACCAGTATGTCACCTGTGCAACTACAAGCAAAAAAACTATGGATCACCTTTATGAGGCATACAGAGTCTCATACAAAGCTCTCCCTCACCCTCTTGTCTAATCTGACCATAACGGTATCCTCCTGAACTCAAACAGGAAGTGGTCCAATGAAGCGGATGCTAAGCTACAGGAATGTTTTGCTATCACAGACTGAAATATGATCCGGGATTCATCCGCTGGCTGGTCATGGCTCACATCAACACCATCATCCCAGACACCCTGGACCCTCTCCAATTTGCATACCACCCCAACAGATCCACAGATGACGCAATCTCTATTGCACTGTACTCCCTGTTCACCCATGACTGCATGGCCACGGATGACTCCACCACCATCATTACGTTTTTAGATAACACGACGGTGGTAGGCCTGATCACCGACGATGAGACAGCCTACAGAGATGTGGTCAGAGACCTGACAGTATGTTGGCAGGACAACAACCTCTCCCTCAATGTCAGCAAGACAAAGGAGCTTATTGTGAACTACAGTAAAAGGAGGACCGACCACGTCCCCATTCTCATCGACATGGCTGCTGTGGAACAGGTCGAGAGCTTCAAGGTCCTCGGTGTCTACAAGGAATGATCATGGTCCACACACATCAACACAGTCGTGAAGAGGGCACAACAATGCCTCTTCCCCCTCAGGAGGCTGAAACAATTTGGCATGGGTCCTCAGATCCTCAAAAAGTTATACAGCTGCACCATTGAGAGCTTGACTGGCTGTATCACCGCTTGGTATGGCAACTGTTTGGCATCCGACCGCAAGGCGCTACAGAGGGTAGTGCGCACGGCCTAGTACATCACTAGGGCCGAGCTCCCTGCCATCTAGCACCTCTATACCAGGCGATGCCAGAGGAAGGCCCTAAAAATTGTCAAAGTCTCCAGCCACTCATAGACTGCTCGCACTGCTACCGCAAAGCAAGCAGTACCGATGCACCAAATCTGGAACCAACAGCCAATAGCTACCCGGGATATCTGTATTGACCCTTTTTGCACTAATCTCTTTTGACTCATACTGTTTATTATCTATCCCATTACCTATTTACTTTATCCCTACCGAATCAGTATGTACAGTGCATATCTACCTCAATTACCTCGTACCCCGGCACATCGATTCGGCTCTGGTACCCCTTGTATATAGCCAAGTTATCGTTACTCATTGTGTATCTATTCATTTAAAAAAAAAAAAATCTCTGCATTGTTGGGAAGGGCCCATAAGTAAGCATTTCACTGTTAGTCTACGCCTGTTGTTTATGAAGCATGTGATAAATAAAATTTGATTTGATTTGATGTGAGGATTCTTTCATCGACTACAGCTCAGCTTTCAACACCATAGTCCCCTCCAAGCTTGTCACTAAGCTCAAGGCCCTGGGTATGAACACCTCCCTCTGCTACTGGATCCTGAACTTCCTGACAAGCAGACTCCAGGTGGTAAGGGTAGGCAACACGGGGGGGAGGGGGGGGGGCAGGGGTGCATGCTCAGCCCCTTCCTGTACTCCTTGTACACCCAGGACTGCATGACTCCACAACCATCATTAAGTTTGCCGATGACACGACAGTGGTGGGCCTGATCGCTGACGGTGACGAGACAGCCTACAGGGAGGAGGTTAGAGCCCTGGCAGAGTGTTGCAAGGAAAACAGCTTCTCCCTCAACGTCAGCAAAACCAAGGAGCTGATCGTGGACTACAGGAAACAGGTGGGGGAGCACACCCCTATTGTAAAGAAACATTCTCCCTCCCCAATTTTTTTTTACCCAGGGCATACGCACTCTAGTTTCATTACACGTCACTCCTTGTTATTGCTGCCAAGCCCATGAAGGCCCTGATCCAGTCATAGCTCTTTGTGTGTTGGCAATGCTAGGGACACCCACACACAAAGTGCTTTTAGTATAGTGTTTTCAACTTACATATTTAACACTTTGACATAAAGTGCATGATTACATTGTGTATGTTTATTCATACAGTCATTATTTAACATATTGTCACGCCCTGACCGTAGAGTGCTTTTTATGTCTCTATTTTGGTTTGGTCAGGGTGTGATTTGGGTGGGCATTCTATGTTCCTTTTTCTATGATTTGTGTTTCTGTGTGTTTGGCCGGGTGTGGTTCTCAATCAGAGGCAGCTGTCTATCGTTGTCTCTGATTGAGAACCATACTTAGGTTGCCTTTTCCCACCTGTATTTGTGGGTAGTTGTCTATGTGTAGTTGCCTGTAAGCACTCATTTATGTATAGCTTCACGGTTCGTTTGTTATTTTGTTAGTTTGTTTAGTGTTTCTTCTTTGTAATAAAGAAGTATGTACGCATCCCACGCTGCGCCTTGGTCTCCTCCCTTTGACGGCCGTGACACATATCCTCAAAGGTGATTTTACTTCACAATCTCCTGGTTCATGGCATTCCAATCTTCCTGCTACGCCACCCTGTACAATATGTATCAATGGCTGATTTCCTATTCCTACACTTTGTACTTCAAAGTAAATCTCAGCTCTGTTAAAAATATACTGAAGAAAAACTACTATATTTATGATAGTGATTCAGGAGTAACATTAAAACAATAATATCCCCCACCAACATTAGACAACTATACTGAAAACCCAAACTCAAATTGCTGAAATAAGTCAACCTGGGAACTAGACAAAACCTCCAGGGGACCATGACACAACGTCCCAAGAACGAGCTAAAAACTTCCTCGGAGACATCCCCAGGGCAAACCGGGAACTAAACAAAATCTCCAGGGGACCATGACACAACGTCCCAAGAACGTGCAGGGGACCTTAAGGGGACCATGACACAACATCCCAAAAATGTCCCTGGGACAAACCGGGAACTATAAAAATGACAGTCAGATAATGTTTTCTTGGGACCATCACACGACGTCCTAAGGACTAGTAAAATGAAAGTCATGAGAACATCCTAAAAAATTCCTGACATGGTCCTCAGTGACGTCCTGGGAACTTACAGGAAACTAGACAAAGGTCCCCAGAGAACTTAAGGGACCTAATGGGAATGTCACCGAATGTTCTCAGGACAGCCCCTGTTTGCTGGGGACCCACTTTATATTGGTAAATACAGCCATACTGTAAATACAGCCATATAGCACATAAATTACTTATACTCTATATTCTATTGTGTTAATATCAGGCTATTACTTGTTATATTTTATTTGACTCTTTATTATTGATATTGATTATTGTACTGCAATTTTGAGGGAGCTAGCACACAAGCATTTCACTGCATCTTTCATACCTACTGTAAACCGGGTATGTGACAATGTAACGGTTCTCTTCGTCCTCCTCTAACGAGGAGTAAGAAATGTCAAACCAATGCGCAGCGAGGTATGTGTCCGTAATATATTTTAATTAAATATCACTGAACACAGAAAAACAAAAGGAACAAGAAAATAAATGAAAACCGAACACAGTCCCGTATGGAACAAACACTGATACGGAAAATAAACACCCACGCAACACAGGTGGAAAAAGGCTACCTAAGTATGATTCTCAATCAGAGACAACTAACGACACCTGCCTCTGATTGAGAATCATACCAGGCCAAACGAAAAAACCAACATAGAAAAACGAACATAGATAACCCACCCAACTCACGCCCTGACCATACTAAAACAAAGAAATAACAAAAGAACTAAGGTCAGAACGTGACAGACAAATACAATTTGATTTGATTTTAATTGTGCAACCCTGTCACCCATGGTCTGGGCCACACAAGCCAATCAGCCTGTGGACCAAGGGTCTGTGGTGTGACAGATAATCAGATTGAACCTGATGACAATGAATGTGATAACTATAGATGGCCATAATATGATGAGATCTTCTTCCCGGTATTGATACGATGGGATGATTTAGGTCTATAGATGTATACGTGTAAAATGACCATGTGACATGCACAATGTTGAGATTTTCAGCTTGGTGCATGTATGACTGGCGCAATTCGATTTCTCTCCACAGCGTGTGGCCTGATGCATGAGTTATGAAGGGTTTATGAAGATATATCTTGGATATGGGTTGGATATGGCTGATAAAATGTGTAATGCAAGGATATGTGAGCTATGGATATTATAAGGGGTGGCAGGTAGTCTAGTGATTAGAGCGTTGGACTAGTAGCCGGAAGGTTGCAAGATTGAATCCCCGAGCTGACAAGGGAAAAATATTTTGTTCTGCCTCTGAACAAGGCAGTTAACTGTTCCTAGGCTGTCATTGAAAATAATAATTTGTTCTTAACTGACTTACTTAGTTAAATAAAGATTTTTTAAAAATAAGGCCCATTGTGATGTGAAGGTGGTCTGGATGAAAGGGATTTTCTTTGTGTATGATTGATGTTGATGTTGCTGATTTTAAAGAGAGATCAGTTTTCCTCCACTGAACCAACAGGGGCTCATTCCTAAACATTCCAGGCTATCAAATGTTTCCACAAGATACAAAATGTAGAGGTAACCAGACCCACCTTTCTCTTACATGGAGCTTCATACCACTTCCCTGAGAGAGGAGGACGTGTAGGGAAAATGACACAGGCTGATAAAAATGTTTTTCTTCATTCCACACTTCATTCTCCTAGGAGAACCAGCATCATATGTAACCATTCGGCTCAGGTCTGCTCACCATAACTTGCAACACACAGGCACGCACACACAAACAAACTAATGGGCTGATTTAACTGGCCTGTCTGGTTTTATGTTGTGTTAAGAACGCTCTGAGGGTTGGTTTACACAGATTGATGGGGGTGTCATCGGAGAAGGTTGGAAGGAGGAGGTGAGTTTTCCATCCTAATGGGCTGGGTGACCCCTGGCTCCCCAAGGTCAGGCTGATCTTTAGTAATTAATGACCAGACCCAGTTTCCCGATAGCGATGGAACGTAGGTTTATGGTTGTTTTAACGATGCATCTTTCCTTGTAACGGCCGAAGATGTAACATGCGTTTCCCAAAACACCGAGAGAGAGAACGGTCATTAAGTGCATCGTTGGAGCATGTGTCGATACGGATCAGCTTTTCCCATTCAAATCTTTCCTTAACATTAGAATTATCTCACAATACTGATGAAGGTTCAGCTCCTAGAGAGATGTTACCACATACGGCTGCAAATATTGAGGCGGCTTATTCAAATGCTTACCCAATTAAAATTCACAAAATCACAGATTTGGCACATCATTGTGCACATGTTAGGCTACACATCATTAAATATATTGAGACAAATTACAGACAGTAGCCTACAAGTAGCAAAATAGAACTCAATTGATTTAACATGAAATGTATTTCAATGTGATTGAAATAGGCATACATAGCCTGCTGTTCATATTTTAATGTAGTCCTCTCTGTTTTCATTTGAAGCATATTGTTTATACGTCACTTGTTTGTATTAATTGCAAAGACATTGGCAACTTTTTATTTGGAATAAACTTTGTTCTAAAGCTATAGGTGGTCACACAGATAAACCACGTGATTCGATGTTTAGCTGAGATCTTCTGTGTATAAAGTGACATGGGAGGGCAAAAAATTCATCTAAAGACGTACTTAGCTCTTCTACTAGTGGTTTGATGCAGGCGTTAGTTTACGAGCGTTTTCAAGTGCAATGTTAATAACGATGGTTTTGGGAAACAGCTCAGAGATTTAACGATGCTCCCATAAAGGTTCTGACGATGAACTTAGCCTTAAGATGCTTTTGGGAAACCGACCCGAGAGGTGCTGCTGGAGGAACCTTATCTCACCTTACGAGGCTGTCATTAATCACACTGCTTTCTATGGGGGGGAGCATGCTCCAAGGTAACACAACTACGCACACATGCACGCACGCACACATACACACGCAAGGGTGTCTCGGGCTTCAGGAAATAAGTTGAGCTTGAGTAATGAAATGTCACATTAAAGGAAAAGGTTTGTCAATGTAACAGTGCTCCCTATGTCACACCGGTGTGTATATACATTCTCTCAGAGCTCTCACACTCCCAAGGTGTCTCGGGGAACAACAAGTTGGCTTTACATTGAGTAATGAGAGTTTATGGGCCATGTGCCCTAGCACTCAGAGCTGTCAACAAACACCAACACGACAGAGAAAGAAGGGCATTCTTACTGCTGCTATGGTGAAAATAGATTTCGGACCTGTTAGCGGACCTGTTAGTCTGACCTGACCGGGAAGGTTTTGACTGTTGCTGTGATGTTTCGCTTTGTTATTCTGAGCAAAACAAAGGAAAACGGCTCATAATTGATATATGCTGAGTGTCAGGGATGAGTAATACAGAGGTCCAACATGCAAAAGCTGCAGGGGAACCATGCTTTGGGCGGCCAGCGGAAATCAATATTAATACGCACCTTTCAGATGGGGGAAAGAGATGGGTAGAGGGCAGTGGACAGTAGAGACACCTACCAACCTCTCCTTACTGCTGATGTGTTACTGAAACAGTACAGAGCTCAATCTCCCATATTTAACTTCATTTCAACCTTTATTAACGTATTCTAACTAACTAGGTATTTCATCTATCCATAAAAGGCATCTATCCCACCCTTTGCTAATAAACAAATAAAAACAAGCCATGTGAATAAAGCCAAAGTCTTTTCCCCTCTCACCAGCCAGATGAAACGGCCCAGCCCAGCCCCAAACATGAACCCTTGGTATAGTAGAGTGCACCACATCCCTTGCTGAATATTCTATAACTTTTTCATCAGCTTGCATCATCACATCATCCAGTGATAGATCAGACAGCCCCTACTGTCACTTTGCAGCTGAAATGGAAAAATACAAATACAACTGAGGCAGCTGAAGAGGCCCCTAAAACCCTCACAAATTTCTATAGATGCACCATTGGGAGCATCATGTTGGGCTCTATCACCGCCTGATACGGCAACAGCACCGTCCACAACTGCAGGGCTCTCCAGAGGGTGGTGCGGTCAGCCCAACGCAGCACCCGCTATCACAAGAAGATTATCAAGGACGTTAGCCACCCGAGCTACAGCCTGTTCACCCCTCTACCATCTAGAAGGTGGAGACAGTACAGGTGCATCAAAGCTGGGACTGAGAGACTGAAAAACATCTCCAGGCCATCAGACTGTTAAACAGTCACTGTTACTAGCCGGCTACCATCTGGTACTCTACCCTGCACCTTGGAGACTGTTGCCTTATTACATAGTCATTGAACACTGGTCACTTTATGAATGTTTACTTACTGTTTTACCCACTTCATATGTATATACTGTATTCTAGTCAAGGCTCATCCTATATAACTACTGCTGTACACACCTTTTCTATTCATATACTGTCCATAATGTCTATAAACACCATCATATACTGCACATATATACTTATATTCCGGACTCTGACATTGATCGTTGTAATATTTCTATATTTCTCAATTCCTTTCATTTAATTTTGGGGTATGGTTTAGTATTGTTAGGCATTATAGGTGTACGCCACCAATAGAATTTGATTTGATTTGAGAGACAACTCCACTGCAAGAGACATTCTGCAACCCAAGGCTAGGGATTGTCCATGAATAACATGCCTGATGATATTAATTGGTTCAGCTTAGGCCTGCAGACCAAATAAAGGAACAGTATATGTTCCTAGAGTGCCTCATGAGACCTGTCTCTGTGTGTAGGTTTTCTCTCTCTCTCTCTCTCTCAATATTTGTCCGTCCATCCTTCTGTCAAATGTAAGAGATTACGATATGAATCTAAATGGAAATATCTGATGGTGCATGTCTGTCTGTCTATCTCTCTTTCTCCATCTCCATCTCCCCCTCGCCTTCCAGGTCCCTCTGCTGCTGCTGTGCAAATGGATTAATCTTGTTGTGCCCAGTCTGGGGGGAGGGTAGAGTGGTGGTTCACGTCAGAGACAGATTGAAATATGCATATGTGTGTGTGTGTGTGTGTGTGTGTGTGTGTGTGTGTGTGTGTGTGTGTGTGTGTGTGTGTGTGTGTGTGTGTGTGTGTGTGTGTGTGAGCGAGAGAGAGAGAGAGAGAACTGAAAAGTGACGTGTATTTAGGTGATGCTGAAATTTGCATGTATTCAGTTTGTGCAATGGCATCGTGTGTGTATGAGAACTAAAGGGGGGAGAGAGAGAGAGTACAAATTATGTGGAAAAATTACTAACATATTTGTGTGTGTGCTCTGTACATTTTTGCCCGTTCAGTCAAAAACATAAGCGCTTCATATGGAGTCCCAAAATAGCGAGATGTCCATTAATTAAACATGGACCTGCTGTACATGCTCTCTTTCCAACATCCCTTTGAGAGAGAGAGAGAGAGAGAGAGAGAGAGAGAGAAAGAGGAAGGGCGGGCAGTCATGATGGGGTATTCACTGCCAGATTCTGGAGAGGAACTGGGATCATGTAAAGCCCTGGGTCACTAGAAACGAGTCTATATTTCAGTATGTTTGTAAAACCTGTGCCCTGTTCAGTCTACACATATTTTGGTCAAATCCCATCCTACATTACCGTGTCTTCCCTCGCATTGTAGCTCTCCATCTATATCTGTTTGCAACACCCCCCCCCCCCCCTATCTCTTTCCCTCCCTCACCTCTCGGCTATATCACTACCCCATTTTATTTCTCTCCCTTCTACCTCCCCGAATGAACAGCGGCATCAGTGACCGTGATCTAACTGGTTGCCATGACAATGCCATGACAACAGTGATGGAATGAATTGGCTCTCGCGGATCTCATGAATGAAGATCCTGAGGAGTGGCATGTTGGACGTACAGTACATCTGAGGAGGTGGAGAAACAAGATTACCCTCACCCCAACTCCTATTTCATCACCCCCACCTCTCTCTGACTCTCCCATGCCGAGAGAGAGAAGCAGCTGGGGAACGACCAGTGGCAAGACCAAGTGAGAAAGAGAGACACAGAGAGAAAAATTAAAAATATTGAGGATGAAAGCGAGAAAGGAGAGAAAAGGGGTAAAGATAGAGTTTGGAAAAGTCAGTACTTTAATGAAAAGTATTGGCAGTGGCTTGATTTGTATTCCAGCAACAGTCCCTCCTCTGAAACGGCAAAATGCATCCCAACATCCTTATCTCCACAAAGCTCAACCAAGTACTTACTTCACACTACTCACCACACACTCACCACTCAGTGGCTACACACATGGGCCTCGTGGAGCAGCTGAGGAATCATGGGAGGTCAGTGTGGGCAACGCCACTTTGCAACACCACATCCATAATTGCAGCCACGGCCCCAGCTGCCACCAGCTGTTGGACATTAAGCAAAGTGCAGGTGGATTTGGCTGAGCCAGTTATAGGATAACTCAATAAAATTACTTTGTTAGGTCGGCCTGAGCTGTTTATTTTATAATGCACTGTAGTTTTACCACGGCCAGCTATCTAACTCCTAGAGGCACGGCCGTACATTTCTAAGCTGATTATCTCCCTTAGTCTAAGTTTATGGGGCGGGCAAGGCACAGGCCTTCTGTGGTCAATATTTCAGGGGTGGCTGTTCGCACTCTGGCAACTTCCCTGCAGGAGAGCTCAAAGCAATGAAGGAAGCGGTGGAGGAACACCTTAATGGAGTCCACACCAACCCCAGGCGTGAAGAGGAGCTGGAGATGGAAAAACTCATCAAACCAGATGAACCCACCATTCCTTTCAGGGCGTTGGAACCCAACTGGTGAGCCCAATGGTATTCCGTAAACCAACAGGGGCTCATTCCTAAACATTCCAGGCTATCAAATGTTTCCACAAGATACAAAATGTGTAGGTAACCAGAGCCACCTTTCTCTTACATGGAGCTTCATACCACTTCCCTGAGAGAGGAGGACGTGTAGGGAAAATGACACAGGCTGATAAAACATTTTTTCTTCATTCCACACTTCATTCTCCTAGGAGAACCAGCATCATATGTAATCATTCAGCTCAGGTCTGCTCACCATAACTTGCAACACACAGGCACGCACACACAAACAAACTAATGGGCTGATTTAACTGGCCTGTCTGGTTTTATGTTGTGTTAAGAACGCTCTGAGGGTTGGTTTACACAGATTGATGGGGGTGTCATCGGAGAAGGTTGGAAGGTGGAGGTGAGTTTTCCATCCTAATGGGCTGGGTGACCCCTGGCTCCCCAAGGTCAGGCTGATCTTTAGTAATTAATGACCAGACCCAGTTTCCCGATAGCGATGGAACGTAGGTTTATGGTTGTTTTAACGATGCATCTTTCCTATCAGGCTGTTGATTGTGGCCTGTGGAATGTTGTCCCACTCAACATTCCGCAGTGTTGTCCCACTTATTGGGCTTAGTTGTGGTCAATTTGAATGTATAAATTATTATAATTAAGTTCCGGCCGCCCAGCCATCCACTCCGACAAAAACCGTCCCGCTGCTGAATCTAGTTGCCGACCCATGCTCTACTACATTTTCTTTGATTCATTCACAACACCCTGCCTAGGACCGCAAACCTATAAATAACTTTTAAAAGCTTTCCTCCGGTATCCCCTTTACTTCATCCTGTCCTTCATATCCTTCCCTTGGCTTGATTCTTCTTTCGTCTCTCTTCCTTCCTTTTAAGTTGTTTTCAAGATTAGGAAGGAGTCTCGAAGCTAATAGAAAAGATAATAAACAGACAGAGCCAACAGAAAGCAAATAGTCTCTTTTTACATTAACACACAAATACATGGATGCACAGTATATGAGTTCAGACAATACACAAAAATGAATGTACTAACAAACATACCTTATATACTGTAGATGCATGAAAAAAACAAAGGAAGCAAACACGTGAGCACATGTGCAAATGGCATCCTGGGTTATTGTAACTGGTGGTCAGTATAAAACAGTGTGACAATGAAAACTCCAGTAGGCATGAGTGATTGTGTGCACTACACATGCGTTCTGTGTGTGAGTGTCTGAGTGTCTGTGTTTGGGTTTGTGTTTGTGTTTGTGTGTGTGTATGTGTGCGTGCAGCTGCGGCTCAGTGTGTCAGTGCCCCAGGCCCCGCACAGGCCTTGGGGCCACTGTGTCTGTTCAGTGGGGGATGGGCCTGGTTCTGCTCTGGCCGTTACTGCTATCTGGGTCAGTGGTGGATGAGTGGCGAAGCGGGTCCCGGTGACCTCATTGCTCCTGCATTATCATTATTTCCCCAGTCACTCACTCCACAGGGATTCAGGGAGAATCTGGAACCAGGAAACAGCCGAGCCCCCTGTGCACACATACACAAGGATAGTAAAACCAAACACACACACACACACACACAGTGGAGAAGAAGCTCGGTTACGACAGCCCTACATAGAGGTCAGAGGTTACAATTACAAATGACTGGCTCTCACGTTCGACTATCCAACAGCTTCACTAATCGCACACCTATATGACTCAACCCAGACACTCTCAATCTCTCCTTTTTCCAATGGGTTTGGCCTCCTAACTCCCTCCTTTTCACTAGTGGATCTTAAGCTCTCTCTAGCCATGCTGGGTAGTATTCTACCAAATAAACTGCAGACGGAAGCCCTAATCCATTAACAGCACATCCTTTTAGACACCTAGTGTAGTCGGTAACCCCCAAGCCACCCCCCTCTCTCTAGTAATCTCCCCAGCCAATGGTCCCTCTGAACCCCTGAACCCCTGCCAATGGCTGTTAAAGGAATCGGATCTCTATTATTACATTAACATGCTCCACATGTTCCGTGGGAGATATTTGACACCTCTGGCACTAGAACTACCCAGGAGACCATGGAGACATACAGTACCAGTCAAAAGTTTGGACACACCTACTCATTCAAGGGTTTTTCTTTATTTTTACTATTTTCGACATTGTAAAACTATGAAATAACACATATGGAATCATGTAGTAATCAAAAAAGTGTTAAAGAAATCAAAATATATTCTAGATTTGGGATTTTTAAAAGTAGCCACCATTTGCCTTGACAGCTTTGCACACTCTTGGTATTCTCTCAAACAGCTTCACATCGAATGCTTTTCCAACTGTCTTGAAGGAGTTCCCAGATATGCTGAGCACTTGTTGACTGCTTTTCCTTCACTCTGTGGTCCAACTTATCCCAAACCATCTCAAACCACACCTCCTCTATCATCCGTTCACCTACTCTGCGTCTCACAAATACCCAGAAGTTGATATCGAAAATCTCAAATTTGGACTCATCAGACCTAAGGACAGATTTCCACCGGTCTAATGTCTAATGCTCGTGTTTGTTGGCCCAAGCAAGTCTCTTCTTCTTATTGGTGTCTTTGTAGCAATTCGACCATGAAGGCCTGAATCACGGAGTCTCCTCTGAACAGTTGATGTTGAGATGTGTCTGTTACTTGAACTCTGTGAAGCATTTATTTGGGCTGCAATTTCTGAGGCTGGTAACTCTAATGAACTTATCCTCTGCAGCAGAGCATATTAGCAACTGGGACTGAGTAGCAGGCAGTTTACTCTGGGCACGCTTTTCATCCAAACGTGAAAATGCTGCCCCCTATCCATAACAAGTTAAACATGTGGAACTCTAAGTACGCTGCGCCTTGGTCTACTCATTCAGATGACCGTGACAACTGTTTCCCGGACGCCGAAGATGTGGATGTCGATTATGGCAGCCCCCTGCACCTCTCTGATTCAGAGGGGTTGGGTTAAATGCGGAAGACACATTTCTGTTGAATGCATTCAGTTGTACAACTGCCTAGGTATCCCCCTTTCCCTAAAGTAATGATGGACTGTCATTTCTCTTTGCTTATATGAGCTGTTCTTGGCATATTATGGACTTGGTCTTTTATCAACCAGTACCAGTCAAAAGTTTGGACACACCTACGCATTCTTCTGTATACCACCCCTACCTTGTAACACAATTGATTGGCTCAAACAAATTAAGAAGGAAAGAAATTCCACAAATTATCTTTTAACAAGGCACGCCTGTTAATTGAAATGCATTCCAGGTGACTAAGAGTGTGTAATAAGCTCTCTGAGAAAATGAAAGATGGCATACAGTATGTGCTCAGTGTAAACACAGACGGAGGAGGAGTGTGTGTGAGCGTATAGGAGTGGCTGGGCCTGGATGGATGCAGGGTAAGCTATGACGAGAGAAAGTGCTCCATACATGGACTCCAGATGAACCATCTGTTTGGCCTTGTCTTTATGGCCTGGCCACTGGCTGGCCACAGGAAGCAGCAAAGCCCCCTGGGTCTTCAGACGGGAACATGATCCTTTTAATAAGTCCTGTCAGAACCCCAGCACCACTTAGGGGGCGAGAGGGCCGATACCCAACACCACACTGTCCCTCTCTGCAGTCACGCTTCAAAGACTACACACAGAGCACAGGAGCTGGGCCTCAGTAGCTCCATGCTACTGACCTCAGCGTCACTCACACGGACCTCAGCCTTGTAAACGGACACTACATTTAGGAGAACATGGGTGTTATTAGGTTATGACTGGCGGTTGTGTAATCAAACTATGATGTCAAGTATATGTGATTGGTAACTTACCGAAGCTAGTGGGCCCTAAATAGTCTACACTGATTTGAAGATCAACAATGAACGCTGATGAAAAATATATAGTGGGATAAGCTGTTATGCCTTGAAAATAAAGAGTGTGATAAACTGAAGCGGTAACATCAAGTCAACCGTTTTTTCTTTCCAGCATTGGGAACCATTGGGTGATTCTTTATGCCAATCACACATACTATACTCTAGACGTGTGAATTTGCAGCACATGAGGGAAAACACATGTGTAAATATGTGTGTGTGTGTGTGTTTGTGAGTGTGTGTGTGTGTGTGTGTGTGTGTGTGTGTGTGTGTGTGTGTGTGTGTGAGGGTTGGACACACATTTGCAGCACATTTTTGTCCCTCACAGGACATACCTTCTTCTGCTCTATGTGTTATGTGTGCCACGCAGACCCATGCATCATCGCAGCACTTCCTGTGTGTGCTCAACGCCAAGCATGAAGGGACGATATGTACAGCAGTAGTGATTGTCGCAGTGCTTCAGACTGTACAGCAGCCTTTTCTGGATTGTCTGACTAAAAGTGTTTCCTACTTAAAAAAAAAAAAATATATATATAGAGTATTTATTGGATGCTGTATAGTTAAAAAACAATGACGTGTTATATAGCGCTGTCCTTGCTTGTAGGGCCAAGTTTAGTTATTTTTCTCAAGAGGATGGATATGAAGAAATGGAGATAAATAGTCATCATTATATGACAGTGTTGTTCCCTCTCTCTGCTATCCTCTCATCCATGCCTTTAACCCCAAACTGGGAAGTAAGTCTGTGTATCTGAGAGGGAGGATTTTAGTATTGGAAGATGTCTTTGCTTGTGTGTGTTTCTGTGTTGATACAGGGGGTGCTTGCTTTCTTGACAAGGAGACAAGGAGTGTAATAGGAGAGAGGGGTAGAGAGACAAGGGGAGACGGACAGAGGGAGAGGGGCGAAGCCATCCTGTCCAAACGTGAGTTTTTTCAGAGACATTCCGTCTCCTGGGTATTAGGCTGCACAATAACATTCAAGACCATTAAAGACATTAGTTGACTGACAGGACACTAAACAATGACAAACCAAGCTCTCCTGATATTTTGGTAGAACTTATTTTGTATTTTAGCCAAGGGTGGAATTGATTGTTTTAGCCAAGGCTGCATTGGGTTGACCAGTGTTGACGGGTATAGACTCTCAGAGTTGCATACTTGAACATTCTATCTAAATCCCAACATTCCTTCAGGCTGGTCAAGGAGACAGAGGGAGAGGAACCCTTTTATCTGCTGTTTGTAAGAATGGACAGACAAATTAATCAGACCTTTGACAGCAATGGTTTAGGTACTGTTGACATGCATGTGAGTGCACACAGACATACACACACTAATAGTGATGACTAACATTCTACCTAATCTGGAGTGTTCATTTTGGGAGCCAACATGTGCATATCTGACCAGTGAGCACATTCTTCTTCATGTTTGTGTCACAATTCGAATAAGTGTCATCTGTGTAACTTCCTCACGCACAGTATTCTAATCTGTAATCTTACCACATTTAGTAGTTTTCTTTCACTATGAGAACATAGGATGCCTGGCCTCTCTATGTAGTAATTACACAGTAGTACCTCTGCATTCTTTGTTGCTGTTGTGACCGGACACTGGTTAAGTGTTAAAAATGTGCTCTGTTTATGTTGACTACAACTGTAAAAGGGCCTTCATTGTCCAATCACTAGTATGCATAGGAGCATGTTGCCATGTTACATTATTTTGCTTCAGAATAAAGCTGAAGTACTGACACAGCACAAAGTTGTCATAGTATACCTATTCACCTGATGAATCCTTGGAATTTACCGGATGAATCATTGGAATCAGTAAACAGTGAGTTCATTGACACTGATGTAATTTGTTAGATCTGAATAAGGACATACACTCTGGTTAGTCTCTGAGTCACTTTGACTGTTTACACCATTGCAATCTCTATCTTATTACAACTACTGTAGAACCCACATTCAGGCATGCCCTGGAGCTAATTCCACTCATTCTTTAAATGTTTTTCACATCTTCACCCATACTCCATCACTCCCCGAGGACTCACCCCACCCCCCCCACCTCCCCTCCTGGAATTTAATTTACAACAGTGTGTCTAGAGCTGCTTTCTCAGCCTTGGAAAGAGGAAATTGAGTAATAGTGCTGATGTTGAGTCACTGGCTAATGAGTCCCTAGACCAAACACCAATTCAACTCACTTCATTTACAATGACATAGTAAATGAACTATCCAGATAAGTCCAGAACATGAAGCGACAGACATAAGTGACCAGTGCTTAATATTGGATATACAGCTTCCCATCCTGACTCCTGAGAGGAGAAAGGAAATCCTTTCATGGAGAATAAGCCCAGCTATATGAGTAAGTCAACGGTCCAGCACCTGGACTTCAAATTCATCAGCTCAGCACTTCCCACCCTCAACAGGCCCTAAGGGTTCCATCACAATGCCCTGAAAGGAGGCCAAGCCTAGTTATAACCATAGGGCCCTGAGCACAGAGATCCTATAATTGAGATTCTATATGTAATTCTATTGCCCTGAGTTTCTCTTGAGCACTTTACCTGACCAAGGAACACTATGGGAGTTTTTCTTGGCCTGGTCACATGATCAGGAAAAACTCAGGGCCCAATATATAGCACTTTCATTCCCTTTCACTCTTATCCTCGTCTACCATTTTTGAGTATGTTGTCTCACCACCTTTTCAGCACTGTCTCTGTATCACCCTACTGGACTCGACACCTTGTATAAAGCAGCCCTTTCTGCAGTGTGTTAATGGTGCTGTGCAGAGAAACAAAATATGCTTCTCTGCATCTCTGCATGCCAGCTAAGATAGATAGACAAGCTACTCTAACCTAATCGATAGCCTGAAATGTCTTGGTAGCTAGCTTTGAGGTTGAGAGATTAGGAACCTATCTCAACAAGCTCCCACGGTCTCACATCAGAATTCGACGTTCATCCATGTTTCTCAAACGTCAAATTTCGTTTAAGTTTAGGCATTAACTCAGAATTATTAAAGTTAGGCATTAAGTCTGAATGGTTAAGGGACGGGTTAATGTTTGGGGTAGGTTTAAAACAAAAATATAAAAAACTACTTTCTATCACTGAATTTGAACTTTTGAACATTTTAACCTTTGGAACCAGAGGCAGATGCTTACGCCAACTTCTTAAAATTGCTAGATAGCTAGTATTACAGAGAAACAAGAAAACATTTTAGTTGTATTTATTCATCAAGAAGGAATCAATAGGCTTCATAGCATGATCAAATTAATTTACAAACATACCTCCTGCGAGTCCTGCCCATCACTGTCAGCTCAAATCAAATCTAACGTTGTGTGTGTCACTCTACACTTTCTCTTCTTCTCCACTGACGATACTGTGCACGCACTAGAGTATCGAGCTTCTTGCCTAGAATATCTTTGCTCCATGGCGTGCACCTTGGAAGGAACCACTTACTAGAGAGAATGGGGTGGGTGGGGTGTTACTCTTTGCCTGGTCCAGTCAGTGTGTCCCCTCCGCAAAATACAGCTGACAGATCATATATAAATAATTATGATAAAACGTGGGCTTAAAAATTAAGTTTGGTAATTCATTTAACATCTGAAAAATAAAAAGCTGGACAAGCTGGACATTGTGATCCCAAGCTGGACTTTGTGCCTTTCTTTCACAATGTTACACTCAAAGTCACGTATGCCATCTAACCACACACACACACTGAATTGATGAAATGTCAAGATGTGTTTTTTTCTGATGCTTAACAACATTCTCCCAGAAGGTGTCAGTAGTCATGAGGTTCCCTGAGGGAAGAACTCTGGAGGTGAGGGTCAGGGGTCAACATCATGGTTAGATTAAGGCTAGCCAACAGTGATGTCCGGTCATGGGGTGGTTGGTACAAAACATCACAAGCCACTCAATGTAGCTACCTGCAAAACAAGACAATAACAGCCAACCTAATTATGCTTAAGGAGAGTATTGTATAAGGGAACACAATACCAAAACACATGATTTCATTACACTCAGACACATTGAGCTGTTCCCCAGATTGAGTTGTTGGGCATTCTCCATCCCTCTCTCTCTTTCTCTGTGCATTCTTGGCATGCCTGTAGATGCTAATGACACGTACTGATAAGAATGTGTGCTAAGAGAGTTAAAGGACTCCCATGTGTCTCTCGCCTTCTGCACCTCCGGGCCTTTTTCACGCCATGAGGCATGTGGAAAAATGAAATGGGAACTCAAGATTTTGGGAAGGGGGGAATTTCATGGCTTAATCCTTAATCCTTGATTGGCACCCGTGCCCCAATCATCTAATTAACATAATAAAACATGTCCATAAAAATCTGTCTGTTTAAATTAGATATCTGCTTTTTGTAAGGTCTGAGTCTCAATCCACCTCATCCGCCTATGTCAGCCTTCTGTATCTGCTGTGGAAAGTGGCAGAGCTATAGCAATGTTCGTCAGACCAGGAGACATCTTGTAAATCGGTCTGTCTCACGAAAGCGTCGGAACGGTTTGACCCCACAACCACCACGGTACTCGTCTGACGCCGGTACCGTCGATGTGCCAACATCTGTCTGTAGCGTCCGAACCGTTTGGGCTGTTTTTATTGGCCATGCTGCCCCAGCTGTGAGAAGACAGGAAGTTACACATCTTCTGACAGGAAGCTCCTATGACGTACACACAAGCAGAGTCAGGAAGCGCTGCCAGCCAACCCCCGGAGTTCATTCATAAATCTTGTACACACACAAACATGCACAATCAAAGAAATCCACCAGCAAAGCAGATTAATGTATGTTCGCCAGAATTCCATGTTTAAAATTCTTACACGCACGCTTACGTACACAATCTGTGGACAGGATACGGAGAGGTCAGAGATCGGCTGTGTGTTGGGTTTAAATCGGGGTCTTTGTGGGTGGTTGTGCTGCTCAGAGACAGACAGCGAATGGGCTGGGATCTGGTCAATGTTCTGATAACCAGAGATAGGGAAAAAGAGAGAGTTCTTGGAAGACGAAATCCTCATTTATACCTGGTTCTAATATGTGTCCAGAATGATCTTGTCCACATTCTGATTGTGCCCACATTTTCTACACATGGGGTTAAAAAGTGTCTCTTATCCGTCCACTGTGTCCACATTGTGACCAGATTTCCAAGTGGTCCCTCCCTGTTATTTGACAAATATTCTTTCAAAATAATACTTATTGGGACACATACTGATGCTATAAGTCAGTGGTGCACCTGTTAATGATTTTAAAGGGTGGAATAATGATGATTTAAATCAGGGCTCCCCAATTACATTCAGCCGTGGGCCGATTTTTCCTTGACCGAATGGTTGGGGGGCCGGAACATATTTAGAAATAATTTGTAAACTACAAATTGACCGCAAGAATCCATAATAGATATAGTATTTGACAAAAAAGTTAAAAAAAAATAAAACCTTGATTACATTAGGATACGATCACATATGCCTCCCTATTTATGCATGGGAATACTTGGGGACAGATTTCCTAAATTAAAATCACTTTGAGTGTAACGATCTGAGTGTCGGGAGGTGCGAAGTCAGACGCAGGAACAGCAGAGCTTCAATAGGTTGAGTCTTTAATACCCAACTAACAAACGAAATGTCCAACACGGACGTACTGGGTGTCATACACAACGGTCAAATGACACACGAAACAAACCCAGTCCACAATAATCATAAACACTCCCGAAATCCCAAAAGCTACAATGAAACAATCCCGCACAAAGAAGCGTACGGGCTGGCTGACTAATAAAGCCACACTAATTACCAATTAACTAAACACAGGTGATACAAATAAACACATAAGGAGGGGGAGGAAAAAGAGTCAGTGGCAGCTAGTAGGCCGGTGACGACGACCGCCGAGCGCCACCCGAACGAGAAGGAGAGCCTGCCTCGGTTGAAGTCGTGACAGTACCCCCCCCCTCTGACGCGCGGCTCCCGCAGCGCGCCGACACCGGCCTCGAGGTCGACCCGGAGGACGAGGCGCGGGGCGATCCGGATGGAGGCGATGGAAATCCCTTAACATAGATGGATCCAAAATGTCCTCCACCGGTACCCAGCACCTCTCCTCCGGACCGTACCCCTCCCAGTCCACGAGGTACTGCAGGCCCCTCACCCGGCGTCTCGAGTCTAGAATGGCCCGTATCGTGTACGCCGGGGACCCCTCGATGTCCAGAGGGGGGGGAGGGACCTCCAGCACCTCACCGTCCTGCAGGGGACCAGCTACCACCGGCCTGAGGAGAGACACATGAAACGAGGGGTTAATACGATAATAGGAAGGGAGCTTTAACCGATAACACACCTCGTTTATTCTCCTCAGGACTTTGAAGGGCCCTACACACTGCGGCCTCAGCTTCCGGCAGGGCAAGCGGAGGGGTAGGTTTCGGGTCGAGAGCCAGACCCTTTCCCCCGGTACAAACACGGGAGCCTCACTGCGGTGGCGGTCAGCGCTCCTCTTCTGCCTCCTAGTGGCTTGTTGAAGGGACTCCTGGACGGCCCTCCAGGTCTCTTTGGAGCGCTGTACCCACTCCTCCACCGCAGGAGCCTCGGTCTGGCTCGGATGCCATGGTGCCAGGACCGGCTGGTACCCCAACACACACTGAAAGGGGGACACATTAGTAGAGGAGTGGCGTAGTGAGTTCTGGGCCATCTCGGCCCAGGGAATGTATCTCGCCCACTCCCCTGGCCGGTCCTGGCAATAGGACCGCAGAAACCTACCCACCTCCTGGTTCACTCTCTCCACCTGCCCATTACTCTCGGGGTGAAAACCGGAAGTCAAGCTGACCGTGACCCCCAGACGCTCCATGAACGCCCTCCATACTCGGGACGTGAACTGGGGGCCCCGATCAGAAACGATGTCCTCCGGCACCCCGTAGTGCCGGAAGACGTGAGTGAATAAGGCCTCCGCAGTCTGTAGGGCAGTAGGGATACCGGGCAACGGGAGGAGACGGCAGGACTCAGAAAACCGATCCACAATTACCAGAACCGTAGTGTTTCCCTGAGAAGGGGGAAGATCGGTCAGGAAGTCCACGGACAGATGAGACCATGGCCGTTGTGGAACGGGGAGGGGTTGCAACTTCCCTCTAGGAAGGTGCCTAGGAGCCTTACTCTGAGCGCATACCGAACAGGAGGAGACATAAACCCTAACGTCACGAGCTAAGGTGGGCCACCAATACCTTCCCCGAAGGCTCCCCACTGTCCTCGTCACCCCAGGGTGACCCGAGGAGGGTAGGACATGAGCCCACCGAATCAGTCGGTCCCGAACACCAAGCGGTACGTACTTACGGCCCGCCGGGCACTGAGGAGGCGCGGGTTCCGCCCGTAACGCCCGCTCGATGTCCGAGTCCACCTCCCATACCACTGGCGCTATCAACCTCGAGGCGGGGATGATGGGAGTGGGCTCGGTGGTCCTATCCTCCGTGTCGTAAAGGCGAGACAGTGCGTCAGCCTTTACGTTTTGGGAACCGGGTCTGTAGGACAACGTGAACCTAAACCGGGTGAAAAACATGGCCCACCTTGCCTGACGCGGGTTCAAATCTCCGAGCTGCCCGAATATACTCCAGATTCTGGTGGTCGGTCCAGATGAGAAAAGGGTGCTTAGCCCCCTCAAGCCAGTGTCTCCACACCTTCAGAGCCCTGACCACCGCTAACAACTCCCGATCCCCCACATCATAGTTACGCTCCGCTGCACTGAGCTTACTAGAGAAGAAAGCGCAGGGGCGGAGTTTTGGTGGCGTACCCGAGCGCTGTGATAGCACGGCACCCACCCCAGCCTCGGACGCGTCCACCTCCACTATGAATGCTAAAGAGGGATCCGGATGCGCCAACACGGGAGCATCCGTGAACAGAGCCTTCAACCTGTTGAAAGCTCCGTCCGCCGCCACTGACCACCGCAACCGCACCGGGCCCCCCTTTAGCAGTGAGGTAATGGGAGCCACTACCTGACCAAAACCCCGGATAAATCTCCGGTAGTAGTTGTCAAAACCCAAAAACCGCTGCACCTCTTTACCGTGGTTGGAGTCGGCCAATTACGCACGGCCTTTATGCGGTCACTCTCCACCACCACCCCCGAGGTGGAAATGCGATAACCCAGGAAGGAGACGGCTTGTTTGGAGAACACACACTTCTCAGCCTTGACGTATAGGTCATGCTCCAGCAGTCTGCCAAGCACCTTGCGCACCAGAGATACATGCGCGGCTTGAGTAGTTGAGTAGATCAGAATGTCATCGATATACACAACTACCCCCTGCACGTGCAGGTCCCTGAGAATGTCGTCTACAAAGGATTGGAAAACAGCTGGAGCATTCTTTAACCCATACGGCATGACGCAGTACTCATAGTGGCCCGATGTGGTACTAAATGCGGTTTTCCACTCGTCTCCTTTCCGAATACGCACCAGACTGTACGCGCTCCTGAGGTCCAGTTTTGTAAAGAACTGCGCTCCGTGAAATGATTCCACCGCCGAAGCGATGAGAGGTAGTGGGTAACTAAACCCAACTGTGATGGCATTTAGACCTCTATAATCAATACACGGACGCAAACCTCCCTCCTTCTTTACAAAAAAGAAACTCGAGGAGACGGGTGAGATGGAGGGCCGAATGTACCCCTGTCCCAGAGACTCCGCGACATATGTCTCCATAGCCAACGTCTCCTCTTGGGACAAAGGGTACACGTGACTCTTGGGGAGCGCAGCGTTAACCTGGAGATCTATCGCACAATCCCTACCCGGTCGATGTGGTGGTAATTTCGTCGCTTTCTTTTTACAGAAAGCGATTGCCAAATCGGCATACTCGGGGGGAATGCGCACCGTGGAACCCTGGTCTGGACTCTCCACCGACGTGGCACCAATGGAAACTCCCAGACACCTTCCAGAACACTCCTCTGACCACCCCTGGAGAACCCCCTGTCTCCACGAAATACTGGGATTGTGCCGGGCCAACCAGGGAATACCCAGCACCACTGGAAGCGCAGGCGAATCAATAATAAAGAGACTGATACTTTCCCTATGATTCCCCTGCGTCACCATGTCCAGGGGAACTGTGGCCTCCCTGACCACCCCTGACCCTAATGACCGGCTATCTAGGGAGTGCACGGGAAAGGGAGAATCTATCGGCACAAGCGGAACGCCCAACTCTCGGGCGAGTCCGCGATCCATAAAGTTCCCAGCTGCACCTGAATCGACTAGTGCCCTATGCTGGGAAGAGGGGAAAAAATCAAGGAAAAAAATTGAGACAAACATGTGACCGACAGGGGGTTCTAAGTGAGTTTGGTGCTGACTCACCTGGGGTGATCGAGAAGCGTTCCGCCTGACATCTCGACTCCCAGACAGACCCCCCCAGCACCGATCGGCCGTGTGTCCTCTCCGACCACAGCTGGTGCAGGGGAGGCCTCCTCCGATACCCCTAGGCGCGGCCCCTCCCAACTCCATCGGGATGGGAGCCGGGGCACTGGGTGGTGGAACGCACAGGACCCTCTCCGAACGCCCGCGGGCAGCCAGCAGATTGTCCAGTCGGATGGAAATGTCGATAAGCTCATCCAAAGACAGAGCGATGTCCCGACACGCTAGCTCCCTGCGGACGTCCTCCCGGAGACTACACCGGTAGTGGTCAATAAGGGCCCTGTCGTTCCACCCTGATCCCGCGGCCAAGGTCCGGAACTCCAGCGCGAAATCCTGTGCGCTCCTCTTCTCCTGCCTGAGATGGAATAGTCTCTCACCCGCCGCTCGGCCTTCTGGGGGGTGGTCAAACACGGCACGAAAACGACGGGTAAACTCCGGGTAGTGCTCCCTCGCTGAGTCCGGGCCATTCCAGACTGCGTTGGCCCACTCCAGAGCACGACCCGTTAGGCAGGAGACGAGGACACTCACCCTCTCCGCTCCCGAGGGAGTGGGGCGAACAGTGGCCAGGTATAGCTCCAGCTGGAGTAGGAACCCCTGGCACCCTGCCGCCGCTCCATCATAATCCCTCGGGAGCGTAAGACGGAGCGCGCTGGAGCCGGGGGATGGAGAGTCCTGAGGAAGGGGAGCCGAAGGTGGAGAGAGGAGCCCACTCCTCTCCCATCGCTCCATTCTCTCCATCATCTGGTCCATGGCTGATCCGATCCGATGGAGGACGGTGGTGTGGTGGAGAACCCGTTCCTCCATCGATGGGAGAGGGTTGGCTGCTGCTCCTGCTGACTCCATTTAGTGGTGCGGGATTCTGTAACGATCTGAGTGTCGGGAGGTGCGAAGTCAGACGCAGGAACAGCAGAGCTTCAATAGGTTGAGTCTTTAATACCCAACTAACAAACGAAATGTCCAACACGGACGTACTGGGTGTCATACACAACGGTCAAATGACACACGAAACAAACCCAGTCCACAATAATCATAAACACTCCCGAAATCCCAAAAGCTACAATGAAACAATCCCGCACAAAGAAGCGTACGGGCTGGCTGACTAATAAAGCCACACTAATTACCAATTAACTAAACACAGGTGATACAAATAAACACATAAGGAGGGGGAGGAAAAAGAGTCAGTGGCAGCTAGTAGGCCGGTGACGACGACCGCCGAGCGCCACCCGAACGAGAAGGAGAGCCTGCCTCGGTTGAAGTCGTGACATTGAGCTGATTTCCGAGTGATTATGAAACAGTTGCCTGTGTTAGCTGCCGAGTTAGTGCAGTGTCCTTAGCTAACTAGCTATGATGTGCTAGCAAGCAAATATGCTAGCGTTAGCTAGCTAGCTAAACATTCGGCTATGGGCTGGCACTGGCAGTATGGGATTATGTAGAGTGAATTAAATTGTTTCTTCATCATCTTGCTAGGTAGTTGCTGTGGCCATCTGTCTAGTATCAACAAGGGCTTTCTACAAAATAGCAACATTAGTGCAGCTAAGCTAGCTAAAATTGGAATCTATACCATAAACTAAGCAACACACACAGACATATATTTCCAAACAACGCAACTGCCACGTTCTGGTATGGAGTATTTTAACAAGGCCCCTCCCTTTTGCCCACAGAACAGCCTCAATTCGCCAGGGCATGGATTCTGCACCGTGTTGAAAGCATTCCACAGGGATGGTGGCCCATGTTGACTCCAATGCTTCTCACAGTTGTGTCAAGTTAGCTGGATGTCCAGCTGGTGGTGGACCATTCTTGATACACACAGGAAACTGTTCAGCGTGAAAACCCCAGCAGCGTTGCAGTTCTTGACACAAACAGTACCTACAGTACTACCATACCCCGTACAAAGGCGCAATTTCTTTTTGTCTTTCCCATTCATCTTCTGAATAGCACACATTCATAATCCTTGACTCAATTGTCCCAAGGCTTAAAAATCCTAATTTAACCTGTCTCCTCCCCTTCATCTACACTGATTGAAGTGGATTTAACAAGTAACATCAATAAGGGATCATAGCTTTCACCTGGATTCACCTGGTCAGTCTGTCATGGAAAAAGCAGTTGTTCTTAATATTTTGTATACTCAGTGTATACCAGATGTACTGTATGTCCTTGAACCAATCATTTTAAAATCACACACAGAAGAAGTTATAAGGATAATTTAGTTGTCAATGGCAGCCGGCAGTACACTGGTCGGCCTTCAACTTGAGTTACTCAATAAGAGGAGGCAGCACTGAACTAGCGTGCAGTTCACTTCCAGGAGTAGCTCAAACTGCGCATGTTATGTTTCCATGAGATGCCATCTTAACCGACTGCATTTGGCTTCAATACACTGTTGAGTCTTCACACCGGAATGAAAAGTGTCACATGATCGATGACTTGGTCGATTTATATATACAGTAATGGAGGATCCTCATTGGAGGAAGGGGAGAACCAGCCTACTCAGTGAATTGAAAAAAAATAAAACCATACTAAATATATTCACTTCACCAAATAACTTATTTTAAAAAACTGTTTTGCAATGAAGGTCTACAGTAGAATCAATAGCACCCTCTGGGCTAGCACCATGGTGTAGCCGGAAGACAGCTAAAGCCCATCCTCCTCTGGGTACATTGACTTCAATACAAAACTTAGGATGCTCATGGTTCTCATCCCCTTCCATAGACTTATACAGTAATTATGACAACTTCCAGAGGATGTCCTCCAACCTATCAGAGCTCTTGCAGCATGAACTGACATGTTGTTCACCCAATCAAAGGATCGGAGAATGAATATAGTACTGAAAGCGTAAGCTACAGCTAGCTAGCACTGCAGTGCTTAAAATGTGGTGAGTAGTTTTGAACAGTTTTGAACAAATTAATTTCTTCAAAAATTAACGAGAAGCAGCAGAGAGAAAGAGAGAGAGAGATAGAGCTATGTGACCCGTTTCAGGAAACTAGGCACACGTAGCAAGTCATGACTTCACAGGAGAGCCATTTGAAAGTCTTTGAATTTTTTAAAATCAAAATGTGTTTTTTGGCAGAAATGCCTTCTGCAACATATGACCTTTCATGTGCCTTAGTAACAAACTTGTATGCCATCTGTAAATATGAATAAAATGGTTCAATTACGAGCCTTGTTGGTTAAGCAACAGAAAAAGTCAGCAACCTTCCCACTAGCCATGATTGGCTGAGATAATGAGTGGGCTGGACATGCCGAGAGAGGAGTTCGGATTGGTCTGCCGTATAGAGGGCTTCTGTCTATTTGAGCTGGTCAGTTTGTGTTGGTAATCCTATCAAACGCTGCTTTTTTAAAAATGTATTGTGTAGTGGAGCTGAATAAGTGTTGCTCTCCACTTTCTGGAGGATCGAGTTTTGAAATCAGTGGAATTAGAGTATGATAGCTAAAGAGATGGAGAAAACACCTGTCTCCGGAGCTTCAAACTAAGGGCAACTGTGGCATGGCATCTGTGACAGGGAGACGTGTCCATCATGCATGATGATGTATACGGGTAAGATAGACTAGCTAGATATATTTTGAAATATTACACGTTTCTAATTTTGACAGGAAGTGGTTTAATTTCAAGCTAAAGTGTACTATTAGCTAGCTAGCTAACGTTAGCTGGCTGGCTCCCTAGCTAACGTTATGTGTATGATGTTATTATTCGTATCCCAGAACCGTTTGCTTTGCTAGTTAGAGCCTAATGTTAGCTAGCTAACATTGAACCTGGTTGGTTACCTCCCAGCATATTCATGCAGTGTAGCAACGACATGATTTGGCACTATGTTCATTGTTGTTTATCTAGCTAACATTAGCTGGCTAGCTCATTAGCTAATGTTATGTGATGTGTGTGAACTTACACGTTGTTAACCTAGCTAGGTTCATTGTTTACCTAGCTAGCTAGCTACATGTTTTAAGCTAAAGTGTACAACACCTGTTGAATATGGCCGGTGTCAGTAAATGTCAGCAAAAAAGCGGAATGACATTTTTGCCAGTGTGCGCTCTGAACGCTCCGAGAGCGAAATGAGATGGGTGGGGCTAAAGCTTAAGAGGCTGTGAATGATGCTGAATGGGTGTAGACAAAGAAGAGCTCTTCACTCGATACCAAAACATTCAAAGGCCATTTTCTCAAAAGTGAGTTTACAAGTATCAACTTTCAAAGCAGAATCACTTTCCCATTGATCCTCAAAAATGCAGTGTATGATATACCATTTCCATTTTTCTCTTCCAAGTCAATGTAAGCTTTCGGTTTGATTAATTTATTGCCACTGAAGCCTACCGGTGTAACTGCTAAACTGCTTGCTGTACACTGTACTGTGTGATTGTAGCGGGTTTCCTAACATGTTAGTTCTAGTAGCTATGTTTACTATGACGTTAGCTACTATGGTGGCAACAATTTAGGCTGTGTGTAGCTGTTACGGTATGAAGGTTTGGCTTGGAAAGGTTTTTTCGCCTGGTCACAGGCAGCTGTTGTGTTGTGCACAGAAGTCCACAAGCGAAAGGAAAGGCGAGAAGGAATTATACAACGAGCAAAGTGATGATGCTGTTTGTATGTGGCTGTTATGAAAGTGAACTGTGTATGCTGGTGATCAGGGGTGTATTCATTCTGCCGATTCTGTTGAAAAACGTTTCTTAAACGAAAGCAAATAGAACACAATGGGGTAAACCTACCTGAATTTGTCCAATAGAAGCTCTTGTTTGGACTAATGGTTACACCCTAGATCAGCTAGATGCAGGCAAGAGTATGCAAGGTGATATTGACTGTGTCACTATCTGTCACCCTGATTACTCCAATTTGTCTTTTGACCTGTGCACCTACGTTATAAACTTTAAGGTTGTAGCATCCTCATGATGGGTATAGGTAAAATGAAGGTATTGTCACGTTCCTGACCTATCTGTTAGTTTGTTGTATGTGTTAGTTGGTCAGGATGTGAGTTTGGGTGGGCATTCTATGTTTTCTGTTTCTATGTTGGTTTATGGGTTGCCTGGTATGGCTCTTAATTAGAGGCAGGTGTTTGGCGTTCCTCTAATTGAGAGTCATATTTAGGTAGGTTGGTTCACAGTGTTCGTTGTGGGTGGTTGTCTCCTGTGTCTGTGTTTGTCGCACCATACGGGACTGTTCAGTTTGTTTGGTTCATCGTCATTTTTATGTGTAGGCTATTTTCCCTGTTCGTGCGTTCTTCGTGTTTATGTGAGTTCGTCGTCCAGGTCTGTCTACACCGTTTGTTGTTTTGTTAGTTTAGTCAAGTTCGTGTTTTCTTTAATAAATCATGTCTTCAAACTCCGCTGCATTTTGGTTCAATCCCTGCTCCTCCTCTTCTGATGAAGAGGAGGAGGAAAACCGTTACAGGTATCATGTAGTTGCTTAAACCTATCGATGTTACATTGAGCTGGGTGAATGGAATGTGAATGACAGTCATCCAATATGCTTTGATAGAAATAAGGCCACGCTCACAAAAACATTGTTCCCCTTAATCGTAAACAACACCGACAGCCACTGATATAATGACATTATGAAGGGCAACTCTGAACAGTTGAAACTGGATTTCAGAGAGCAGATTGATTCTCTGCTAGACACTAATAAAATACCCATCATATCTGTCCCTGTGCCCTCTCTGTATAGTGGCATTGAATGCTTTAGCAGGACGCTTTCTTTCACAACTGGCTACATGATTATTTCAGCTCAATCGGGGAAAACCTTTGCTGACAATTTCGATACCATTTGGAAACAAAACACGTTTTATAGGATGGATGGGATCCACCCGAATAATTTGGGTTCTTGGATCCTTTCACAGCATTATAAGGCTGCGTTGAGACAGTTACTTATCAATGACCCAAACCCAGCTCAGTTAATCCCTACAATTTTGTCGGTGAGTTTTCATAATGCTTCAGCAAATGTTATCCCAGGGGTAATGGCAGACACAATGTAAGTAACTTAATTTATGTCCCTCTAACTGCCGTGAATGCCTCTGCTGATCCTACAACTATTGTATGCAGCAATCATGTGCCAGAGTTATACTGTTAGCACTGAGGCGTTGTGCCCTAGTAGGAAGTCCACTGTGTGCAGCTCACTCTGCACTGTAAGCTCAAACTTAAATAATTATAGGCATGTCTACTTCTGCTAAGCTAAAGCAATGAAAACAATCAAGCATCCCAGAAAAGTATTAAAAATAGCCCACATTAACATGTGTAGCCTATGAAACAAGGTTCATGAAATCAATAACTTGCTATTAACAGATGACATTCATATTTTGACTTTCTCTGAAACTCACTTAAATAATACCTTTGAAGATTGTATTTATTTATTTATTTTATTTAACCATTATTTAACCAGGTAGGCCAGTTGAGAACAAGTTCTCCTTTATAACTGCGACCTGGCCAAGATAAAGCAAAGCAGTGAGACACAAACAACAACACAGAGTTACACATAAACTAACGTACAGCCAATAACACAATAGAAAAATCTATGTACAGTTTGTGCAAATGTAGAACAGTAGGTAAGAAAATAAAAAGGCCATAGATGCGAAATAATTACAATTTAGCATTAACATTGGAGTGACAGATGTGCAGATGATGATGTGCATGTAGAGATACTGGGGTGCAAAAAAGCAGGAGGATAAGTAACAATATGTGGATGAGGTAGTTGGGTGTGCTATTTACAGGTTGGATGTGTACAGGTACAGTGATCGGTAACCTTCTCTGCCACCTAATGCTTAAAGTTAGAGAGGGAGATATAAGACTCCAGCTTCAGTGATTTTTTTCAATTCGTTCCAGTCATTGGCAGCAGAGAACTGGAAGGAAAGGAGGCCAAAGGAAGTGTTGGCTTTGGGGATGACCAGTGAAATATACCTGCTGGAGCGTGTGCTATGGGTGGGTGTTGCCATTGAGCTGAGATAAGGCGGGGATAAGGCGGGGCTGAGAGAAGGCGGGGCTTTACCTAGCAAAGACTTACAGATGACCTGGAGCCAGTGGGTTTGTCAACGAATATGTTGTGATGGCCAGCAATTGAGAGCATACAGGTCGCAGTGGTGGGTAGTATATGGGGCTTTGGTGACAAAACATATGGCACTGTGATAGACCGCATCCAATTTGCTGAGTAGTCCCTCTACTCAGTTTGCAGGCTATTTTGTAAATGACATCGCCAAAGTCAAGGATCAGTAGGCTAGTCAGTTTTAAGATGGTCTGTTTGACCGCATGAGTGAAGGATGCTTTGTTGCGAAATAGGTTGCCGATTCTACATTTAATTTTGGATTGGAGATGTTTAATGTGAGTCTGGAAGGAGAGTTTACAGTCTAACCAGACACCTAGGTATTTGTAGTTGTCCACATATTCTAAGTCAGAACGTCCAGAGTAGTGATGGTAGTCGGGCGGGAGGGTGCGGGCAGCAATCGGTTGAAGAGCATGCACTTAGTTTTACTAGCATTTAAAAGCAGTTGAAGGCCACGGAATGAGTGTTGTAGGGCATTGAAGCTCGTTTGGAGGTTTGTTAGCACAGTGTCCAAGGAAGGGCCAGATGTATACAGAATGGTGTCGTCTGCGTAGAGGTGGATCAGAGAATCACCAGCAGCAAGAGCGACATCATTGATATATACAGAGAAAAGAGTCGGCCCGAGAATTGAACCCTGTGGCACCCCCATAGAGACTGCCAGAGGTCCGAACAACAGGCCCTCAGATTGACACACTGAGAAGTAGTTGGTGAACCAGGTGAGGCAGTCATTTGAAAAGCCAAGGCTATTGAGTCTGCCGATAAGAATGTCGTGATTGACAGAGTCGAATGCCTTGGCCAGATCGATGAAGACGGCTGCACAGTACAGTCTTTTATCGATAGCGGTTATGATATTGTTTAGGACCTTGAGCGTGGCTGAGGTGCACCCATGATCAACTCGGAAACCAGATTGCATAGTGGAGAAGGTACGGTGTGATTCGAAATGGATGGTGATCTGTTTGTTAATTTGGTTTTCGAAGATTTTGGAAAGGCAGGGCAGGATGGATATAGGTCTATAACAGTTTTGGTCTAGTGTCTCCCCCTTTGAAGAGGGGGATGACCGCAGTAGCTTTCCAATCTTTGAGGATCTCAGACGATACGAAAGAGAGATTGACTAGACTAGTAATAGGGGTTGCAACAATTTTGGGGGATCATTTTAGAAAGAGAGGGTCCAGATTGTCTAGCCCAGCTGATTTGTAAGGATCCAGATGTTGCAACCCTTTCAGAACATCAGCTGTCTGGATTTGGGTGGGCCGGAGTAGGGCTTGCCAGGTGGAAAGCATGGCCAGCCGTAGAAAAAATGCTTATTGAAATGATCGATTATCGTAGATTTATCGGTGATGACAGTGTTTCCTATCCTCAGTGCAGTGGGCTGGGAGGAGGTGCTCTTATTCTCCATGGACTTTACAGTGTCCCAAATCTTTTTGGAATTAGTGCTACAGGATGCACATTTCTGTTTGAAAAAGCTAGCCTTAGCTTTCTTAATGACTAAGTATATTGATTCCTGACTTCCCTGAAAAGTTGCATGTCCCGTGAGCTATTCGACGCTAATGCAGAACGCCACAGGATATTTTGGTGCTGGTCAAGGGCGGTCAAGTCTGGGGTGAACCAAGGGCAATATCTGTTCTTAGTTCAATTTTTTTTTTGAATGGGGCATGCTTATTTAAGATGGTGAGGAAAGCACTTTTAAAGAGCAACCAGGCATCCTCTACTGACGGGATGAGGTCAATGTCCTTCCAGGATACCCAGGCCAGGTCGATTAGAAAGGCCTGCTCACTGAAGTGTTTTAGGGAGCGTTTGACAGTGATGAGGGGTGGTCGTTTGACCGCGGACCCATTACGCATGTAGGCAATGATGCAGTGATCGCTGAGATCCTGGTTGAAGACAGCAGAGGTGTAATTTAGAGGGCAGGTTGGTCGGGATGATATCTAGAGGGTGCCCATGGTTACGGATTTAGGGTTGTACTTGGTAGGTTCCTTGATAATTTGTGTGAGATTGAGGGCATCAAGCTTAGATTGTAGGACGGCCGGGGTGTTAAGCATGTTCCAGTTTAGGTCACCTAACAGTACGAATTCTGAAGATAGATGGTGGGCAATCAATTCACATATGGTGTCCAGGGCATAGCTGGGGGCTGAAGGGGGTCTATAACAAATGGCAACGGTGAGAGACTTGTTTCTGGAAATGTGGATTTTTAAAAGTAGAAGCTCAAATTGTTTGGGCACAGACCTGGTTAGTATGACAGAACTCTGCAGGCTATCTCTGCAGTAGACTGCAACTCCGCCGCCTTTGGCAGTTCTATCTTGTCGGAAAATGTTATAGTTGTGTGAAGGTTTTCTTCCAGGGGTAAAGGAGAGGACCAAAATGCAGCGTAGCCAGTGCTCAACATGTTTAATTAAACAATAACCATGAACACTTAACAAATAACAAAATAACAAACCGTGAAAACCGAGACAGTCCTATCTGGTGCAGAACAAACACTGAGACAGGAAACAAACACCCACCAAAACACCAGTGAAACCCTGGCTGCCTTAGTATGACTCTCAATCCGAGACAAACGATACACACCTGTCTCTAATTGAGAATCATACCAGGCCGAACACAAAACCCCACATAGAAATAGAAAACATAGACTGCCCACCCAACACTCACGCCCTGACCAATAAAGACATATAAAACAAGAGAAAACAGGTCAGGAACGTGACATTATGGATGGACATTTCAGGATTTTTGGTGGCCTTCCTGAGCCAGGATTCAGACATGTCTAGGACATCCAAGTTGGTGGAGTGCGCTAAAGCATTGAATAAAACAAACTTAGGGAGGAGGCTTCTAATGTTAACATGCATGAAACCAACACTTTTACGGTTACAGAAGTCAACAAATGAGAGAGCCTGGGGAATGTGAGTGGTGCTGGAGGCTGCAGGGTCTGGGTTAACCTCTACATCACCAGAGGAACAGAGGAGGAGTGGGATAAGGGTACGGCTAAAGGCTATTAGAACTGGTCATCTAGCACGTTCGGAACAGAGAGGAGCAGATTTCTGGGCGTGGAAAAATAGATTCAAGGCACAATATACAGACAAGGGTATGGTAGGATGTGAGTACAGTGGAGGTAAACCTAGGCATTGAGTGATGATGAGAGGTTTTGTCTCTAAAGGCACCATTTAAGCCAGGTGAGGTCACCGCATGTGTGAGGGGTGGAACAAAAGGGCTAGCTAAGTCATATTGAGCAGGGCTGGAGGCTTTACAGTGAAATAAGACAATAATCACTAACCAAAACAGCAATAGACAAGGCATATTGACATTAGGGAGTGGCATGTGTAGCCGAGTGATCATAGGGTCCAGTGAGTAGCTAGGCGAGCTGGAGAAACGGCGATTCAGACAGCTAGCGGGCCGGGGCAAGCAGGCTAGCAGATGGGCCTCCAGGAAGAGCCTGTTGAAACCCACTCGAACGGTTACGCCGGCAGATCAGTCGTGATGGATCGGCGGGGCTCCGGTCGGCAGTAAAGGGTCCGGGTCAATTGGCAAATAAGATATTGTTGCCCAAGAGTTGGCTGATGGACCTCTTCGGCTAGCCGGGAGATGGGCCTAGCTCAAGGCTAGCTCCAGGCTAACTGGTGCTTGCTTCGGGACAGAGACGTTGGCCAGGAGTAGCCACTCGGATAGCAACTAGCTAGCTGTGATGATCCGGTGTAAAGGTTCAGAGCTTGCGGTAGGAATCCGGAGATGTGGTAGAGAAAAAGCAGTCCCATATGCTCTGGGTTGATTTTGCGCTGTGCAGACTGGCAGGAATTGACCGGGCTGAGGCAGGCTGATGTCCGAGTTAATGGTGATGACCGCTAGCAGTGGCGAACTGGCTACTAGCTAGTTAGCTGGCTAGCTTCTGATGGGGATTACGGTTCTAAAGTATAAAAAATAGCAGATCCGTACCCCATTGTGTGAGGCGGGTTGCAGGAGAGTATGTTCAGTCCATAAATGGAAATTGCACCTAAAACTATTACAAATATATACGAAATAGATATACGAAGAAAACTATATATACACAGGACGGGACGGGACAAGACACAAACAGACGTCCGACTGCTACGCCATCTTGGATAAACATGATACACTGGCAACAATACATGGTTATAACATCCACAGAAAATACAGAAATGCCAATGGTGGAGGTTTTGCTGTTTATATTCAGAACCACATTCCTATAAAGCTTTGAGAGGATCTTATGTTAAATACTGTTGAAGTAATATGGTTATAGGTCCATCTGCCTCACCTAAAGCCCATTATTGTGGGAAGCTGCTATAAACCAGCAAGTGCTAACAGCATCTGAATAATATGTGTGAAATACTTGATAATGTACAGTGCCAGTCAACAGTTTGGACACATACTCATTCAAGGGTTTTTATTTATTTTTTAACATTTTCTATATTGTAGAATAGTAGTGAAGACATCAGAACTATTAAATAACACATATGGAATCATGTAGTAAGCAAAGAATGTTAATTAAACAAATCAAAATATATTTTAGATTTTAGATTTTTCAAAGTAGCCACCATTTGCCTTGATGACAGCTTTGCTCACTCTTGGCATTCTCTCGCCTTATGGAACAGCGGGGACTGTGAAGAGATACACAACTCACAGGAACAGACACACAACTCACAGGAACAGACACACGCATACGCACACTCACGTACATTGTAATATTGTTGTATGGTGGTATTGTACATTTTGTATTGTAAATTCGTAGTGGTGTAATAATATTATATTATGTACTGTTTTATCTTTTGTTTTATGTGTGATGTAAGTGCCTTAATGTGTAGAGTAGCTGCAGCCTTGGAAGCAGCAACTGGGGATTGTTAATAAATACAAAAATACAAATACAGTGGTGATACAATTCTGCAGAGTTGTTCGAGCGAGGAAGGAAAGAAAGGAAGGCTTCACACCACTCTCACTTGAGTATCTTACCTAGTTATTTTCAGATCTCATTTTGCTCTTTTGTAGCTGTGTGTGTTTTCTATACCTATTCACTCCTCTCCCTGTAGGCTTTAGAGATGCTCCCCACCCCTTGGCTGCAACGCTTCTAATTTAGGCTACCCTGCGTGCACAACCCATGTGGAATTCAGGGTCTCCGGCAACGTTTGGAACTGCAGATCTGTACGCCAGCTTCCTCACAGCCTTTGCTCCCCCTTAGTCCCTAGACTTTTTGTCCCTGACAGAGACATGGATCACCGCAGAGAACACTGCTACTCCAGCAGATCTCTCTTCATCTGACTACGTGTTCTCTCATAGTCCGAGAGCATCTGGTCGTCACGGTGGTGGCACAGGCCTACTCATTTCTCCTAAGTGGAGATTTTCAATTTTTTCCATCACTCACCTATCGATCACCTCATTTTAATTCCATGCTGTCACTCACTTGTACACTCAAGCTTAACATTGTTGTCGTCTATCACCCACCAGGTGCCCTTAGAGAGTTACTCAATGAGCTTGACACCTTGATAAGCTCATTCATTTCCTGACAATGTCTCATCGTACTGGTCGACTTCAACATTCTGACGTCTGCCTTCGATTCATTTCTTTCCACCTCTTTCTTTTCCCTCCTTGCCTCTTTTGAACTCACCCTTTCCCAGTCCCCACTCACAAGGCAGGCAATACACTTGACCTCATCTTTACGAGATGCTGTTGCCTACTAATCTCACTTCAACCACCCTCCAGGTCTCTGATGGCTACTTTGTTTCTCTCCAGCTCTCCTCCAACCCTATCCACTCAGCCCCTACCCAGATGGTCATGCGCCGTCGCTGTCTTCGGTCTCTCTCTCTCCCACTACTCTCTCTTCTTCTATCCTATCATCTTTTGTGATAAATCTCCCAGCTTGGCCCTCCCCTCCTGCGCAGTGGCTGAGTGACTCATTGTGAACTTACAGAACAGGGCTGCGGGCAGCTGAGCGAAAATGGAGGAAAACTTAACTTCAGGAGGAATGATCATCCTTTCACTCCTCCTCTCTACCTTTTCTTCCTCTGTGTCCGCTGCTAAAGCCACTTTCACTCTACATTTCAAGCTTCTGACTATAACCGTAGGAAACTCTTTTCCACTTTCTCTTCCCTTCTTAATCCTCCACCCCCTCCCTCCTCCCTCTCTGCGGACGACTTTGTCAACCACTTTGAAAAGGAAGTTGACGATATCCGCTCCTCCTTCACTCAGCCTATTGAGTCCACACAGAACTACCCAACGCCTTGACCTCTTTCTCCCCTCTCTCTTCAGATGAAATTCTACGACTAGTGAGGTCCGGCCACCCGATAACCTGCCTGCCCGCTCGACCACATCCCCTCCTCCCTTCTCCAGGCCATCTCTGGAGACTTTCTCCCATTCCTCACTTCCATCATCAACCCATCCCTGACAACTAGCTGGCCACTCCTACCAGGTGATGTGGAGAGGATCTGTGTCTGCACCTCATACTCTCACTACTGGTGTCCCCCACTGCTCGGTTCTATGCTCTTCCCTCTATACACCAAGTCACTCAGCTCTCTCATATCCTCACATGATCTCTCCTATCATTGCTATGTGGATGACACACACCTACTTTTCTCCTCCCCCTTCTGACACCCAGGTGGCGACATGCATCTCCGCATGCCTGGCAGATATGGATGTTGGCCCACCACCTCAAGCTCAACCTCATCAAGACAGAGCTGTTTTTCCTCCCGGAGAAAGCCTGTCTGCTCCATGACCCTGCATCATGGTTGACAACTCCACGGTTTCCCCCTCCCAGAGTACAAAGAACCTTGGTGTGACCTTGGACAACTCCCTGTTGTTCTCTACAAATATCAAAGCAGTGACTCGCTAAGGCAGGTTTATGCTCTACAACATCTGTGGAGTATGACCCTACCTCACACAGGAAGCAGTGCAGGTCCTAATCCAGGCACTTGTCATCTCCTGTCTGGACTACTGCAACTCGATGTTGTCTGGACTCCCCACTTGTTCCATCAAACTCCTGCAACTCATCCAGAAAGTCACAGCCTGCCTGTTGTTCAACCTTCCCAAGTTCTCCCATGTCGCCCCGCTCCTCCGCACACTCCACTGGCTTCCAGTCGAAGCTCGTATCCACTACAAGACCATGGTCCTTGCCTACGGAGCAGAAAGAGGAAGTGACCCTCCTTACCTCCAGGCGATGCTCAATTCTGCCATCTCTTGTTCTTATGGGGGGCAGCTCCCGCTCAGCCCAGTCAAAGCTCTGCTCTGTCCTGGCACACCAATGGTGGAACCAGCTTCTCCCTAAAGCTAGGACAGGCTAGTCCCTGCACATATTCTCAAAACATCTGAAACCCTATCGCTTCAAAGAGTATCTTAAATACTCACACAACACCCCTCCTCGAACCCCTTTTGCATTTCGTGAACTAACTCTCGCACTTGACCCCCCCACTACCACTGACTTTACTGACTTTATTGACAAAAATGTACTTTCTATGCCTGTGATATGTGATTGTCCCATCAAGCTATCTTAAGATGAATGCACTAACTGTAAGTCACTCTGGATAAGAGCATCTGCTAAATTACTAAAATGTATAAACAGGGCTATAGATAATATTGTCTTTATGGGGCATCTACTGATGTTTGCTTTCACACACACACTCCAGACCACAGACACACACTGCAGCGCTAGCTGTTGCACTAAGGTCATTTAACTAAGAAACTAATTCCACTGAGCAAACATAGAAGATGAATATAATGAAGAAGCTCGTCCTTTCAATTTTCAATTTCAGTTGAAGGGCTCTTTTGCAATTGTATTTTGTGCAGACCACATTAGACAGATATAAAGGACAGGCTCATATACTGCATCTTGAATGTCATTTTTCCAGAGTGGAATGATGTCCTTGTAAACAGTATACAGCTACCCTCACTGAAGTAAATTAGTGGATGACATCATTGGATAGATGACATGTTTTCCACTGGAGCATCAGATCTACCCTGGAGGGGGAACACAAAGACCTGTGTCGTTACATCAATTCGTTACCTATTGTGAAGTGTAACTTGGTAAAAAAGTTACACCTAATCTTAACATTCCTTCATAAAGAGCACAAGTTTAACTTCATAAAAAACATGTTTTGCTGTCCAAGAGTTTAAATTAAAAATAAATACTATAGTAACTGCCAAATAAAGTAACATGGTTGACCGTAACAGGGTTGACGATTTCATCTTAGATCAGCCATAAATCCCCTTGTGACGGGGGCAATGGAAGCTTGTTGTGTGCAACATGGAGGGGCACTTGAATGCAAACTTGACATTTATTTTTTTTACATTGTTAGAACATTTCTAGCCTGTCTATCTTTGGGTAATAGGTTTGAGGTGTTATGCTCGACCCGTTCAGTCTTCACCACAAAACACCAGAAAAAGGCCAAAAAGAGTAGAACCAGCTCACCTGCTTTTACACTATGATTTGACTACTAGATGTTCAATGTTTCTTTTGAAAAAAATATTTAAGGAATAGCTTCACCATATTGAAAAGAGACTTCAATTAACGTAACAGGGTTGACCTTAAAATGAAGGACAGACGTAAAAGGAATCACATAAAACAAATAAAATAATAATCTTCAGAAATGACTTTGTCAAAGCAACAGAATAACTAGGGCTTTACAACGATGGTGAAAACTTTGATAAATGTTGGGGTTAAAAATCTTCCTAGAAGTCACAGCGGGTGCACGGAGGGACACTTTAGCAAGTCTATATTCATTCAAATCTGATTTATGAATTATTCCTGTGGTCTTTATTAAATGGCACTTAATTTAGTATAACAGGCTATTATAATTCAATATTGGTGCACAATTTCTACTTAAAAACATCAGGGACACAAAAGGCACTCATTTCATGGAACGACCCACCTGTCTGTGCACTTCCAACATCGGGTCTTGGGCAATGAATGATTCTGTGTGTGAGGGAGTGTGTTGTCTTTTCATTATGATCATCATAGCAGCTGTCCCGGGTCACATTTTCCGGTGACATGTTGTGTTGATGTGAAGGGGAAGTTTCTCATCAGATAGAGAAAATATTTCAGAGTAGGGGATAGGAAATGGCTGCTACATCATCATCCGTAACCTATGATCTGTGATCTTACGAGCAGGATGACACACACCACCAACACCCCTATGGACCTGGTGGTAGTGAGTGCCCAGGCTGGGCTGGGCACCTGGGGCGAGGACACTGAGCAGATGATGTGAGAATGGTTTGTCTATGAGGATTGATGAGGGGGCCGTGAGGGGGAGGGGGGGGGGGGGGGGTCATTGAATATGATCTATGATAACACTCCTTAAGTGAGCATGATAAAGAACTTCAACATTGCCCCAGTAAGATACCTCAAAGTAGACACTAGTTTTGTGCTCAAATAGACAACTCCTAGTTCATCATAATGCTTGGTCATCTCTCTCTCTTTCTCCCTTCCTCCAGTTCCAGGGTCATCCCCTCTTCCCCCTCCTGTTCCACTTCATCCTGAGACTGCCCGTCACCCTGCCTGCCCGGAATGCTCATGCTGTTTCCTCTCTCCCCCCATTGACAGGAAAACGCTGAAGCTGGAGCCCACGGACTGACGGACAGACAGATGTATACACACAGGGGGCAGGAATTGATCTCACTGCACCTGCAACCAGGAAGCTGGCCAGTAGAGACGGACACGGGTCCCTGAAACTCCCCTACCCCCCCTGTAGCTCCCCCGTCACTCCTCCCCTCCACCCCTCTCACACCCCCATGTCTACTCTGACTCCCTCACCAGCTGTGGGCACTGGGCCCATAACACAGGAAACAGAAGAGACCAGCTCTGCCTCTCCTTTCAGATATCACACTTCATTCTCTCTTTATCTGGCCTACAGTATCATCTGTATCATCAGATGGATACAGTGGAATTGAACAGTCCTTGGCAAGCCCATACCCATTGGGCACACTCTGATTGACAGATCAGTGCTGTTTTCACCTTATTTCAATACAAAAATGTAATTGAACTGGCATCTGTGCCAAGCAGACCTGGATATGTGATACAGGTTTATGTGATACAGGTTTGAGTGCCCCCTCTCTGCCCCTTTAATTCGATTTAAGTACCTTCTGATAATATGCAATGTGTGATTGAATTGAGCCCTACAGTAAGTGTATGGGAAACTCATATGGCATCGTTCCTCATGTGTCTGGATGATTTTCTGCACTCAATGGGAGCATGGGGAGTGCAGTGTGTGTATGTGAATAGTATGCTGAGTGAATATGAATTAGCTCCATTGGCATGGACTACTGTACTGCAATGGTTAAACCACAGTGAGACTGTACAAAAATCTAGTCCAGTGATATACTACAGCAGCCCACTGACACACATTCTCCAAATGGAAAAATAGAGATTAAGGGCTTTATTCAATCATATCCAGTTTAGCTGACATCTGCATAGCGGTTGCTTTAGCGGTGTCGGAGGTGGAACTGCTTTAGAGCTGTCAAATCCACAAGTGTCTCCTAGCATTATACCTAAAGTGGACATTAACAGTCACATTAACAGAAATCCCATCCAGCCTTGTTTACAGGTTTGAACACTGGAATGTGATATGTAATCTACACCTCAATTAGGCTGATAGAAATCCTCATGATTTAGTTGAATGTTGTTTTTGTTTTTTTTACATTTGAGCGTATTTATTTCTATATAGCCTACGCTTTCTCATTCTGAACTTCTAAGGCACTCTGTACTTGGCTTCGAGACAATGACCGCAAGAGCAGCTGCTCACTGATTTGACAGCTGACACAGTTCCACCTCCAACACCACCTAACCCTCCACTATGCGGTTGTCGGCTATCGCCAGTTAACGCTTGATCTGATTGAATCTAGGCCTTAGTCTCTCTCTCACTGATCTCTGCTCCCTATGTTCTCTCTCAAAATGCTGTGTGTGTGTGTGTGTGTGTGTGTGTGTGTGTGTGTGTGTGTGTGTGTGTGTGTGTGTGCGCATGCATGTTTGTGTGTGAGTGAAAATTCTCCCTTGCTAATGTTATCTATTTTAGGGGCGTTTTCCCGTATTGTGGTTGAGTGTTTGTGAGGGAGGAGTGTTTCAGAGAATGACTTTCTGTGTCCTGAAAACACATTTGTTTTCATAAGATTTGCCTTGTGTCATTACTGTAATAAAATCAATATGTTTGCTCCTTGACATGAGACAAACTCGTTGGTAATGGATCTCTGTTGTTTAGTGTTTGTTTTGGACTTGGACTATCATGATGAGAAAGGTTTGGTATCAGTACGGACATTGTAGAGTCAGTGCCGCTGGACCAAAATTATTCTTTCTTCCTCTTTTTTTCACTCTCTCTCCTCCTGACCCCTTCCCCCTCTCCATCTCTCTCTTAGCGTAAAGACCCTTGTAATTCCTGAGAATCCAGACAGTTAAATAAGAACAACAAAAAAATCAACTGGAGCTCTCATGTATCTATGTATACATGATAAACATGCCACTGTTGTTTTGTAACCAGGGGGCCGGAAAGTGTGAAACATGCAGTCAAGTAAACACTATAGAACTAAATCACGTAGTTGTATGATTGGTCACCTAAATGGTTTTCTCGACACAGGGATAAATCAACACGAGGGGATGGAAATGTACTGTCAGGACACAGTTTAGAGAGCAATCCCTCATACTAGTCAGGCTGAGATCCCCGGCCACTAACGTTCACCTCCTAACTCTCAACCATAACTCTCCACATTTGTCCTGTTCTAACTATATTCCATGGAGACACCCTTGACCTCTTTGTCCCCACCCTCAAATCCACTCGTGGAAGCAGAGTGGAAGCAGAGTGGAATGATGGAGTGAGTGCACTCTGGGACCGCTGTAGCCCATGCCATTCTGACAGACTCCAACACCCCTTCGACAGGGTTCGATACTGCGACCCAAACAGTCACATTTTCAATTGGTCGCAAGACTGTGAAATATTTTTTTTTTACCGGTCATGTTAGTTTTTGGTTCACAATTACCTTTTTTTTTATCATCATGATTTATTCGAACAGTAATGTACAATTGACCAAAAATAAACCAACTATCTGAAAAGGCAAAAAAGGCACAGGAATGCCCCGGTCTGTGTGTGTCAGGGCTCAATATACAGGGGATGTTTTGGAAACCCTCCGGCTCAGTCAATCATCCCCAACAGTGGCCTGTTTGGGCCAGTGAAGAAAATACTGAAACAATGCTGTGTGTAATCTAGGCTATATAATTAACAAAAAAACAGATGAATTCCAGAAGCTGTTATTTCATTATGTTGATTATTTATCACACCCGTGCTGCACACCAATCTGGTCTCAGAGCATTTCGTATTATTTTGTATGTAAATCCAAGAGACTCCATTTAGTATGATACTGTATGATACGTTTGGTAAGGTTACATAAGACAGATGGTTTCTTAAGGCAAAAACTAAAGGAGGGTGCTTGGTCGGGGTGGATGGGTAGACGTATAACGCGAACGTCTAGCAACCCAAAGGTTGTGAATTTGAATCTCATTACAGACAACTTTAGCATTTGAGCTAATTAGCAACTTTTCATCGGCTTACTAATTTGTAGCTACTTTGCAACTACTTAGCATGTTAGCTAACCCTTTTAGCTAACCCTTCCCCTAACCCTAACCTTAACCCTTTTGGCTAACCCTTCACCTAACCCTAACCTTAACCCTTTAACCTAACTCCTAAACTTAACCCTAACCCCTAACCCTAACTCCTAGCCTAGATAAAGTTAATCAAATTGTCACCTGTTGTCAGCATTTTGTCATTATTGTTGTAGACAATATTGACACATTTTATTGGAATTATGGTCATAGTTTTGCTGTTGTCCACAGTGATTGACCCCTCCCTCTTTCCTCTTTCATTATTTTTCTCATTCTCTCTATTTTACTCTCTCTTTCTCTCTCTTTGTGCCAGCTGTCAGCATTGGCAGAGTGCCACACAGGCGTCAGCCGCTGGGCTAGTGACAGATGCAGCAGCAGTGAGGCAAAGATGAGAAAAGAACAGAACGAGATTAATAGAAAGTGTGAAGTAACAGAATGCTGCCACTCCCCATTGTGTCAAAGGTGACAAAGTGCTGGATTAAGGCGTCCGCATGCTTCCCATCCAAAACAGTTTGTGCATATATTAGGATGACATTTTGTGACGTTTTTGTTAGTTTTGGTCTTCGACCCCCAAAAAAGGTTGCTGATCGTGCACACATTATTTTCCTGAGGCAAGCCGAAGTTCAGTAGCCAAAGTCTACGGCCCTTCGTCAGTGATTGGTCAACAATAGGGATTATTCAATGAAGTGTTTGTTGTCATTCAACGAGAGACGACTCGTTTCCATGCAACGACAAAAAATCACTTGAGAAATACTGCACCAAACAATGTAAAATTGCGCGACTAAGACCTCCTCGGTTCTTGAGTTATCTTAGATTAATTCGGATTAAATAAGTGTATACTGGCAACGGCGTCTCAAGGGGGACCAACAGTATTATTCCCTCTTCTTTCTAATTTTCAAGCGAAGGTCTTTTAAGGGAGTATGCGAGGCACAGACGTTCACTTCGCCCTGTTAGGAGCAAACCAAACCTAGTATGCGGAGACGCCTTTAAACAATGAACAGTAATCACAGCCAGACGGGCCATGGATAGAAGGTTGGGAATGGAGAGAACACGAGAGAGAGAGAGAAAGAGATGAAAAAACAAGATAGTACATCATTGTAGTGTTAAATTTCAACAGTACTTTATTTTGAAATTTATATTGAGAAAAGTCTTAGGTACAGTCAATACAATATTACATGAAGTTGATAAGACATAACAGGTATTTGATATGGAAGAGATCCAATACATTTTCTGTGTGATATTAAAGATGTTTATGCTTAGTAAAGTATTAACAATCCACAAACCATTCTTCTACCTCTGATACTGCAGGATTAATTTGACCAAATCATTGCTGTTTACCAATCTTGTTTCAACATAAAATACATCATTCATTTAACATCCTTATACGTGTAATTTAACCCGTACGCATGCATATACAACTCAAGTATCCATTTAAGATTCAAAACCTCTCACAAAGACCACCAGTAATCAGGACTTAAAGAAAAAGAGAGACAAAAACAGCATGAAAACAGAATGAGGAAGAGGCCACTGTGATTGGTTAAGAGAACTCTTCTCCACACCAATGAGTACAGCAGTCTTACTCTCTCCTCTCAGTAGTACTGGGATCCTCTCCTTCAGTTTCTCCCAGCAATACCTCCACGTTTCACAAGAAAAGCATCATGTTATCTTAAACGTTATTACTCTTCATGTTTTACTTTTACCCCTTTATCTTCCCAGTTTCGTGATATCCTATTGGTAGTTACATTCTTGTCCCATCGCTGCAACTCCCCTACGGACTCGGGAGAGGTGAAGGTCGAGAGCCATGCGTCCCTCCGAAACACGACCCTGCCAAGCCGCACTGCTTCTTGACACACTGCTTGCTTAAACCCGGAAGCCAGCCGCACCAATGTGTTGGAGGAAACACCCTCCAGCTTGCGACCGAAGTCAGCTTGCAGGTGCCCGGCCCGTCACAAGGAGTCACTAGAGCGTGATAGGACAAGGAAATCCTGGCCGGCCAAACCCTCCCCTAACACGGACGATGCTGGGCCAATTGTGCACTGCCTCATGGGTCTCCCGGTCACGGCTGCCTCTGACATAGCCTGGGATCGAACGCGGGTCTGCAGTGACGCCTCAAGCACTGTGATGCAGTGCCTTAGACCTCTGCGCCACTCGGGAGGCCCATCTTAAACATTTTTACCATTACTTGAGTTATGATCTGTAAAAGATAGATTCCATATCACACAAACTCACGTTCACACACAGAGACAAAGCCTCACAAACAAGCTCAGCCACACGCACCCCTGCTCTATCCACCTGGGTTGTTTTGTCTCTAATGTTGTTGTTGTGGTTGATTTTCTCTCTCTCTTTGTCTCTCTTTTTTTCATGATCTCCCATCTGGTGTGTATGGACGCGGTCTTTTGGAGGTAATTAATTTCCTTGGACACCATATGGTGTGTGACTACAGTAAACTGATCCATGGACGGGGCCTTTGTGAGCCGCAGTGTGTTGTTGCCTGTTACACTCAGAGGAAGGGATGGAGGGACTCATGCCCCTAAGATCACCCTACTCTACTGGACCTCTACACAGCAGCAGGACAATTCCTTCAGAATGGCCCAACACTCTGAAATCTACCAGTGTCTACTCAGCCTCAATTCCACTCACATGGCAGGGAGAGCACACTCTAACCAAGGGAAATATTCAATCAGATCTGGTATCAAATCAAATTATATTTGTCACATGCCTCGAATATAATAGGTGTAGACCTTACCGGGAAATCCTTCAAGCCCTTAACCAACAATACAGGTTTAAGAAAATAGAGTTAAATAAACAAAAGTAAAAAATTAAATGTTGAAATAATAACACAAAATAACAATAATGAGGCTATATACAGAGGGTACCCGCACCTAGTCAATGTGGGGGTGTACAGGTTAGTCGAGGTAATTTGTAAATGTAGGTAGGGGTAAAGTGATTATGCATAGATAATAAACAGCGAGTATCAGTGTTAAACAAAGGGGGGTCAATGCAAATAGTCTGGGTGGCTATTTGATTAATTGTTCGGAAGTCTTATGACTTGGAGTTGGAAGATGTTAAGGAGCCTTTTGGACCTAGACTTGGTGCTCCAGGACCGCTTGCCGTGCGGTAGCAGAGAGAACAGTCTATGGCTTGGTATACAGTGTTTTTCAGGATACCCAAATGCCCATTGCGATTCATGGATTCAGAAAATACATCGTTTCCTGCTACGTGGACCACAAAGAAACCATGCTACATCTATCACATTTCATCTGATTGAGAGAGCGAGAGCTCAGAATCCAGGTTTCTCATCTCGGGCAGCCAAAAGGCAAACGGAGGAACGGCGGCTGTTCCGAGTGACCGTTCCAAGAAAATTCAATTAGATATCATCCCTATAATCAGCAAAGTTAATTACAAAAGACGCGGTTATTGAGCGTGTCGTGGGCCTTGCTGAGGTGAGCTGGGATAAAGATGTCAGAATACCATTCAATTAGCAGGCTTAGTAGGTGATTCTCCATTGCTCTGACTGGGATCCATACTTTACCTTCATAATATAATGCGAGAGGATACGCCTCTTCCTTGACATGTCATGAACTACTAATACAATACTAGAACATCTCAGGCAAAGTAATGGAGAAAAAGGTGCTTATTCATCATGAGATCACCACCTGCTTTTTAACATACAGAAAAAGAGATAAATACTGATTTAAACTGGTAATAAAAAGTAGTAGATTCAAGTTTTTATTGGTTTTGAATATGGTTTTCCATGAATCCCCTAGAGTTGATTGACGCACCTGTCTGTTTTTTTGTATGGGCTGCGTCTCAATCCACCACATCTGCCAATGTTGGCCTTCCACATCTATGGTGGAAAATGGCAATGCTACAGCAGTGTCTGTCAGACCAGGAGACATCCCAAAAATCGGTCTTCTAACAAAAACGTCTCTAGCGTCCTTATTTGCCCTACAATAATGACTCTCAGGAACACGATGGTGTTCTATGTTTTGATCTACGGCCCCCACAAGCCCCACCAACGTCTGTTGAGTGCGAACAGTTTGGGCAACAAACTAATATGACCCCACTATGGAAAGGGGAGACTGTTTTGCTCTACGACCCCCACAAGTGTCACGTCTGAACAGTGGCGTGCCGTGGGCCTGGGGCCTGGGCCTTCAGTGAGGTATTACACAGTCCCACCCGAATTAATCCACCTCATTATGATGCCATGGCTCTAGACACTATACATTTAGACAGAAACGCAGTATAACCAGGCGTTGCGTCACCTTGAAATTGACAAATTGACATTTTTGGGTAAACAGTGTTTACCCCAAAACATGACACAATCAATGAGTCTTTTCAATATTTCCCTTCACCTTTTCATTGTGCAGCTCCGTTGCCCTGCGCGCGTGTTCTTTGAGCTGTAGATCCACTCCGGTGTCCCCAAAAGTTTTCAAAAGCACCATTGCTTGTTAGTGCCCAGCCGTACTTTGGTGTCTCGTTGCTGCCTTGGTTAGACAACTCAAGTTTGCAAAGCCAGTGTGGCTCCAAACACCAAATCGATCACTTGCAAATAATAGGCATTCCCAGCAGTACAGTTTGCAGTGCTTCTCGGAGCCAAGGAGCCATTGACAGCGCTCGTAGTTGAAACTTTGAAAGTGGCGAGCGAACGAAGCCCTTTCCCGCCTGTGACAGGCTTTGTGGCGTCGGGCGACCTCTCCTTACAATGTCTAACTTTTCTTGAAAAGTTCGTCTTGAGAATGGCGTTATAATTATATCCTCGACCAAATCGATATCTTCTCCTCCTTCCGCCATTGTGGGTTGAAAAAACAGCTTAGTAGTACGCGAATTAATTCGTTTATCAAATTCAGTTTCCTAGATCTCCATAGGACCTGCCTCTCAATATTGGTAATCCAATCAAAGACGTGCACGCGCTACGCCTGCTAGCTGGCTCCTGTGTAACACTGGAGCCAGTCAGCAGGCGTACAATAGCCAACTCTAAAGCTGATTGGTTGACACAAAATTTTCATTTCCATTCACTATAAGCGACAAGCGCCCGCACTGTTGATTCTGAAGGCCTGAGGGCAGATTTTAGACCCCTGGCAACACATGATGGCTGAATATGATTGGATAAAAGATCTAACATAAAGACAAGCCCTCCAAATCTCAACCTGGGGCTGGAAGCAGTGCTACCAAGAGGAAAGCTATGAAATGAAGAGTATAACTCTTACTCTGGGGAATAATTTAATACATATTTGTGGGAAAATATATTTAAAAAAAAAATTATATTCTGATGATGTTTAGGCCAGCAGAGAAGGCCTTGCAGGCCCTGACGGCCCACCACTGCGTCTGAAGGTAACCCGGTACTGGTTTATGTACCGGTTTATGAATGTGTTATTCAATGCGTTTCTATGAGCAAATGAATATCTATTTTTTTTACACCTGCAGGGGTCTTAAAATAAGATAGATAAATGATACATAATTCCCTATGTTAGCTCAGTGTCCAAGACATCAACTCCCTCCTGTCCACAGTTCTAGCCAACTACTCTAACATTGGCACCATTGTCACTCACGTTGAATTGAACAGCATTGGCTTTCGGCAATCGAGATGAGAGAGAGATGGGATTCACCTTAACCACAGGGGTTCCAGGTTCATCTCCATCAACATAGTGAATTGCTTAAGAGTCTGACGGTCTGGGCTTGGTAGCGCTCCAGTCCTCCCTGTCATTATAAGCACCAGAGGACATTGTATTATATCCCAGAGAAATAGAAATGCAGTAAATGTAAGTAGCCTCATCTATTTTCATCTAGCTTCGAGGTTATTGTCTGCAATAATCATATGCACATAGAATTTAATTCCACTCTTTGCACTGAAACTGTCTGCCTTAGGAAGAAGCCCACCGTGGGCAGCCTACTCAGTACCATTGACTCAAATGTAAATGTCACTAACTTGTCTACCTCGGATCAGCCTCTCAGAATAGCACTACAAACAAACAAGCAACCCCTAAAATGACTAAAAAATAGCCCATATTAACATATGCACACTGAGAAACAAGGTTCATAAAATTGACAACTTATTAACATCAGAAAACATGAATATTCTGGCCATCTCTGAAAAAGATTTAGATAATTCCTTTGATGATGCAGTTGTAGCTATACATGGTTATATAATATATAGGAAAGATAGAAATGCAAAAGAAGGAGTTGTTGCCATGTATGTCCAGAGTCATATTCATGTTAGGATGAGAGAGGATCGCATGTCAGATGATGTGGAAGTAATATTACTACAGGTTAATCTGCCTCACCTAAAGCCTATTCTCGTAGCTATAGACCAGCAAGGGCTAAAAGTCAGTATTTGGACTATATGTGTGACATTTTGGATATCAACAGAGAGGTATATTTTCTGGGTTACCTAAGTATTGACTGGTTATCTTCAAGCTTTCCGCCTTATCTCAGCTCACTGGTCACCATAGCGACACCCACCCATAGCACGCTCTCTAGCAGGTATATTTCACTGGTCATCCCCAAAGCCAACACCTGCTTTGGCCGCCTTTCCTTCCAGTTCTCTGCTGCCAATGACTGGAACAAATTGCAAAAATCACTGAAGTTGGAGACTTATATCTCCCATACTAACTTCAAGCATCGGCTGTCAGAGCAGCTTACCGATCGCTGCAGCTGTACACAGCCCATCTGTAAATAGCCCATCCAACCAACTACCTACCTCATCCCCATATTTCTTTTTTTTCTTTTTTTTTCTTTCTGCTATTTTGCACACCAGTATTTATACCAGTATTTATCATTGCACATTCTCATCTGCACATGTACACTCCAGTGTTAATTGCTAAAATGTAATTACTTCGCCACTATTGGCCTATTTATTGCCTTACCTCCTTACTTCATTTACACACACTGTATACAGATGTTCAATTGTGTTATTGGCTGTACGTTTGTTTATCCCATGTGTAACTCTGTGTTGTTGTTTTTGTCACACTGCTTTGCTTTATCTTGGCCAGGTCGCAGTTGTAAATGAGAACTTGTTCTCAACTGGCCTACCTGGTTAAATAAAGGTGAAAAAATAAAAAAGCTGCCCACTCAAAAAGAAGCTCCAAGCTGTAGCTAGTGCCAGCAATCTGGTTCAAGTCATCAGTCAACCTACTAGGGTATTTACAAAGAGAACAGGAACATAGTCATCCACGTGTATTGCACACATCTTTACTAATGTTGCAGAATACTTCTCTAAATCAGTATCCACACCCATCGGATGTAGTGATCATAATATTATAGCTATATGTAGAAAAACCAAAGTTCCAAAGACTGAACCTAAAATTGTGTATGAACGATAATACAACAGGTTTTGCTCCTATTTCGAAGATGTGAGAAATATTTGTTGGTCTGATGTGTGTAATGAGGAACATCTGGAAGCTGCACTTGAAACACTTATGAAACTGCTTCTTCCGGTTACTGATAGGCCTGCGCCCATTAAGAAACTGACTGTTGGAACCGCCAAATCCCCATAGACAGATGATGAATTGAAAAACTATATGGCTGAGAGGGATGAGGAAAAGGGAATAGCAAAAAAAGTCTGACAACAGAGCAGACTGGCAAACATACAGTAAGAGAAGTATTGAGAAATAACGTAACTAAGCTAAAAGAATGAAGAGTAAACTATACTATGGAACAAAGATAAATTATATAAAGAATGATAGCATCAAGCTCTGGAGTACTTTAAATAAAATTCTAGGCAAAAAATAAAACTCAGCTCCATCCTTCATTAAGGCAGATGGCTTGTTCATAACAAAACCCTTTGATATTGCCAACAACTTTTTTGTTGACAAGATTAGATAACTTTAAAGACAAGCACTGTAGTTTTGAGTTCCGCAAAGTGGGTGTGGAAGAGGTGATTTTTTTTGCTATATAGAGAAAAGGACAAACCACCTGGCACCAACAACCTGGATGGTAAATTGCTGAGGTTGGTAGTGGAATACATTGTGACTCCTGTTTGCCACATCTTAAATTTAAGCCTAGAAGATGGTGTGTGCCCTCAGACATGGAGGCCGGCAAAGGTCATTCCACTACCCAAGAATAGCAGAGCACCCTTTAATAGTTCAAGCAGCTGACCAATCAGCCTGTTACAAGTGCTTAGCAACATTTTTGAAAATATTGTGTTTGATGAAATACAAAGTTATTTTACATAAAACAAATTAACAACAGACATTCAGCATGCTTATCCTCTACGGGATCGGTGTCCCTAAACCGGGACTGTTGTTGCTCAATATGCGATAATGTGAATAAAATGATGTTGTAAACAATAGCCAATTCCAGGACATAGACATGTCATATATGGGCAGAAATCTTAAATTCTTGTTAATCTAACTGCAGTGTCCAATTTACAGTAGCTATTACAACAACAAAAATACCATGCTATTGTTTGAGGATAGTGCACAACAACAAAACACTTTTATCACAGCAACTGGTTTGATACATTCACCTGTGAAGGTAAATAATGCATGCTTTTTTGTTTGTATTATCTTTTACCTGATCTAATGTGTTATATTCCCCTACATTCATTTAACATTTCCACACACTTCAAAGTGTTTCCTTTCAAATGGTATCAAGAATATGCATATCCTTGCTTCAGGTCTTGAGCTACAGGCAGTTAGATTTGGGTTTGCCATTTTAGGCGAAAATTGAAAAAAGGGTCCGATCCATAAGAGGAGGGAAGGGCCCTCAACATGCTTGGCACTGACACAAATTACTGATGATTGGCTGAAAGAAATTGATAGTAAGAAGATTGTGTGAGCTGTTTTGCTAGACTTCAGTGCAGCTTTTGATGTCATTGATCATAACCTATTGCTGAAAAAATGTAGGTGTTATCGATTTGCATACTCTGCCTTATTTTGGATTGACAGTTACCTATCTAGTACAACAAAGATGGTTTTCGTTAATGGAAGCATTTCTCATGCAAATTCAGTTGAGTGTGGTATACTGCAGGGCAGCTGGCTAGGGCAATTATTGTTTTCTGTTTTTACAAATGACCTTCCATAAAAGCATCATTTTTGGGACAAATCACTTGCTAACCCTCATTTAGATCTATTATTGAATAATGTGGCTATTGAGCAAGTTAAGGAGACTAAAATTCTGGGTGTAACCCTAGGTAGCAGCTGTCATGGTCTAAACATGTACACTCAATGGTTGCTCAAATGGGAAGAGGTCGTTCCATGATAGGGTTTTGCTCTGCCTTCTTGACATCTCAGGTCCGACAGGCCCTAGTTTTGTCACACCTGGACTACTGACCAGCTCTGTGGTCATGTGCGGCAAAGAAGGACATAAGTAAATTGCAGTTGGTCCAGAACAAAACAGCACGTATCACACTTAGATATACACTGAGAGAAAGTGTCAGTAACATGCATGTCAGTCTCTTCTGGCTCAAAGTTGAGGAGAGATTGACTGCATTACTATTTGTCTTTGTGCGAGGTATTGATGTGTTGAGGGTACCGAACTGTCTATTCAAGCGGTTGGCACACAGTTCAAACACTCATATGTAAAACACAAGACATGCAACCACAGGTCTCTCTTCACAGTCTCCAGGTCCAGAACAGAGGCTGGGAAATGCACAATGATACAAAGAGCCATGGAGCCTGGAAGGGATGAGAGAGCCAAGCCTATGGGTTCGTAGCTACAACCCTGCTGCGTGCGCACACACACACACACACACACACACACACACACACACACACACACACACACACACACACACACACACACACACACACACACACACACACACACACACACACACACACACACACACACACACACACACACACACACACACACACACACACACACCAATTGATTAATGGACTGCTGAATGTATATTTTTCTCTCTTGCTTTGTTTGCTCTTTTCAGTATTATGTCTATTTCTGATAAGCCTCCCAGGAAAGGGCTGAAAATAACCCATGTAATATATGTAGCCTTAGAAATATGGTTCATGAAATCAATAACTTGATAACATCAGATAACATTCATATATTAGCCATTTCTGAGACTCACTTAGACAATTCATTTGATGATACAGCAGTAGCAATACAAGGATATAATATCTATAAAAGAGACAGACATGCTTATGGGGGAGGTGTTGCTGTATATATTCAGAGTCATATCCCTGTAATGCTTAGAGAAGATCTTATGTCAAGTGTTATTGAAGTCTTGTGGTTGCAGGTTGACTTGACACATCTAAAGCCCTTTTTTTCTGGGTGTTGCTATAGGCCACCAAGTGCTAACAGTCAGTATCTAAATAATATGTGTGAAATGCTTGATAGTGTCTGTGCTGTAAACAGAAAGGTCTAATTTCTTGGGGACCTGAATATTGACTGGTTTTCATTAAGCTGTCCGCTCAAGAGGAAGCTTCTTACTGTAACCAGTGCCTGTAATCTGGTTCAGGTTATTAATCAACCTATCATGGTGTTAACAAACACTACAGGGACAAGATCATCCACATGTATCGATCACATGTTTACTAATACTGTAGAACTTTGTTTTTAAGCTGTATCCATACCCATTGGCTGCAGTGATCACAATATAGTGGCTATATCAAGGGAAACCAAAGCTCCAAAAGCTGGGCCTAAAATAGTGTATAAGAGATCATACAAAATATTTTTATGTAACTTTTATGTGGATGATGTTAAAAATATTTGTTTGTCTGATGTGATTTATGAGGAGCATCCAGACGCTGCACTTGATGAATTTATGAAATTGTAGAAATTGAAGAAGTTGTATTATGAAGCCAAGATCAATGATATAAAGAAAGATGGGAAAAACTTTGGAGTACTTTAAATGAATTTATGGGCAGAATGACAAATTCAACTCCATCTTTCATCGAATCAGATGGCTTATTATCACGAAACCAATTGATGTTGCCAATTATTTGAATGATTATTTCATTGGCAAAGTGGGCAAACTTAGGCAGGAAATGCCAGCAACGAACAGTGAGCAAAAAGTACATTTTTTGTAAAGTTAGTGTGGGAGAGTTGGAAAAATTATTGTTATCAATCAATAATGACAAATATCCTGGCTTTGACAACTTAGATGGAAAGCTACTGAGGATGATAGCTGACTCTATAGCCACTCCTATGTGTCATATTTTTAATCTGAGCCTAGAGGAAAGTCTTTGTTCTCAGGCCTGGAGGGAAGTCAAAGTGGTAAAGCAGCCTTTACTGGTTCTAACAGTAGACCTATAAGATTGCTGCCAGCTCTTAGCAAACTGTTGGAATAAATTGTGTTTGACCAAATACAATGCTATTTCTCTGTAAACAAATGAACAACAGACTTTCAGCATGCGTATAGAGAAGGGCACTCAACATGTACTGCACTGACACAAATGACTGATGATTGGTTGAAAGAAATTGATAATAAGAAGATTTTGGGAGCTGTACTGTTAGATTTCAGTGCAGCATTTGATATTATTGACCATAACCTGTTTTTGAAAAAACGTATGTGTAATGGCTTTTTAACCTCTGCCATATCATGGATTCAGAGCTATCTATCTAATAGAACTCAAAGGGTTTTCTTTAATGGAAGCTTCTCTAATGTCAAACATGTAATGTGTGGTGTACCACAGGGCAGCTGTCTAGGCACTCTACTCTTTTCTATTTTTACCAATGACCTGCCACTAACATTAAACAAAGCATGTGTGTCCATGTATGCTGATGATTCAACCATATACGCATCAGCAACCACAGACAATGAAGTCACTGAAACCCTTAACAAAGAGTTGCAGTCTGTTTTGGAATGGGTGGCCAGTAATAAACGGGTCCTGAACATCTCTAAAACTAAGAGCATTGTATTTGGTGCAAGTCATTCCTTAAGTTCTAGATCTCAGCTGAATCTGGTAATGTATGGTGTGCCTGTTGAACCAGTTGAGGAGACTAAAGTACTTGCCGTTACTTTAGATTGTAAATTGTCATGGTCAAAACATAATGATTCAATGGTTGTAAAGATGGGGAGAGGTCTAGCCGTAATAAAGAGATGCTCTGCTTTTTAGACATCACACTCCAAAAAGCAAGTTCTGCAGGCTCTAGTTTTGTCTAATCTTGATTATTGTACAGTTGTGTGGTCCAGTGCTGCAAGGAAATACCTAATTAAGCTGCAGCTGGCCCAGAACAGAGCGGCAGGTCTTGCTCTTAATTGTAATCAAAGTGCTGATATAAATACTATGCATGCCAGTCTCGCTTGGCTAATAGCTGAGGAGACTGCCTACATCACTTCTTATTTTTATAAAAAGATGAATGTGTTGAAAATTCCAAACTGTTTGCATAGTTAACTTACACAGAGCTCTGACAAGCACACTTATCCCACCAGACATGCCACCAGGGGTCTTTTCATAGTCCCCAAATCCAGAACAAATTCAAGAAAGTGTACAGTATTATATAGATCCCTAATTGGATGGAACTTACTACCATCTCATATTGCTCAAAATGCAGCAAACCTGATTTTAAAAAACAGATACAGCAACACCTTGCAGCACAACACCTCTCCGCTATTTGACCTAGATAGTTTGTGTGTATACATTGGTATGTAGGCTACGTGTGCCTTTTAAAAAAATTTATGTAACTCTGTCTTTGAGCTGTTCTTGTCTATTGATGTTCTGTATTATGTCATGTTTCATGTTTTGTGTGGACCCCAGGAAGAGTAGCTGTTGCTTTGGCAACAGCTAATGGGGATCCTAATAAAATACCAAATACCAAAATAACTTCATGGAAGTCTCTGCCACCCCAGGTAACTCCATCTAGCAATAAAACCAGTTTAAAAAACGGATAAAAGAACACCTTACTGCACAAAGGGAACAGTGAAGAGACGGCCATTTTATATATCTTGTATTGTAACTTGCACTGCACTATGTATTCGACCTAGATATTGTGTGTATGTACTGATATGTAGGTTATGAGTGACATTTTAAATGTATGTATTTCAGTCCTTGACTAATAATGTTCTTTACTATGTATTATGTCATGTTTCATGTGGACCCTAAGAATAGTAGCTGATGCTGATCTAAGACAGAGCAGCATTTGCTGCAAAATTCCACCCCGACTTTCTCCTGGCATGACAGCTGGATGGCCAAACAGTTGTTGGACTTGGACTGACTGGGAGGTTCTGGGAGGGAAAGGGTCAGCCGTACATTCTACTGTACATGTGGCTGCAATACAAAGGGGTCGTTCCACGAAAAGAGTGCCTTTTGCATCCCTTTGATATTTTAGATAGAAATTGTGCACCAATATTTAATTTTAAAAGCATGTTATATTAAATGAAGTTCCTTTTAATATCATATGCTAAAGTGCCAAAATTCAGCATTTTGACATGTCCCGTCAACCCTGCGTCCCTTCTCTGATGATTTCAACTCACTTAATCCCAAAGTGTCTCCAACTTTCACCATCATTTTAAAGCACTAGTTACACTGAACAAAAATATAAACGCAACGTGCAACAATTTAAAAGGTTTTACTGAGTTACAGTTTGTATAAGGAACTCAGTCAATTGAAATAAATTCATTAGGCCCTAATCTATGGATTTCACATGACTGTGAATATAGATATGCATCTGTTGGTCACAAATACCTTAAAAAAAAAGTAGGGGTATGGATCAGAAAACCAGTCAGTATCTGGTGTGACCAGCACGACACATCTCCTGTGTGATATGCCTCACACAGCACGACACATCTCCTTCACATTGAGTTGATCAAGCTGTTGATTGTGGCCTGTGGAATGTTGTCCCACTCTTCAATGACTGCGCAAAGTTGCTGGATATTGGTGGGAACTGGAACACGCTGTCATACACGTCGATCCAGAGCATCCCAAAAGTGCTCAATGGGTGACATGTCTGGTGGGTATGCAGCCCACAGAAGAACTGGGACATTTGTGTACAGATCCTTGAGACATGGTGCCGTGGATTATCATGCTGAAACATGAGGTGATGATGGCGGATGAAGTGCACGACAATGGTCCTCAGGATCTCGTCACGGTATCTCTGTGCATTCAAATTGCCATCGATAAAACGCAATTGTGTTTGTTGTCTGTAGCTTATTCCTGCCCATACCATAACCCTCCTGACACAATGGAGCACTCTGTTCACGGCGTTGACATCAACGAACCGGGGATGAACATTCAATTCTCTGGCAACAGCTCTGGTGGACATTCCTGCAGTCAGCATGCCAAGTGCACGCTCCCTCAAAACTGGAGACATCTGTGGCATTGTGTAGTGACACAATTCAGCTTCTTAATATGCCACAGCTGTCAGGTGGATGGATTATCTTGGCAAAGGAGAAATGCTCACTAACAGGGATGTAAACAAATTTATGCTAAACATTTGAGAGAAATATGCTTTTTGTGTGTATGGAACATTTCTGGGATGTTTTATTTCAGCTCATGAAACATGGGATCTACATTTTACATGTTGCATTTATATTTTTGTTCAGAGTATTTAGTGGTTTTGACAAAATCATTTCTGAAGATTACTATTTATTTCATGGGATTAGTGATTATTTTGTGTCTGTCCTCATTTTAAGGTGAACCTTGTTACGTGAACTGAACTCTCGTTTTAATATGGTGAAACTATTCCTTTTTAATATTTATTTCAAAAGAAACATTGAACATCTAATTGTCAAATCATAGTGTAAAAGCAGGTAAGATGATTCTACTCTTTTTGGCCATTTTCTTTCTGGTGTTTTGTCTTGGAAAACTGAGTAGGTCAAGCATTACACGTCAACCCTGTTACCCGTAGATAGACAGGCTAGAAATGTTTTAGCGATTACATTTTTTTTGTGAAGCTTGCATTCAATTAGCACTCCCTGTTGCACACAGGGGATTTATGGCTGATTTATGGCTGTGTGTGTGCATGTGCAGGCATGCACAAACAAACACACACACACACACACACACACACACACACACACACACACACACACACACACACACACACACACACACACACACACACACACACACACACACACACACACACACACACACACACACACACACAAAGCAACACAAAGCAACACAAAGCAACACAAAGCAACACAGTAGCAATCTGAGCAATCGTGTTGCTGTTAACACACAGGCTTAATAACAAGTAACAGGTTGTGTGTGTGGAGTATTGAGACAGGAGCCCTGCTGGTTGAGTAGGGACAGAATGAAGGTCTGCTGAGTATTGTATCTATCATTCAGCTAGCCTTCACCACTGTCATCCTCCATCCTCCCCCTCAGCTGACCTGAGATTCTGCTAACAGCCCCTCACATGGAGGACAACCAGCCTGGACTGTCAATAAACTACTGGCCACTTCAACCCAGTCCCATACCCACTCACTCCATCAATCGTCTACCACTATGTGTAGCTAGCCTCTGCCAGTTAATCCAAGCTGCTGGGCAGGACTGATGGTGCTGTAAAATATCAATCCACTGGTTCCCTTTAAAAGCCTAAAGGGTAGAGGGAAGACAGAATGGATGTGCTTGTGTGAGTAGTCATTCATTTACCCAGCCCTTTGTCAGTCAGATGAAGATCAAAGAAATCAATCCCGGTGCTAATTTAGTGCAATCAATGTATATGATGAATCAACTCACAACTGATGCTGCACACTCATTGAAAGCCCCTTTCATGTCAGTTTTAACAGCAACACCTCGACCCCCGACCAAGCTGTGATTTATTTTCTAAAACTCTAAATGGATGTGAAGAGAGCTGATTAGCAGGTCAGCCAGGCAGTGATGGTTGATGGCTAGGCCTATAGACCTGGATCTGGCTGTGTGTGTGTGTGACGTCAGGCAACTGTGGAGGGGTCAGTGGGGTGGAGGCTCCACAGTGGGAGTCAGTAGAGGGCTAAAGTTGAGGGATGGGGTCCATCTGTCAGCCAGCCCGGTCTAAAATGGCCATCACACACGATTGATTGGACCAGGGCCATTTTCCCCCTGGCTCTCTTCAGCTCGCCTCTCCAGACACTCTGTCTCTTTCTACCTCTCTCTTTCCCATCTGTCTCGCCCTTTCTATCTCCCTCCCTCTCTCCCTGGATTTCTCCCCTGGCTCTTTACTTCACTTTTCATCTGTCCCTCTCTCTCCCTCTATCCTTGGCTTTCCCTCTCTCCCTCCACCCCTCCCCCTCCCCATGGAGGCTCTTTATGGCTAGCAGGGGGGAAATGGGTCTCAGAGCAGTAGGATCTCTGCCTCATCTGTTTTCATTTCCATCCTAGAATGCTGTCCGCCCATCCATTTAGGTCAATGTGTCCAGGAAAGTAACGTGTAAACCCCTGGAGGGTAGGGGTAGGGGGGCTGGGGGTAGTGTGAGGGTGTGGATCGGGAGTAGTGGTAAGGGGATGGACAGTGGGTAGTGGTAGGGGGATGGCTGGGGACAAGGATAGGGATGTAGTGGTGGCCCAGCCCCCGACCTAACTCTTATCAAGACTGTTGATAAGGGTTATTTTGTGTTTCTCAGGAATGCTGAAGTATCTGTGCTGCTGTCTCCAACCCCCATTCTGTCACACCTCTGGGAAGCAGAGATTTTGTTGTGGTAACATCCTGTAGGTTTGATATCTGATTGGAAGTTAACTTTACAGTAATGCTATTGGTCAACAACTCAGATTTTGAATCCAAACAACTCAGATGATTATAAAAGAGTCTCAGGTGCATTGCTCTTTCTATTTTGTTCCTGACCCGCTCTCGTTAGATACACTTTCTCTCCCAATTCAACTCAATTTAAGGGGCTTAATTGGCATGGGAAACATATGTTTTCTTGTGGCAACAGATCACACATCTTAATGCTGTGATTGCACACTGTGGTATTTCACACAATGGATATGGGAGTTTCTTTGTCTGTGTGATCTGAGGGAAATATGTTTCTCTAAGATGGTCATACATTTGGCAGGAGGTTAGGAAGTGCAGTTCGGTTTCCACCTCATTTTGTGGGCAGTGTGCACATAGCCTGTATTCTCTTGAGAGCCATGTCTGCCTTTCTCAATAGCAAGGCTATGCTCATTGAGTCTGTACATAGTCAAAGCTTTCCTTAAGTTTGGGTCAGTCACAGTGGTCAGGTATTCTGCCACTGAGTACTCTCTGTTTACATTCTAGTTTTCTCAGTTTTTTTGTTAAGTCTTTCCAATGTGTCAAATTAATATATTTTTGTTTTCTCATGATTTGGATGGGTCTAATTGTGTTTCTGTCCTGTTTGTGAACAGAGACCCAGGACCAGCTTGCTTAGGGGACTCTTCTCCAGGGTCATCTCTCTCTGTAGGTGATGGCTTTGTTTTGGAAGGTTTGGGAATCGCTTCGTTTTAGGTGGTTGTAGAATTTAACGTCTCTTTTCTGGAATTGTATAAATATCGGCCTAATTCTGCTCTGCATGCATTATTTGGTGTTTTACCTTGTACACGGAGGATATTTTTGCAGAATTCTGCATGTAGAGTCTGGTTGGGGACAGAAGCACTAGATCATCAGCAAACAGTGGAAATTTGACTTCAGATTCTAGTAGGGTGAGGCCGAGTGCTGCAGACTCTTCTAGTGCCCTCGCCAATTCGTTGATATAGATGTTGAACAGGGTGGGGCTTAAGCTGCATCTCTCTCTCTCTCTCTCTCTGTCACGATCGTTATAATGAGTGGACCAAGATGCAGCGTGGTATGGTTTCATCCTCTTTATTTTGAAGTGAAACTCAAAGAAAATAATAAATCACAAAATGAAACATGACACTACTATATTGCTCACAGATAACTATACATAGTCAAGATCCCACAAAGCACAATGGGGAAACGACTGCCTAAATATGATCCCCAATCAGATACAACGATAAACAGCTGCCTCTGATCGGGAACCATAGAGAATAAACAGCTCTCTCTCTCTCTCTCTCTCTCTCTCTCTCTCTCTCTCTCTCTCTCTCTCTCTCTCTCTCTCTCTCTCTCTCTCTCTCTCTCTCTCTCTCTCTTTCTCTCTCTCTCTCTCTCTCTCGCCATGTTTTTTTTCTCTCTCTCTGTCTGATCATGCCTAGATTACGAATGCTTTGTTGATGCCAGTATTGCTTTGTATGTTATTAAATACTTTCCTTTGATTTTCAATTCTCAGACCAATTTGTTCTAGTCAACTATAACACATAACCTAATGCTTGCTTGCACATTGTTTTTTATTTATGGAGTCAGATAATATACATTTTGATAGAATTTGTTAGTATACAAATTACATTGTCATATTACGGGGTCACATGGTAGGTATAAACAAATAAATAAAAACACTGGAATGAGTAGGTGTGTCCAAACCTTTGACTGGTAGTGTATTTAAAAAATTATACCAATTATACAATTTGTTAGCTAGCTAGACTAAAATTTAAACCTAACATATAGCCTACCTATCTGTAGATGCTACTACAATACTGCTGTAGACAAAGATCCCAGCGTGTGTCTACTACATGAAGTTGAAACAGTGGAACTTGGAGGGGAGGCAGTTGTTTTGGAGCAGCAGCAGCATAACTAGACCATTTTTCAATTGGTAAATTAGGCACATGATGACTTAGACACACTTAAATGCGTATTCCATTTGACATGTATACTATTAAAACGCTTTTTCTTTCAGTAGGAGATTTTTAGTATGGTAACCTTTGTAGGGGCAAACATTAAACCTAAACTTCCCTTTGTTTACTCGATTCCTAGTGCCCAGAGAGCCCCAGGTAGGCAGAATGTCAGCAGAAAGCTGTCCGACAGATTCTGATGCAGAGAGCAGGAAGAGGAGTTAAAGAGTAGCAGCAGTGCCAGTGAAGGAAGGACAGAAGAGACTGAACAAGCAAGTAATAAGGGAAAGGAAGAGTATGGACAGATTCGAAGTGATGAAGATGATCCAGCACTGTGGCCAGAGAAAGTACAAGACCATGAAAGAGAAGCTATTGTTTATAATTATTGTTCGCAGACTAGCTAACAGGTGTGGTGAGGAGACAGAACTGTATAAAATCATGCCCCCAGACTCAGAAGGCAAGCCATTCCCCAACTATTTACAGGACAGTAAGTCAGCAAACGGAAGAGAAAAGGTGCTTATTTAAAGTAAGAGCGTAAAGGCATTATATTGCATTCCATGTGTTCTTTTTTTCTCATGAGTAAAGTAAACCATCACCCAGTACTCTGAATAGTAAAGATGGCTATAAGACATCATCAGTGAAATGGCGGCGAATGTATGACAAACTACCAGAGCATGAGGATGGTGTGTCTCACAAGAACTGTTACTGGAAATGGAAAAATCTGCAGCAAACCGTAACAACAGCTACAGGTATAGACAGTCAGCTGCAGAAGCAACTCCAGTTAGAAATGTATAAAACAGAGACTTCTAGAAAGGATGTTGGATGTGACACTGTACTTAGCATCTAGGAATCTGCCATTCTGGGGGAAATCACTCAGTCTTGATGATGTACATAATGGACATTACCTAGGCTTACTGGAACTGTTGTCAAATTATGACCCGCTATTACATGAGCACTTACAGAAAGGCAGGGACAAAAAGAAAGGAGCACGACTGACTCATTACCTCAGCCCTGAGAGCCACAACGAGTTCATAGGAATATGTGGTCAAAGGGTTTTGGAAACAATACTATATGAAAGAGAGGATGCAATCTATTACTCAGTTATATGTGATGCAACTCCAGACATTTCCCATACTGAGCAAAATGTATTATCAGTGAGATATTTACACAAAGATAAAGTTCAGGGAACAGGTGAATGGGGAATAATGAAAGTTTGAAAGTTTTCTTGAATTTAAAGACTTTGCTAGAAAGACAGGCAGTGACATTTCTGAAATGATTTTGAGTGCTTTGGAAGGGCATGGTATTGACATAGCAGATGTCGATCGCATACGGCAAAAGAATCCACAGGCCATATACTCACCTTGTGCCTCCCATACTCTTAATCTTGTGGGTGTACATGCAGCTCAGTCATGCCCAGAAGTATCAACCTTTTTTGGCTGTGTGAATTGTCTTAACAATCTGTTCAGTGCCAGCCCAGAGCGATGGGCCATTCTCAAGGAAAGGACTAGCTGCTGTCTTAACCGCCTTTCAGACACAAGATGGAGGGCGCGTATTGCTGTGGTCCGACCAGTAGCAACTCATTTACCGTCTATCATCAAGGCCCTAGACATGCTTCTTGCTACCTGCAGCCTGACAAATGAAGCCAAATCGGTGGCAAAAGGTCTGAAAAGCTACCTCATGTCTTTCAAGGCAATCTTCCTGCTCACTTTCTGGGTAAAAGTTGAGAATAGAAGCCTAATTCTTCAGTCAGGAAATATCTCTCTGGACACTGAAGCAGCTCTGTCACGTTCCTGACCTGTTTTCTGTTGTTTTGTATGTGTTTAGTTGGTCAGGACGTGAGCTGGTGGGAATTCTATGTTGTGTGTCTAGTTTGTCTGTTTCTATGTCAGCCTAGTGTGGGTTCTCAATCAGAGGCAGATGGTAGTCGTTGTCTCTGATTGAGACTCATATATAGGAGGCTTGTTTTGTGTTGGGATTTTGTGGGTGTTTTTTTCCTGTCTCTGTGTTTGTTCTGCACCAGATAGGACTGTCTCGGTTTTCACGGTTTGTTATTTTGTTTGTTGTTTGTAGTGTTCACTTGTTATTTTATTAAACATGTTGAGCACTGGCTACGCTGCATTTTGGTCCTCTCTTTCACCCCAGGAAGAAAGCCGTTACAAGCTCACATTAAGGCACTACAGGAAGAAATACAGTCTCTGCGTAATCAGTGGTGACGCTCTTCTGGCAGAAGCCTCCATGGTGGCAAATGAAATGGGTGTAACTACTCAGTTTCACAGTGAACAGAGGAGCCGCCAGAAAAAAATAAAACGTTTCCCTGATGAGACTGAAGATGACATAGCAAATGAACAGAAGTCAGACACTGGATTTCGCAACACAGTGTTTTATGTGGCTCTGGATATTATAATCAGTACCGGACATGGAACCGGACATGCTTTCCACAAGATTGCAGCTTGTGGAAAGACTTTGCTAGAGCAAGGAGTTTTTACCAATACTTACATTTAGGAAAATGACTGAAAACCAAATTTGTGTAGCTTGCCACAAATTGAGAAACAAGTACTCCAAAGATCTCACCGATGGATTTGAAAATGAAGTGCGACATCTAAAGAAGATATATGGTGCCACTTTTTCAGATGGTCTTTCTCCTGTAAAGCTCCTAAATGCCATCCACAAGATGCAGCTACAGAGCATTTTTGGAAAGGTGTGCATTGCACTGCGAATCTCCTGTACAATGCCTGTAACAGTTGCTGGAGGTGAACGTGCTTTCAGCAAGCTGAAACTTGGTTTTATTTACAGGGAACTAACAAAAGGACAAATGCCTTGACCTGTTCTACCCAAGCCTGCCCGGGGATGGGCAAAATACTGTTTCAGAGTATTTTCTGCTATGGTTTATCTCCTGTTGAACTTACTCAGGAATGTCCACATAATGTCTTGACACTACAGTTGCAGTTCCACAGATGCTTGTTCTCTGTAGGTACCACGTTTATACCTGCAGCCCACATACTTCAGGATTTTTTTACATTTTGGGTATGTTATTTAGGCATATATTGAGGAATTATGCATAGGGCAAAAGAGGGTTAGCCTTATTTATAAAAATTGGCAAGACGTTCTTTAATCTGAACCATGGATCATTGGCAATTTCTTCATTAAAACTGACTACATTACCGTATATAAAAAAATAAGTCACCAATTGTGTAGTTATTTATAATAAAGCATCAGAAAAATCTCATGACACAGACAGCTTTGTTAACATTAGGAACCAAAAATCTTTGCAATACTGTTAATGTAGGCAAAGGGTGAAGGTGGAAACTAGAATCTTAATAGAGCAGCAGAAGCTTATAGTTAGTACATTCAATACCACATATTGTTCAGTATGGTATTTTAATCTGAAACATTCTGATTTCTATGTTAGGGGCCGGGTTTTCCTGGGGCCCTAAAATTCTGGCAAAGCCCCTGAGTGGCACGGTAAGGGTAGTGTGATGGTGGAGTAGAGTGGTCAGGGGGTCAGAAGGGGAGTGTCTGCCCTACATGTAGATGATAGACCTAATGGTCACTCAATGACAGAGAGTGTGATAAAGTGCTGACAGAGAGGGTGATAAAGTGAGAGGCTGTGGGTCTGCTTTGGGCCTCTGGCTTGATAAGGTAGCTGAGTGGTGACTGAAACCTGGCCATAGTGTCGTCTCCTTTCCTAGAGTGGTGATGACACCCCAGATCACTTCATAACAGCTTTGGGCTCTCAGGAACACTTGTGCACACGCACAAGTGCACAAGTTCACACACATTCACACACTCACAAGCACACAAGCACACACATATCAACACACACAGACTTACACCAGGGTGTGGTGAAGGCGGCAGAAGCCTGCGTTCTTGCTGGAGGCAACTTCAGAAAAGCCAGTGTTCCCGGGGAAGACCACCAGAGGCCGGTGGGGGTTCCTTCAGGTCGACCCATTGGGGTGGTACCTCTGGGGGCTCATCCAGTACCCCTTCCTCTGAGGAGGGAGGGGGGGGGGGGGGGGTGCAGAAGCTGTCTATCTCCACAGGCCGGTGACCTTCAGACACTCATAAAGGCTGAGTACAGGCTGAGGAGAGGATTTCTGAACCATGCTGAGAAGACATCAAATCTATACGTCCAGGATTCGGTGGACTCACTTCCTTTCTTTGTACTCCTATTTAAACACACACACATTCCTGTAAACGTGCAGCACTCCGCCAACATCTTGGCCTTTACCTTCATGCAGTTAATTATTCTCCTATCTTAACAACATCAAAGAATGCGTACCATGCATGTGTGCATGTTAATGCGTATGACTGGACGAAGCTATGACGTCTCAGGCATTTCACACTATGAATTATGTCTGCGGAAACTAAGAGGGTCAAACCATCCCCCACATCTACCTCACTCCTTCTTTCTCCTTCTCTCTATCTCTCTAATTTGTCTCTCTTTCTCTCTGTACAGTAGTAAATCTGTCCTCACCTCCACACAAACATTAGCAGCGTGCAGACACTGTGCCAACCAGACCAGGTTTCAAGTGATTTTTCCCTGCTCCACACATCTCTCATTAACATAGCTGGGACGTCTGTGGGCAGATCGGAGGAGAGGGGGTAAGGCACAATATGGGCCTGGAGTTTTTCCAGGCCACATTACCTGACCAGGAAAAACTCCTGGCTCAAGCGTAGTATTTTATTTTTATTTTACCTTTATTTAACCAGGTAGGCTAGTTGAGAACAAGTTCTCATTTACAACTGCGACCTGGCCAAGATAAAGCAAAGCAGTGCAACACTAACAACAACACATGGAATAAACAAACACACAGTCAATAACACAATAGAAAAAAAGTATATATACAGTGTGTGCAAATGAGGTAAGATAAGGGAGGTAAGGCAATAAATAGGCCATAGTGGCGAAATAATTACAATTTAGCAATTAAACACTGGAGTGATAGATGTGCAGAAGATGAATGTGCAAGTAGAGATACTGGGGTGCAAAGGAGCAAAAAATATATATAAAAAATGTGGGGATGAGGCAGTTGGATGGGCTATTTACAGATGGGCTATGTTCAGGTGCAGTGATCTGTGAGCTGCTCTGACAGCTGGTGCTTAAAGTTCGTGAGGGAGATATGGGTCTCCAGCTAGATGGAGGAAGGTAGAGAAATTGTGAAGGAGAGTAGGGTATTGGGTGGCGGGCAGGCCTTATTGAAGGAGAGAAGTGGGTAGGTTATAGTGAGGGAAAGTAGGGGAGACATTGTGAAGTGGAGGAGGTAGGGAGTAGGGTAGGGGGTAGGAGGTAGAGACAAGAGGAGGAGGGATACAGGAGGCTGGTGCTATCCTCTGTCTGTCGGCCATAAAAGGAGCGTGTGATGTGTCCAGCAGCGAGGCTTTGGCTGAGGATCTCTGGTTTCGGCAACAAGGCTTTAATAAAGGCTGTGATGTGAGGCTCAGTGGGCGTGCTGAGAGACAGGGGGTAACTCTAGCGGAACGCTCCAGGATGGCGCACCATGGGCCCCGCATACACCCCTCCCCCCTCCCCGTACCCCCAGGGCCACATCTCATCACGCCCCATCTCCCTAGTCCCTTGAAAAGCAGTCAACACATCTAGCACACAATACACCACTGGCACTCTTTTGAAAGTGGTTCTAAATGTGTGTGTGTGTGTGTGTGTGTGTGTGTGTGTGTGTGTGTGTGTGTGTGTGTGTGTGTGTGTGTGTGTGTGTGTGTGTGTGTGTGTGTGTGTGTGTGTGTGTGTGTGTGTGTGTGTGTGTGTGTTTGTGTGTGTGTGTGTGTGTGTTTGTGCGTGTTAAATCTCTGAAATAGAAAATAATCTCAAAGCGCATTAAAAGCTAAACAAACAAACAACAAATTGAGATATTAGAGATGGAGATTGAATGTCTCTCTATTTGGCTTGGGATGAAAGGCTGGGAGTGGAGGCAGTTTGGACTGGAAAGCCAGTGTAGCTTCAGCAGAGGGGGTGTCGATGGTACAGATAGAGAGATACAAAGACAGTCTGACAACCAGGCCCGGAGCGCTTCATCAGTACACCACATCTGCTTCTACGACGGTCACTTCCATTTCCTCCATAGGGCCGCTACTCCGTAGTTACTGAGCTCGGTTGCATAAAACATTTTAAGTGTTTTCCTTAAGGAATAATTTCCCCTAACCTGAATTGTTTAAGGGTGTTGCATAGAGCCCCTCAAACATGTCCTTAGGTAAGGGCATAATTTAAAGGTTTTAGGTAGTTTGAAGGCATGTACAGAGGAAAGAGTCTCTAGAGATGACCTGATTTACTGCCTGAACGTCTTGTCAATTATATCACATTTTTGGGGGGAGATCGCAATATATTACTTCTACATTCAAGACAGAAGAAACAAATAGATTCAGAAGATAATAAAACACATTTATTTTTGTAACTTTTTCTTAACTTGTTTATATTACTTTTTAGCATGTCAAGCGAATTTACAGCGTGGGTAGCTAGCTAGCCAGCTAGCTTTGTAGCCATGGATTGTGCACCTTCCATTGTTTAGCTAGCTGGCTGATGTTTTCCTTCTGAAACCAGGGCAGAGGAAAGCAACATTCACCTCCACAAATGTTATTTACATTAATATCCATACTGAATGAAGCACCCTCATGGGCACCCTTAAAACCTCTTAAGGATCCGCCCCTTTTTTTCAATTTCCGCCTAAAATCTAACTGAATGTAGCTTAGGACCTGAAACAAGGATATGCATATTCTTGATACCATTTGAAAGGAAAGACTTTGAAGTTTGTGGAAATGTGAAATGAATGTAGATCTGGTAAAAGGTAATACAAAGATTTTTGTTTTGTTTTTGTACCATCATCTTTGAAATGCAAGAGAAAGTCCATAATGTATTATTCCAGGCCAGGCACAATTTAGATGTTGGCCACTAGATGGCAGCAGTGTATGTGCAAAGTTTTAGACTGATCCAATGAACCATTGTATTTCTGTTCAAAATGTTGAATCAAGACTGCCCAAATGTGCCTAATTTGTTTATTAATCACTTTTCAAGTTCATAACTGTGCACTCTCCTCAAACAATAGCATGGTATTATTTCACTGTAATAGCTACTGTAAATTGGACCATGCAGTTAGATTAACAAGAATTTAAGCATTCTGCCAATATCATAAATGTCTATGTCCTGGGAAAATTTCTTGTTACTTTCAACCTCATGCTAATCGCTTTAGCCTACATTAGCTCAACCGCCCCGCGGTGGATCCACCGATCCTGTAGAGGTGAACTTTTTCACTTAATTTCACCCCCTAGAGTCGATGTTGGCGCCACCGTGGAAATGTAATTCACATAAAAAAAGAATCCCCATAAACATCTGTCAGTTCAAGTTAGAGATATCTGTTTTTTGCATTGGCTGTGTCTCAATCGATCTCAATCCACTGCATCCGCCGATGTCACACTCACGCATCTGCGGTGAAAGGTGACAGAGCTACAGCACTGTTTGTCAGACCATGAGACATACCGAAAATCGGTCTTCTCACAAAATCGTCTGCAGCGTCCAAATGGTTTGTCCTACCGACTATTATGAACACGATGGTGTTCTCCGTTTTGCTCAACGACACCCAGAAGCAACTTTGTACTGCCAACTTCTGCCTGTAGCGTCCGAACAGTTTGGGCTACACACAAATATGAACCCTCTGTGAAAAGATAAGACTCTCACGAACACGTACATGTTTTGCTCTAGGATGCTCACATTTCTCACAAGACTAGTCTGAATGTCCCCTGGTACCAGTTGAAAAAATTAATGGAAGTATATATGAAGTCTGTGTAGTGCCAAAATAAGGGGTTAAATACATGTAAAAAAATATATACATAATGTTTCCTGATCTTTCTTATACCGCTCAGATATAGGACAGACACAAGACTATCAGTTGTTCCATGTAGTGAATCTGTTATTCAATAAGTTTGTATTGGCTACTAGTAGTAAAGCCAAATAAAACGTTTAATCAAAATAATTATGTATATACTTTTTTTATACTTCAAAGGGTCTTAAAATTCCAAATCAAATAGAAAAATTATCCTTGTTCAAACAATTCCTTATAGCTTAGTAGAACCCTTCCCCCGGCTTAGACAGGGCTCAGACTGTTTAGTGCCAAAAATAAAGGGTTAAATACATGTAAGATCTGTAGTGAATCTGTTATTCAATGTGTTTGTATGGGCTAATAGCAAGGCCCCCCCAAAAAATTCATCATATATTTTTTTTTATATACATTTTTTTATACTTCAAGGGGTCTTCAAATTCAAAATCAAATAGCTAAATGATCCTGCCACGGCTGCTGAAAAGAGCACGAAAAGCCAGCACACCTTGGTAGTGGCTAAGAACAGTACCCGAGCCTCTTCTGCCATCTCTGGACACAGCATGCAGTACTTGTTGTATTTCTTCTGGACAGATGAAACAATTAAGCCAGGACTGCATTATTTGAATCCAACCTGCTAGCTAGCTAGCTATAAGCCAAAAATATTGACTTTTCATCACAAATCTGTAACTGTGTGTGTGTGTGTGTGCGTGTGCGTGTGCGTGTGCGTGTGCGTGTGCGTGTGCGTGTGTGTGTGTGTGTGTGTATGTGTGTGTGTGTGTGTGTGTGTAGGTGTGTTTGTGGTGGGTGTGGAGAGGGTGCCTGAGGAGCATCAGTAATCAAACATCAAATCAGACCCCAGTCTGAAAGCAGCACAGACCGTGCTACCTCTCCCTCTCTGACACCCAGAGGGAAATGTCAGACAGCCTCAGTGACAGTCGGATGAGCGGATGTTTGTCTCATATACTCAGACTACTGAGACTACTCTTTCTGGCAATTTAGGTTACAATACATCATATGATATGTTTTCTCCTTACTAAAGAATACCACTGTGTTATTTTTCAATTCTGCTATTCTGAGTAGGTTTCTATTCCATGCGGTTTCTGTTTTATCTTCAAAGCTCACTGTCAGTGTGAGGTGATCAGATAATCTAGGCTGGTGAATTTAGAGTAGGTTTAGAGTCTATTGTTGGGGAACAGGGTGGGTGAAGAACTGATCAATCCCACTATCCACACTACCGCTACTGAAAATACCTCAAAAACACCACAGATCTCAAAGACTATCTATGCGTGTTTCTAAATTTCACAATATTACAGATGTAGGATCTTAATTTGATCCTTTTTTTAAATCTTTTGTTTCTGAGAATGTTCCTGCTCAGCAGGAAGTGCAAACTTGTGGTGTATTTGAGTTTTTAAAAGGATTTAAAAGTTGATCATTTCCACTTTGATTTTCCCTAACATAAAATGTATCAACCCATACAAAAAATGTCAATTTATTATAATCCACATAATAATTCGCATTTCCTGTTGCTGCAGGATTATTTTCCTGCTGTAGCAAACTATCTCAAATTACATCTGTAGAAACAAGGAGAAAAATAGTTCACTGCTCTAGAGTTCTTCAACCAGTAGTCTTGATGCACAGTATCACAACCACATTGGATTCCATCAGAAAAGTGTGCACCACAATGGCAATATACAACCATAGAAATATAAACCCTATTCAATTTCTATGTATACAACTTCACACCTCATGAAACATTCCACCAGCACCGCCAGTCGGCCACGAACACGCCAGGCATTAGAGTCACTGTTGTGTTGTGACATGATAGCGCACTGAACGAATGTGTTCTTCTGTGACTTCCCCCATGGATAAAATTATAGTTACAGAATCAAATTACAATACCAACTGAGTGGGCACACGAGACAGATCATAGCTGTGATTTGAACACATGACCCTCTGAGGAAGATGTTTCTCTGTCATAATAGTCCACAAGCATCCATGTCATGAAACACACTGTAGACTACCTCAGGATGTAGTTGGCCACTTATTCAGCCGTCTCTGGATACGTCTGCCATCTTCACACTATTCACTCTTTAGCTCTTTACTGATGACACGGAGAATCTGCAAAAGTACAGAGGGGTGTGTGTTTTAAAGTGGTGGGTGTGTGTCTGTTTTTAGGAACCACATACTCCCACTGCACAGGAGGTTAGTGGCACCTTAATTGGGGAGGACAGGCTCGTGGTAATGGCTGGAATGGTATCAAATACATCAAACACATGGTTTGATGCCATTCCATTTACTCTGTTCCAGCCATTATTATAAGCCGTCCTCCCATCAGCAGCCTCCACTGTCCCACAGGTAGTACCAAGATTGAGAGCATCTCTACCAAAATAGAGCTTTGGTAGCCCCTTCAGGGGGCTTTTGGTCCATCCACTGAGAGGATCGCCCAACAAAGACCCTATAAGGGCTAGTAACATGCTTGAAGCCTCACGCCTGTATCTCTGGACTTAGTCTTGTGGTACATTCAAGATTCATTAGCGATGACGGCAGCAAACCTGCATCACACATTAATAATGTTAGCATTAATTCAATGGAATACTACTACACATAAAGTACATTATGGAAGTTTTAGGATACTGTTTAATGGTTCACAATCGGCGGGACTACCATTGGCCATGTTGGCTGTACATACACTACCGTTCAAAAGTTTGGGGTCACTTAGAAATGTCCTGTTTTTGAAAGAAAAGCATTTTTTTCATCCATTAAAATAACATCAAATTGATCAGAAATACAGTGTAGACATTGTTAATGTTGTAAATGACTATTGTAGCTGGAAACGGCTGATTTTGAATGGAATATCTACATAGGCATACAGAGGCATACATATTATCAGCAACCATCAGCAACTCCTGTGTTCCAATGGCACATTGTGTTAGCTAATCCAAGTTTATCATTTTAAAAGGCTAAATGATCATTAGAAGACCCTTTTGCAATTATGTTAGCACAGCTGAAAACTTTTCTCCGGATTAAAGAAGCAATAAAACTGGGCTTCTTTATACTAGTTGAGTGTTCGATTACAGGCTCAAAATGTCCAGAAACAAGGAACTTTCTTCTGAACCTTCTGAGAAATGAAGGCTATTCCATGTGAGAAATTGCCAAGAAACTGAAGATCTCGTACAACCCTGTGTACTACTACCTTCACAGAACAGCGCAAACTGGCTCTAACCAGAATAGAAAGAGGAGTGGGAGGCCCCGGTACACAACTGAGCAAGAGGACAAGTACATTAGAGTGTCTCGTTTGAGAAACAGACGCCTCACAAGTCCTCAACTGGCAGCTTCATTAAATAGTACCCACAAAACACCAGTCTCAACGTCAACAATGAAGAGGCGACTCCCGGATGCTGGCCTTCGAGGCATGTGACAAATAACATTTGATTTGATTTTGATTTGTTTCTCTGCGTCATTGTGTGTGTAATTAATTACGTATTTGAGTGTGTGAGTGCGTGTGTGTGAACATGAATAGAATCCTCTGTGTGTATTCTCCCTCAGCTCCCGCGGATGTTTTGTCCTTCCTGTTGTGTCTGAAGTGACCGCCGTTCTGACCACTGTCTTCACACAGACTGATAGTGCTGTCATTCTGCCTCTCAGTCTCCCCCCCCCCCCCCCCCCCCCCCCTTGTAGTGGAATCCTTCCCAGTGTGGCATTTAGCAGCCCGGGAATTTCTTCTTTGCAACGCCCCTCTCCCCCTCTTTCCTTCTCTCTCTACATGGTCTTGTATATGTAAAATGCATGTTTTGAAATACTATTGCTCTCAATGTGTTAACATAAGCTACCCGATATTCATGGAACCTGTCTGTGAACTTATATTATGTGTAAACTTGATCACAGCCCAGAGAGAGAGAGAGAGAGACACACACACACACACACACACACACACACACACACACACACACACACACACACACACACACACACACACACACACACACACACACACACACACACACACACACACACACACACACACACACACACACACACACACACACACACACACACACACACACACACACACACACATCAGGGCTCAGAGGTAAACCCTGAACACTGAACAGCTCAAACAAGCACTATCTACAGGAATTCACAGATAACAAAACAACATCCAATTATGTGATTCTGTGTCACTGAAAACATCTCTGAGGTACTTTGAGGTAACCGTGTGAGTGAAGTAAACACCCAGGTGCTGTAAGGTAAATGTAATAGACAACAATATCACTGTCTCTTCTACTTAATTCAGAGTCTGTGGAACATACCCAACTTCTGAGAGGGTTCTCTGCTGGGGAAATCAAGTGCAAATCAAGGGCACATCACATCAAGGGCACCTCAGGTGACAGTGAAAAGATGACAAACACTCATGCATGTACACACGCATGCACCTGACAGGGTCACAAATCTAACCCGTCATCCTCACTTAAACGCCAACAGGGGTCCTCCGGCACAATTGGGATCCACCAGCTCTGTGTTTGTGAACAGTCAGGCCCCAGCCTTGGCTACGGTTTCAACACGAGCTTGTCCCAGAATGGCAGTAACCTCAGGCTACAAAGCTGCAGGCGTTTTCTCACCCTTTCAACAGAAAAACAACTCTGTCTCAATCAAATTCATTAACAACAGCTAGTAATAAGTCAAATCAAATCAAAGTTTATTGGTTGCAATTTAGCAGATGTTATAGCGGGTGTAGCTAAATGCTTATGTTACTAGCTCCTAACAATGCAGTAAAATGTCAAACAAGTACACAAATAATCAAAATAGCACTGTAACAGCAATCCAAATGTGCGAGTACTCTATGGATGTTGTTGAGATTGAACCTGCAGGAGCGAGTCACTGTTCAGATGTTTGCAGAGAACGAAAGGGTGTTGTCTTAGAATTGGCAGGCCTTCTTCGGGAGGAAGAGCAGATGCCCAGCCCTGAGAGGGTGGAAAGGAGGATCTGATGGTTCCCAGTGTTCAAGGCATCGGATAGATATTAGAGGATGAGGACAAAGGGGAGAGTCAGCTTTGGCTGAGCTCAGAGGTTCCATGACACAGAGAAGAGCAGTCTCAGTTGAGTGACCCATCTTGAAGCCTGACTGGTTAGGGTCAAGAAGATCTTTTTGAGAGAGATAACGAGAGAGTTGTTCAGAGACGCTCAAGTGCTTTGGAAAGAAAAGAAAGAAGTGATACCGGTCTGTAGTTTTTGACATAGGGGTCGCTTTCTTTAGGAGGGGAGCAACTCTGGCCATCTTGAAGTCAGAGTGTCGAGCCGGCTGGGAGGAAAGGGGACAGTGAGAGTCAAAGGAGGCGGAAAGGGAGGAGAGTAGGGTCGAAAGAGAGTCAAGAGAAAGGAGGGAGAAGGATTTAGTAGAAGGGAGAGATGATAGGATAGAAGAGAATAGTGGGAGAGAGAGATCGAAGATTTGGTTAGGGGCTGAGTGGTTAGGGGCTGAGTGGGTGAGGTTGGAGAAGAGTGTAAAAAGAAACAAAGTAGTGATCAGAGACCTAGAGGGGGGTTGCAGTGAGATTAGTATGTTAACAGCCTCTAGTAAAGATGAGGTCGACCGTATTGCCTGCCTTGTGAGTGTGAGAAGACTGGGAAAGGGTGAGGTCAAAAGAGGCAAGGAGGGGAAAGAAAGAGGTGGAAAGAAATGAGGAAGTTGAAGTTTCCCAGTATGATGCGTGGTGAGCCATTTTCGGGAAATGAGCTTATCAAGGTGTCAAGCTCTTTGAGGAACTCTCCAAGGGCACCTGTTTGGCAATAGATAACAACAATGTTAAGCTTGAGTGGACAACCCTAGAGATTAGGAGATGTGGGAAAGAGGTGGAAAATAAAACATCTACATTTTTTATGAAATTCGTAGCCCTGTGCCACCACCGCAATGAGCAGATGCTCTCGGATTATGAGAGAGCACATAGTCAGATGACGAGAGAGCCGCTGGAATAGCAGTGTTCTCTAGGGTATAGTACATCTACTGGAGTAGCAGTGTTCTCTAGGGTATAGTACATCTACTGGAGTAGCAGTGTTCTCTGGGGTATAGTACATCTACTGGAGTAGCAGTGTTCTCTAGGGTATAGTACATCTACTGGAGTAGCAGTGTTCTCTAGGGTATAGTACATCTACTGGAGTAGCAGTGTTCTCTAGGGTATAGCACATCTACTGGAGTAGCAGTGTTCTCTAGGGTATAGTACATCTACTGGAGTAGCAGTGCTCTCTGGGGTATAGTACATCTACTGGAGTAGCAGTGTTCTCTAGGGTATAGTACATCTACTGGAGTAACAGTGTTCTCTGGGGTATAGTATATCTACTGGAGTAGCAGTGTTCTCTGGGGTATAGTACATCTACTGGAGTAGCAGTGTTCTCTAGGGTATAGTACATTTACTGGAGTAGCAGTGTTCTCTGGGGTATAGTACATCTACTGGAGTAGCAGTGTTCTCTAAGCTATAGTAGCAGTGTTCTCTAAGGTATAGTACATCTACTGGAGTAGCAGTGTTCTCTAGGGTATAGTACATCTACTGGAGTAGCAGTGTTCTCTAGGGTATAGTACATCTACTGGAGTAGCAGTGTTTTCTAGGGTATAGTACATCTACTGGAGTAGCAGTGTTCTCTAGGGTATAGCACATCTACTGGAGTAGCAGTGTTCTCTAGGGTATAGTACATCTACTGGAGTAGCAGTGTTCTCTAGGGTATAGTACATCTACTTGAGTAGCAGTGTTCTCTAGGGTATAGTACATCTACTGGAGTAGCAGTGTTCTCTAAGGTATAGTACATCTACTGGAGTAGCAGTGTTCTCTAGGGTATAGTACATCTACTGGAGTAGCAGTGTTCTCTAAGGTATAGTACATCTACTGGAGTAGCAGTGTTCTCTAAGGTATAGTACATCTACTGGAGTAGCAGTGTTCTCTAAGGTATAGTACATCTACTGGAGTAGCAGTGTTCTCTAGGGTATAGTACATCTACTGGAGTAGCAGTGTTCTCTAGGGTATAGTACATCTACTGGAGTAGCAGTGTTCTCTAAGGTATAGTACATCTACTGGAGTAGCAGTGTTCTCTAAGGTATAGTACATCTACTGGAGTAGCAGTGTTCTCTAGGGTATAGTACATCTACTGGAGTAGCAGTGTTCTCTAAGGTATAGTACATCTACTGGAGTAGCAGTGTTCTCTGGGGTATAGTACATCTACTGGAGTAGCAGTGTTCTCTGGGGTATAGTACATCTACTGGTGTAGCAGTGTTCTCTAGGGTATAGTACATCTACTGGAGTAGCAGTGTTCTCTAGGGTATAGTACATCTACTGGAGTAGCAGTGCTCTCTAGGGTATAGCACATCTACTGGAGTAGCAGTGTTCTCTAGGGTATAGTACATCTACTGGAGTAGCAGTGCTTTCTGGGGTATAGTACATCTACTGGAGTAGCAGTGTTCTCTAGGGTATAGTACATCTACTGGAGTAACAGTGTTCTCTGGGGTATAGTATATCTACTGGAGTAGCAGTGTTCTCTGGGGTATAGTACATCTACTGGAGTAGCAGTGTTCTCTAGGGTATAGTACATTTACTGGAGTAGCAGTGTTCTCTGGGGTATAGTACATCTACTGGAGTAGCAGTGTTCTCTAAGCTATAGTAGCAGTGTTCTCTAAGGTATAGTACATCTACTGGAGTAGCAGTGTTCTCTAGGGTATAGTACATCTACTGGAGTAGCAGTGTTCTCTAGGGTATAGTACATCTACTGGAGTAGCAGTGTTCTCTAGGGTATAGTACATCTACTGGAGTAGCAGTGTTCTCTAGGGTATAGCACATCTACTGGAGTAGCAGTGTTCTCTAGGGTATAGTACATCTACTGGAGTAGCAGTGTTCTCTAGGGTATAGTACATCTACTTGAGTAGCAGTGTTCTCTAGGGTATAGTACATCTACTGGAGTAGCAGTGTTCTCTAAGGTATAGTACATCTACTGGAGTAGCAGTGTTCTCTAGGGTATAGTACATCTACTGGAGTAGCAGTGTTCTCTAAGGTATAGTACATCTACTGGAGTAGCAGTGTTCTCTAAGGTATAGTACATCTACTGGAGTAGCAGTGTTCTCTAAGGTATAGTACATCTACTGGAGTAGCAGTGTTCTCTAGGGTATAGTACATCTACTGGAGTAGCAGTGTTCTCTAGGGTATAGTACATCTACTGGAGTAGCAGTGTTCTCTAAGGTATAGTACATCTACTGGAGTAGCAGTGTTCTCTAAGGTATAGTACATCTACTGGAGTAGCAGTGTTCTCTAGGGTATAGCACATCTACTGGAGTAGCAGTGTTCTCTAAGGTATAGTACATCTACTGGAGTAGCAGTGTTCTCTAAGGTATAGTACATCTACTGGAGTAGCAGTGTTCTCTAGGGTATAGTACATCTACTGGAGTAGCAGTGTTCTCTAAAGTATAGTACATCTACTGGAGTAGCAGTGTTCTCTAGGGTATAGCACATCTACTGGAGTAGCAGTGTTCTCTAGGGTATAGTACATTTAGTATATACTGTATACATCCCCATGCTATGGCAACAATGTTGTCCTGATACAGGTTCTCATAAAGTCTAATCTCAAACCAAACTGAACAGTGTGCATTTTCAATCAAAACATACAATTAAGCCTACTATCAGAGAAGTTATAATCATAATGGCCAAGATATTCACATGCACTTGAGCACATTCATAAAGTGATATAGGTCTTGTTTAATGGCAGTCATACAACAACACCGTAACTGGCTAAGATACTCCTGGGACCAATTTTTTATCCAGGACTATAGGCTTAATCAGGGTCCAGGAAACCTGCCCCTACGATTAACTGTAACACTGCATTAATGAGTCCGATCTCCCTTATCCTCTCAGCCTTACAGCTGTCATCCCATTGGTATTACTACATGACTGGAGGCTTCTGACTGTCAGAGGAGCTCCATTCAGCTTCATAGCCACTCTGCTACTGCATGGGTAAACACTACAGCTAGAGAGCTGAATCAAAGCTTATTGGCCAACCAGGCAGCTGAGTCAAAGCCTATTGACCAGACAGCCAGCAGGCATGAATGCTCCGCCCACAGCGAGTGAATGTCACCCAAACCACACATCACCAGTCAAACCAGTCTGGTAGGGGGCAGTAGGCAGGGGCTGAGAGTGTCAATAGGAGGGCAGTGGAGGGAGGACATGAGAGCGCTGTTTGAAGGGATTAATGCTCTTTAATGTACAGTGGAATCAGAGCCAGCCAGACACACACTATAAAACCCTAGTAATAACTAACCCAAGCCTATTATTCAGCCTCTGTCTGTCACCCAGACATTACGGAGTTACCACATACTGTGCAGCCCTGACCTTTTAACAGTAGCTTCTTTTATAAAATGTGAGACAAGGCGTCTGTCATATTGGCTAATAAGCAAGGTCTTGTTCTATTTATGGCTTTGCTTGAGGATAAAATCTCAAGTTTTAAAGAGGTGTTAACAGTGGGGGAAACAGAAAGCAACACGTAAAAGCTAGTGGAGTGAGTTAAACTTTCTGTTGTAGATGCTGGATTCCCCTGGATTGCCATGTTCTCTGAGCATGCTCAGTGAGACAAAGCCAGCGGTAGAAATCCCCAAACAGACAGAAGTTTACAGACAGTTTAATCTGCCCTACCTGCTCTACTTTCTGACAGAGCGTCCACTGGCTTACCAAAATCCCCAAATCTTGAATGTCGCTTTCAAACACTTGTTTCAGCAAAAAAAAGAATGGACACACTACAGGAATGATGGATTTCATCACTTTACTTGACAGAAATGACAAAGTGTTAAACTCTATATAAGAACACTCCAACATAAGCACACACATCCTCTAGATGCCATTGATGCCCCCAGACAAATGACCATAGTCACTTCACAACTACTCTCCATGTTCTAACAGTCTGTGTATATGAGATGAGAGGAGGGACATGTTGTGTCGTGACCATGGTATTGGGTCAGAGTCTTATAAAACATCCCAGAAATTGTCTATACTCACAAAATCGTATTTCTCTCTAATTTTGTGCACAAATTTGTTTAAATAACTGTTAGTGAGCATTTCTTCTTTGACAAGACAATCCATCCAGGTGTGGCATATCAATAAGCTGACTGAACAGCATGATCATTACACAGGTGCACCTTGTGCTGGGTACAATAAAGGCCCCTCTTAAATGTCCAGTTTTGTCACACAACACAATGCCACAGATGTCTACATTTTGAGGGAGCGTGCAATTGGCATGCTGACTTTAGGAATGTCCACCAGAGCTGTTGACTGAGAATTTTATGTTAATTTCTCTACCATCATTTTAGAGAATTTGGCAGTACATCCAACCGGCCTCACAACTGCAGACCACGGGTAACCACGCCAGCCCAGGACCTCCACATCCGACTTCTTCACTTGCAGGATTATCTGAGACCAGCCACTCGGACAGCTGATAAAACAGAGGAGTATTTCTGTCTCTAACACAGCCCTTTTGTGGGGAAAAACAAATTCTGATTGGCTGGGCCTGGGCCTGGGAAGGCATAGGCCCACCCACGTGGGGAGCCAGGCCCAGGCCCAGCCAATCAGAATTTGTTTTTCCAGTCATGTGAAATCCACACATTAGGGCCTAATTAATGTATTTCAATTGATTGATTTCCTTATATGAATTGTAACTCAGTAAAATCATTGAAATTGTTGCATGTTGCATTTATACTTTTGTTCGGTATACATTTAACCCAGGTATTTGAAAATAGTATTTGAAATAAGTGTTTGAAAATACTCTCAAAAATAGATGCAGGAAGTAGCTGTGCCTGTTTAAATCAGAATATTTCAGAATAAAATACAAAATACACAAAATTTGTGCACTGGGCTTTGATTATTCCTGTATGAGGGGACAAAAATAGTAGTCAGCAGCGCGGGGGAAACAAAATCTCAGCAAAATCTGTGCATCCTTAGAACTTGCAGGCAGGCCTCTGATTGGCTAGAGTCCGTTTTCACTCATAGACAATTCATTATCGCCATGTAGGAATTCAGACTTTTCAATAGATAATGGAAATCACCCATATTGACAAAATAGCAGACACATATTGACAAAATAAAATGCGGCTCCAGGAATTGCTTGTCACGATCGTCTAAGGTGGAAACAGTGGACCAAAGCGCAGCATGGTGAGCGTACATACTTCCTTATTTTAAAATGTCGCCAACAAAACAATAAACATCAAACCGAAAACGTGACGCCAACGTAGTGCTCACAGGCTCACAGGTAGTGTAGTGCATACATGGACAAGTACCCACAAATACAGGTGGGAAAAAGGCTACCTAAATATGGCTCTCAATCAGAGACAACGATATACAGCTGCCTCTGATTGAGAACCACACCCGGCCAAACACACAGAAATACAAATCATAGAAAAAGGAACATAGAATGCCCACCCAAATCACACCCTGACCAAACCAAAATAGAGACATAAAAAGCTCTCTACGGTCAGGGCGTGACATTGTTCTGCATGTAAAATACTTCTGAGGAGCTGTCCATCAAAGGTGACTCCCACTTAACACACTCCCTCAGCGGGATGGAGTTCATTCATAAAGCTACTGAGTCACACAGAAGTTTTCTACTGTAGAATCTGGCAATGCACCTACACACCTACACACGCATACGTGTTACATATACTGTATGTGTTTAGCAGATGTTATTGCGGGTGTAGCGAAATGCTTGTGTTTCTAGCTCCAACAGTGCAGTAATATCTAACAAATAATATCTACTAATACACACAATCTAAAGTAAAGGAATGGAATTAAGAAAATATAAATATTTGGACGAGCAATGTCAGAGCGGCATAGACTAAAATACAGTAGAATAGCATAGAATACAGAATATACATATGAGATGAGTAATGCAAAATATGTAAACATTATTAAAGTGACTAGTGTTCCATTATTAAAGTGGCCAGTGATTTCAAGAGAGAAGAGGGATTCATGGCTTGAATGTGTTATTACTGGAAAGGTCACTGTGCATAGTGTGCATGGTGTGTATGTTTTGGGACACTGGGAGAGTGTGTGTCAATAGCATGTTGCTTTAGAGGGGTCCAGGCATCTCTCAGCCATTGGCTAAGCTCCACACACTGATGTCAATTCTTGGCAAGACTTTGTGATCTTTGGACCTGATCAGCGGTTCCATCGCAGGCAACCAATGAGCTAGCAGAGATTTGACCAGGGGTGGTGAGGTCATACAGTAGGGAATGCAAACAAGTGGAGAGAGGGGAGAAAGGGAGGGGGAGGGGGGTGCAGCGGCCACACTATCACAGCTGTGACTATGTTGATTTTTCACAGGTAAAGTGTGTGTTTTGGCAGTTTGTGTGTGAATATGTGTGTTTGTGTGAATATTTAACAGGTACACTACCTTATTTATTCTATATCCATTGTATTCGTATCCTGTCCTGTTTTGTGATGGACAATGTGTAATGCTTTACCCCTTAAGCTCACTTTATTTAAACCGTGCTACACAATGCCATGAAGACTTTAGAATAAGATAAGACAAGCTTATAGGTCTCCCTTGGATCCCTCGTCAAAGTTTTAAAAAATGAAGCAAACATTTGCCAAAATACCAAGAATTTCACAAGAGGAACAACCAAAATGCTAACTACTGTTAATTTCACAAGACGGGCAACTCAAGTGTTAGGTATTTTCTTCCTCCTCTTCTGTTTTTAGCTTTGTAGAACGTGTCACTTCCTGTCTCTCTTGCCCATATTACTACACACACTGCAGTGACTCATCCACTCAGCACTTATGAGAAGCAGCAGATTCGCTGTTATAGGCTGAGGTTGACTACTCTATGTGAAACACCTTTATTGTCAGAGGTTGAGTGACTGATTAAGGTTCTAGAAGAGTTATGATGAGGATACGATAGTTTGCCGCTGTTGTTTATACCCGGATAGTATCAGAGCCTGTCATTCTGTGCTTCACACACTCAGTGAAGTAGCTCTAGTATTTCACTGTTTATATTATGCCCCATTTACTTCTCATCCAGCCCTTGACATCCTCTCTGCAGGGCAATTGGTGAATTACAGACAAAACATGTAGAGATAGTGTGAAAGATTCTCTATAAATGCTGTGATAATGAACTGACACAGCAGATATGAACAGACACACAGAGGAGGACAGACTGAGGTTAGGGAAATACCAGCGGTGTAAAGTACTTAAATAAAAACACGTTAAAGTACTACTTAAGTAGTTTTTTGGGTTATCTGTACTGTACTTTACTTTACTATTTATATTTTTGACTACTTTTACTACATTCCTTAACAAAATATTCTACTTTTTACTCCATACATTTTCTTTGACACCCTAAAGTACTCATTACATTTTGGAAAATAGTCAATATTCACACACTTCAACCGAACATCCCTGGTCATCCCTACTGCCTCTGATCTGGAGAACTCACTAAACACACATGCTTCGTTTGTAAATTATGTCTGAAAGTTGGAGTGAGGCCGTGGCTTTCCGCATATTTACGAAACAAGAAAATGTTGCCATCTGGTTTGCTTAAAATAAGGAATTTGAAATGATTTATACTTTTACTTTTGATACTTAAGTATATTTTAAACCAAATTCTTTTATGTTTTTACTCAAGTAGAATTTTACTGGGTGACTTTTACTTTTACTTGAGTCATTTTCCATTAGGGTATCTTTACTTTTACTCAAGGATGATAGTTGGGTACTTTTTCCACCACTGGGAAATACCTACAGTACCTGAGGGGGAAACCCCTACTCCAGGAAACATATATGACATGAGTTACTGGTCTGTCACATTAACTATACATGTGACAGATATATATGACAACCTCCTCTCAGGGGCAAATCCTGTCCTGAGCTTTCTCTTGAAGTAGGATACCAAGGCATGTGCTCTGTTTGTGAAAAATATTCTCTCACCATAAAAAATACTCCAATGTCTTTCAGCATTATATCTGCATACTGTAAATAGATTACTAAGTCTGCATACCCCCACCCACATACAGTACAGTTGGCCCTTTCACAAAACGGAATATTCAAATTGCTCTGTAAAGTTACTACGGCTTGAACCTAACAGTTCACTCATTAACTTGATAACCCCACACATTAAAGAATTGGCCCTTTATAGTGGAGCATGACCAACATTCATGGCCATAAAAACATTTGGGTGAGATGGAAGGGTTATACTGGCCTGAAGAAGCTGCATGGGGTCACAGAGGTAGAAAGCGAGAGAGAAGGAAAGAGGAGAGAGAGAGAGAAGGAAAGAGGAGAGAGAGAGAGAGAGAGAGAGAGAGAGAGAGAGAGAGAGAGAGAGAGAGAGAGAGAGAGAGAGAGAGAGAGAGAGAGAGAGAGAGAGAGAGAGAGAGAGAGAGAGAGAGAGAGAGAGAGAGAGAGAGAGAGAGAGAGAGAGAGAGAGAGAGAGAGAGAGAGAATTAAGGAAATCTATGTACAGGCTCAGTGAGCATAGCCTTGCTATTGAGAAACCTCCTGCACTTACAATTCAATATATACACTGCTCAAAAAAATAAAGGGAAGAAGAGAAGCCTGTGACCAGGGAAAGTAGAAGCTCCTGAGGTCATTGTCCTTACAGGGGTTCCCTCTGCACTACAAATCAGGCCATTTGAAAACTGTGTGGGCTTTATTATATATGTTCATTAATCATGTCATGCTGCATAAGTTAAATTTAAAGAATTGTTCTCCACCCAACTCTGGAATTCAAAGACTGGCTCTTTTTCTCTCTCAAGGTTTAATAGCTTATTAGTAAGCGGCCCACAATAAATGTCTATATAGGGACTGTAACCCTGATTTAATGGCCATGTAAACCATCACAAGGTTAGAGAATGGCTCCTTCATGGATTCATTCAATAGCCCCACACAGGTCGTCGAGAATAGGACTTTACACGTCATGGGGGAAATGATGCTTGCCAGTGTAGGCAATACAATGCTACTGAAATATAAAAAATATTATAAACTTTTTATTTGGGCTTATAAAGACACAGGATTCCTGTTTTTTTCACCTCTTGCCAGCCTCAGGAATACATAAGCCAAGGAGGGCGCTCTCAGTGTGTTCAAAACACAAACAATCATTAGGATGATCGGAGTGGCAGTTTAATTTATTGAATTACATTTTTATTACATTTTTATTTAATGTATTTTTATTTTTAATCTCAGCCCCCTTTTGCCTTTTGGTAGGCCGTCATTGTAAATAAGAATTTGTTCGTAACTGACTTGCCTAGTTAAATAAAGGTTAAAAAAAAATGTTTTTAAATAAAGCCATCTGTTTTTATAACCTACAGTGCATTTGGAACTATTAAGAACCCTTCCCTTTTTACACACTTTTTACACATTTTGTTACGTTACAGCCTTATTCTAAAAGCCTTATTCAGCCTTATTTTTTCCTCATCAATCTACACACACCCCATAACGACAAAGCAAAAAAAGATTTTTAGAAATGTTATCAAATTTATTACAAATAAAAAACTAAAATAACTTATTTATACATAAGTATTCAGATGCTTTGTTATGAGACTCAAAATTGAGCTCAGGTGTATCCTGTTTCCATTCATGATCCTTGAGATGTTTCTACAACTTGATTGGAGTCCACCTGTGGTAAATTAAATTGATTCGACATGATTTGGAAAGACACACACCTGTCTATATAGGGTAACCAACAGTTGACAGTACATGTCAAAGCAAAAACCAAGCCCTGAGGTCAAAGGAATTGCCCGTAGAGTTCCGAGAAAGGATTGTGTCGATGCACAGATCTGGGGAAGGGTACCTAAAACATTTCTGCAGCATTGAAGGTCTCCAAGAACAGTGGCCTCCATCATTCTTAAATGGAAGAAGTTTGGAACCATCAAGACTCTTCCTAGAGAAATCGGGGAAGAAGGGCCTTGGTCAGGGAGGTAAACAAGAACCCGATTGTGACTCTGACAGAGCTTCAGAGTTCCTCTGTGGAGATAGGAGAACCTTCCAGAAGGACAACCATCTCTGCAGCACTCTACCAATCAGGCCTTAATGGTAGAGTGGCCAGACAAAAGCCACTCCTCAGAAAAAGGCACATGACAGCCCGCTTGAAGTTTGCCAAAAGGCACCTAAAGGATTCTCAGACCATGAGAAACAAGATTCTCTGGTCTGATGATACCAAGATTGAACACTTTGGCCTGAATGCCAAGTGTCAAATCTGGAGGAAACCTGTCACCATTCCTACAGTGAATCATGGTCGTGGCAGCATCATGCTGTGGCGATGTTTTTCAGCGGCAGGGACTGGGAGACTAGTCAGGATTGAGAGAAAGATGAACAGAGCAAAGTACAGCTCCAGAGCGCTAATGATCTCAGACTGGGGTGAAGGTTCACCTTCCAACAGGACAATCACCCTATTCACACAGCCAAGAGAATGCAGGAGGGGCTTCAGGACCAGTCTCTGAATGTCCTTGAGAGCCAGAAACCGGACTTGAAGTCGATCGAACATCTCTGAAGAAACCTGAAAAAAAGCTGTACAGCGACGCTCCCCATCCAACCCGACAGAGCTTGAGAGGATCTGCAGAGAATAATGGGAGAAACTCCCCAACTACCAATGTGCCAAGCTTATAGCGTCATGCCCAAGAAGACTTGAGGCTGTAATCGCTGGAAAAGGTGCTTCAACAAAGTACAGAGTAAAGGGTCTGAATACTTATGTAAATGTGATCTTTCTGGGGGTTTCTAACGACCTGTTGTTGCTTTGTCATTATGGGGTATTGTGTGTCGATTGATTGGAGGGAAAATCTATTTAATCAATATTAGAACAAGGCTGTAATGTAACAAAATCTGGAAGTCAAGGAGTCTGAATATTTTCTGAATGCTCTGTATGTTTAAAAGCATCAGAACTGCACTCTGTCTCTTTTATGGAGTCTCCTCCACACGTACCAGTAAGTTCAAATGGGGCGATGGGATATTAGTGTATAAGAGGTCATACAAGAAGTTTTGTAGTGATTCATATGTTGATGATGTAAAGAATATGTGTTGGTCTGTGGTGTGTAATGAGGAGCAACCAGAAGCTGCACTTGACGCATTTATGAAACTACTTGTTCCAGTTACTAATAAGCATGCACCCATTAAGAAAATGACTGTGAAAACTGTTAAATCCACTTGGATTGATGAGGAAATGAGAAATTGTATGGTTGATAGGGATAAGGCAAAAGGTATAGCAATTAAGTCTGGCAGCCCAACTGATTGGCAAACGTACTGCAAATTAAGAAATCATGTGACTAAAATAAATAAAAATAAAAATATTCTACACTATGCAAAAAAGATAAATTATATGATGAATGATAGTAGAAAGCTTTGGGGCACCTTAAATGACATTTTGGGAAAAAAAGCCAACTCGGATTCCTCATTCATTGAATCAGATGGCTCATTCATCACAAAGCCCACTGATATTGCAAACTACTTTAATGACTTTTTCATTGGCAAGATAAGCAAATTTAGGAATGACATGGTGTTTGACCAGATACAATGCTATTTTACAGTGAACAAATTGACAACAGAATTTCAGCATGCTTATAGGGAAGGACACTCAACAAGCACAGCACTTACACAAATGACTGATGATTGGCTGAGAGAAATTGATGATACAATTATTGTGGGGGCTGTCTTGTTAGACTTCAGTGCAGCTTTTGGCATTATTGATCATAGTCTACTGCTGGAAAAAACGTTTGTGTTACGGCTTTACACCCCCTGCTATAATGTAGATAAAGAGTTACTTGTCTAACAGAACACAGGGGGTGTTCTTTAATGGAAGTCTCTCAAACATAAATCAGGTAGAATCAGGAATTCCCCAGGGTAGCTGTTTAGGCCCCATGCTTTTTTCAATCTTTACTAACGACATGCCACTGGCTTTGAGTAAGGCCAGTGTGTCTATGTATGCTGATGACTCAACACTATACACGTCATCTACTACAGCAACTGAAATGACTGCAACACTCAACAAAGAGCTGTAGTTAGTTTCAGAGTGGGTGGCAAGGAGTAAGTTAGTCCTAAATATTTATAAAACTAAAAGCATTGTATTTGGAACAAAACACTCACTAACCCCTAAACCTCAACTAAATCTTGTAATAAATAATGTGGAAATTGAGCAAGTTGAGATGACTAAACTGCTTGGAGTTACACTAGATTGTAAAATGTCATGGTCAAAACATATTGATGCAGTAGTAGCTAAGATTGGGAGAAGTCTGTGTCTAATAAAGCGATGCGCTGCCTTATCAACAGTATCAACAAGGCACGTCCTACAGGCCCTATTTTTGTCGCACCTTGACTACTGTTCAGTCGTGTGATCAGGTGCCACAAAAAAGGACTTGCAATTGGCTCAGAACAGGGCAGCACGGCTGGCCCTTGGATGTACACAGAGCTAATATTAATAATATGCATGTCAATCTCAAGTGCTCCTCTTTGGGTCCATTGATTGGGCTCATGCTACTTAGTTCCTGGCCCTATTCCACCAAGGCCTCTGCTCTCCACAGCTCTGTGCTTTCTCTGCTCTCCAATCCCTCAGGAAAGTGGGGACAGGGGGCGTTCAATCTAATCACAAATTAAACAGCAGGATTTCCCTCCCCACCACCCCCCAACACCACTACCAATATCAAGCTTTTCCCCATCTATTTTATTCTCTCTGTGTGCACTCTGTGTGTACGATCAATTGCTTTGAGAGGCGCCAGCTTGCATGAGCAACACAAAGGAGAAAAAATACGGTTGTGCAAGGTTTAATCCAGGGAGCTGGAAAAGAGGGTCTGCTGTTTTTTTCTCTCTGTCCGTCAGACGGCCTGCTCCTTGATGAAAATGTCCCGCTGGATGAGGGCATTATATGCCCTGTTCTAATCCCATGTAATTTCCCATAATCCCCTTTGCCTGTGTCCTGCCAAGGAGGCCTTGGGCCGTCCTGCTGAGCCCCGACTGCTGTGCTTGGCGTTCCCACACCCCTGGCTCACACCACTTCCTCGTCCCTACCAGAGAAAACAAGTCTGTCTCGCACTCTTCCTTTTCATCTCTCTCTCGATACACTGCTATATATTGATGTGTGCGTTCGTTCACGAACCATGAACTCCCAGTAAGGTGTCAGAACCATGTGGTGATTATATCAAATCAAATCAAATGTTATTGGTAACATACACATATTTAGCAGATGTTATTGCGGGTGTTGCGAAAGGCTTCTGTTTCTAGCTCCAACAGTGCAGTAGTATCTAACAATTCACAACAATACACACAAATCTAAAAGTAAAAAATTGTAATTAAGAAATATATAAATATTAGGACGAGCAATGTTGGAGTGGCATTGACAAAAATATAGTAGAATAGAAAACAGTATATGAGATGAGTAAAGCAGTATATAAACATTATTCTACACCTGCATTGCTTGCTGTTTGGGGTTTTAGGCTGGGTTTCTGTACAGCACTTTGGGATATCAGCTGATGTAAGAAGGGCTTAATAAATACATTTTATTTGATTTTGATTTGATTTAAAGTGACTAGTGTTCCATTATTAAAGTTACCAGTGATTCCATGTCTATGTATATAGGGCAGCAGCCACTTGTCACAGCCTTTAAAAGAAGAGGACCAAGGTGCAGCGTGGTGGGCGTACATTTTCTTTTATTAATAAAAAAAATGACGCCGAACAAAACAATAAACACTACAGAAACAAACCTTGGAGCTAAAGGCTAGGTGCCCTAAACAAAGTCAACTTCCCACAAAGACAGGTGGAAAAAAGGGATACCTAAGTATGGTTCTCAATCAGAGACAACGATAGACAGCTGCCTCTGATTGAGAACCACACCCGGCCAAACACAATGAAATAGAAAACATAGAAATAAAGAAACTAGAATGCCCACCCTAGTCACACCCTGGCCTAACCAAAATAGAGAATAAAAACCTCTCTATGGTCAGGGCTTGACACCACTAAGGTTCAGGGTTGAGCAACCGGGTTGTAGCCGGCTAGTGATGGCTATTTAACAGTCTGATGGCCTTGAGATAGAAGCTGTTTTCTTTCTCTCAGTCCCAGCTTTGATGCACCTGTACTTACCTTGCCTTCTGGATGATAATGGGGTGAACAGGCCATGGGTCGGGTGGTTGATGTCCTTGATGATCTTTTTGGCCTTCCTGTGACACCAGGTGCTGTAGGTATCCTGGAGGGCAGGCAGTGTGCCCCTGGTGATGCGTTGGGCAGACCGCACCACCCCCTGTAGAGCTCTGTGGTTGAGGGTGGTGCAGTTGCTGTACCAGGCGGTGATACAGCCCGACAGGATGCTCTCAATTGTGCATCTGTAAGTTTGTGAGGGTCTTAGGGGCCAAGCCAATTTTCTTCACCCTCCTGAGGTTGAAGAGACCCTGGTTTTAGTAATTACTATCAGCACTAGGCATGTATACAGTAGGCAGTGGTGTAGTGGCGTAGTCATTACTAGAATCAGGAGTGTTGTTGCTTGTGAATTGTTGCTTTCATGGCTGTACTGTGTGTGTGTGTGCGACGTCCACGTCTGTGTTTACACGTGCACGCGTGTCGTGTACGTTGCCCATCATAATCCAGCGCAATCTCCTGCTTATGTAAAATGCTTGATTATCATCTTTTTATCAGGAGCCACATCAGGAGGTCAGCTAGGGGAAAGGCTGAATGCCATACTGTCCTCCCTCCCTCATTTCTTTGGCTATTTTAGGAGTGCCTGCCCATAACCTAAATCAGCGGATAATCTATTACATATGCTTTACAGTGGGGTAAAACGTTTTTAGGAGACTACTAAAAAGCAGGGTGTGGATAACTGACTTTTTGCATAAAAACACATTAGCTGCTTGTTAGCACTCAATTCATCACACACAGTTGCACACGTATCAACACTAGACATGTATACAGTAGGCAGTGGTGTAGTGGTGCCTGGAGAAGTGGGTATACTCTAATTTTACCGAAATGGCCAGCCTGACGAAGGAAATGCGCCCAGTGTGAAAAATTCTATGAGAAACAGTGACGTACACTCTGAACACAGGAGGTTGGTCAAATCAAATCAATCCCATTGTATTGGTCACATACACATATTTAGCAGATGTTATTACAGGTTTAGCGAAATGCCTGTGTTTCTAGCTCTAACAGTAGAGTAGTATCTAGCAATTCACTACAATATACACAAATCTAAACGTTTTTTTTTATTATGAAATATCTAAATATTAGGAGCTCTGGCTGGGAAACTCAAGGACATTCAGACACTTGTCTCGAAGCCACTCCTGCGTTGTCTTGTCTGTGTGCTTACAGTCATTGTCCTGTTGGAAGGTGAACCTTTGCCTCAATCTGAGGTCCCTAGCTCTCTGGAACAGGTTTTCATAAAAGATCTCTCTGTTCATCTTTCCCTCGATCCTGACTAGTCTCCCAGTTCCTGCCACTGAAAGACGTGCCCACATGCATGATGCTGCCGTGATGCTGCCATGCGTCACCGTAGGGATCGTGCCAGGTTTCCTCCAGACGTGATGCTTGGCATTTAGGCCAAAGTGTTCAATCTTGGTTTCATCAGACCAGAGAATCTTCTTTCTCATGGTCTGAGAGTCTTTAGGTGCCTTTTGGCAAACTCCAAGTGGGCTGTCATGTGCCTTTTACTGAGGAGTGGCTTCTGCCTGATTGGTGGAGTGCTGCAGAGACGGTTGTCCTTCTGGAAAGTTCTCCCATCTCCCCCAGAGGAACTCTGGAGCTCTGAGTGACCATCGGGTTCTTGGTCACCTCCCTGACCAAGGCCCTCCTTCCCCCAATTGCTCAGTTTGACTGGGTGGCCAGCTCTAGGAAGAGTCTTGGTGGTTCCAAATGTTCCATTTAACAACGATGGAGGCCACTGTGTTCTTGGGGACCTTCAATGTCTGTCTGCAAGCTGACCTGCAAGAGCTGCAAAATCTGGATCCCTACAAATAAGCTGGGCAAGACAATCTGGACCCTCTCATCCTAAAATGATCTGCCGCCATTGTTGCAACCCCTATTACTAGTCTGTTCAACCTCTCTTTTGTATCGTCTGAGATTCCTAAAGATTGGAAAGCGGCCGCGGTCATCCCCCTATTCAAAGGGGGAGACACTCTAGACCAAAACTGTTATAGACCTATATCCATCCTGCCCTGCCCTTCTAGTCTTCGAAAGCCAAGTGAACAAACAGATCACAGATCATTTTGAATCCCACCGTACCTTCTCCGCTATGCAATCTGGTTTCCGAGCTGGTCACGGTTGCACCTCAGCCACGCTCAAGGTCCTAAACGATACCATTACCGCCATTGATAAAAGACAGTACTGTGCAGCCGTCTTAATCAACCTGGTGTCACGTTCCTGACCTGTTTTCCCTTGTTTTTGTATTTGTTTAGTATGGTCAGGGCGTGAGTTGGGGTGGGCATTCTATGTTATGTGTTTCTATGTTTAGGTTCATTGTTAATTTGCCTGATATGGTTCTCAATCAGGGGCAGGTGCTTTATGTTTCCTCTGATTGAGAACCATATTAAGGTAGGCTGTTCACACCGTTTGTTTGTGGGTGATTGTTCCTGTGTCAGTGTTTGTACCACACGGGGCTGTTTCGTTTCGTTTCGTTTCGTTTCGTTTGTTAGTCTGTTCCTGTTCATTGCGTACTTCGTTGTCTGTAAGTTCACATGTTCAGATCTTGTAACGTTGTTTATTGTTTTGTAGTTTATGAAGTGTTTTTCGTCTTCGTTATTATTATTTAAATAAATCATTATGTCTTCATACCTTGCTGCATATTGGTCCAATCCTTGCTCCTCCTCAGGCGAGGAGGAGAACGAACGTTATACCTGGCCAAGGCTTCCGACTCTGTCAATCACCGTATTCTTATCGGCAATAGCCTTGGTTTCTCTAATGACTGCCTCGACTGGTTCACTAACTACTTCTCAGATAGAGTTCAGTGTGTCAAATCGGAGGGCTTGTTGTCCGGACCTCTGGCAGTCTCTATGGGGGATGCCACATGGTTCAATTCTCGGCCCGACTCTTTTCTCTGCATATATCAACGATGTTGCTCTTGCTGCTGGTGATTCTTTGATCCACCTCTACGCAGATGACGCCATTCTGTATACCCCTGGCCCTTCTTTGGACACTGAGTTAACTAACCTCCAAACGAGCTTCAATGCCATACAACACTCCTTCTGTGGCCTCCAACTTCTCTTAAATGCTAGTAAAACGAAATGCATGCTCTTCAACTGATCGCTGCCCGCACCTGCCCGCCCAACTAGCATCACTACTCTGGACGGTTCTGACTTAGAATATGTGGACAACTATAAATACCTAGGAGTCTGGCTAGACTGTAAACTCTCCTTCCAGACTGACATTAAGCATCTCCAATCCAAAGTTTAATCTAGAATCAGCTTCCTATTTCGCAACAACGCCTCCTTCACTCATGCTGCCAAACTTACCCTCGTAAAACTGACTATGCTACCGATCCTCGACTTCGGTGATGTCATTTACAAATTAGCCTCTAGCACTCTACTCAGCTAATTGGATGCAGTCTATCACAGTGCCATCCGTTTTGTCACCAATGCCCCATATACTACCCACCACTGCGACCTGTATGCTCTCGTTGGCTGGTCTTCGCTACATATTCGTCACCCAAACCCACTGGCTCCAGGTCATCTATAAGTCTTTGCTAGGTATAGCTCCACCTTATCTCAGCTCACTGGTCACCATAACAACACCCACCCGTAGCACACGCTCCAGCAGGTATATTTCACTGATCATCCCCAAAGCCAACACCCCCTTTGGTTGCCTTTCCTTCCAGTTCTCTGCTGCCAATGACTGGAACTTATTGCAAAAATCACTGAAGTTGGAGACTTATGTCTCCATCACTAACTTTAAGCATCAGCTGTCAGCGCAGCTTACAGCTGTACACAGCCCATCTGTAAATAGCCCATCCAACCAACTACCTATCTCATCCTCATATTTGTTTTCGTTTTTCTGTTCTTTTGCACACCAGTATGTCTGCTTGCACATCCTCATCTGCACATATATCAGTCCAGTGTAAATTGCTAAATTGTAATTACTTCGCCACTATTGGCTTATTTATTGCCTTACTTCCTTACTTAATTTGCACACACTGTATACAGATTTCTCTATTGTGTTATTGACTGTACGTTTGTTTATCCCATGTGTAACTCTGTGCTGTTGTTTTTGTCACACAGCTTTGCTTTATCTTGGCCAGGTCGCAGTTGTAAATGAGAACTTGTTCTCAACTGGCCTACCTGGTTAAAGAAAGGTGAAATTGTTAAAAAAAAAAAGGTCCACATAGGTTTGCGTGTGTTTGCCTGTATGTGTGCACTCTTCTCTGGCCTGTGTCCTACCTGTCACATGGGTAAGTTCTGAAAGTCAGCTTTGAGTCTGGCAGCAACACCTCGCCTGGCCCTTTGCAGCTCTGCTCCTGTAAACACAGCCGTGGCTACTTACCGTCACTGTCACCAAGGCTAAGAGAGGACATGAGGCAGAGATCATACACAGCTACCAATGAGTGTTCAATACAGCAGTTATGCACACAAAGCTGGAACCAAGCCAAGGGACCTTTACTGTAAGTGTCCAGCCCATTATTTATGACTTACTGTAAGCAATTTATATCCAGCTGACTGCAAGAATAACAAGAGATTGGACTACATTACCGTGGCAAGTTATGCCACATCTTTATATATCTCAGTAAAGAGTATTCAGAAAGAGATTGACTGAAAATGCATTTATGACTGGTTATTTAAATGTACTCTGATAGGGAAACTAGCCTTTTCTGTTAGATCTGTCTTTCTAACATAATTTTCCCTTTTCATGGTATCCAATTTCAACTTGCGATCCAGGATAATCCAGAAGTTTATTTCACTGCAACAAGGCCACGCAATTTTAGGAGGCCTTAATCATAGCCTTCATAAACTTCCAACCTCTGTTCAGTCTCACCATAAGATTAAGAGTAAATAAACTCCAGGAAATAGTTGAAACAACATCGCTGGCATGTGTTGACTTACCCGTGTCCGGTCGTCCACTTCCCATGGATATTAAGTTTTAATGACAACATTAACTTCACAAACAATAATACACTGCAGAGAACAGCTGCCAAGACTGAGACTCTAAGAGAGGGTGGGATTCCCAGATTCCTACCCACTGTACACAGACGTCATTTTAACGTCTAGTTTTGATTGACATTTTGATGAGTTGTCAACTAACGTGAATTCAACGTGAGATCAACAAAATATTCCACCATGTCATTGGATTTAGGTTAAAAGTTTGGTGGGAAAAAAGACAAAATGCCCACAGAGAAAATATTTTGAAGTTGTTTTGCGGTTGTATTGTTGCGTTGCCCAGGCACAAGGGACTGTTCGGGGATTACAAGTGTTTTTTGTACCATATTGACTCAACCATAACGACCATCGGGTTAATATGTCAGTATGGGAGTGTCTGGATGAAACACACAACAGGAAATACACTGTTGGCAGAAGCTGACAACAGGCCAAAAAGTTGACTCTGAAGCAAAGTTCACTGCCATCGCTTCCCCTTCTTGTCTTAAATACACTTTTCTTTATTTTTGGGAAATGTAAGAAAGTCCAAGCTCAGCAAAAACTAAATGTGGTATTCTCATTTCCTCTGAGAGAGATTGGCTCCATCAGAGGAGTGCGATGGGACTAGTGATACAGTTTGGCTACTGTGACTCAGCCTTACTGTAATGTAGGTTTCATGAAAAGAGTCAGGCATAGTACTGCAGTGAACCATAGACTCTCCAAATACAGTAAAAACATACAGTAGACAGAAATAAACATATATAAATGGAAACTTATTATATTAAACCAGAGTTTCTACAATGACGTAACATCCACCTATTACTTTCATCGAAATGAAGGAAGAAAGGAAGAAAGGACAGAGCAGCCACACGAAATGAAGGAAGAAAACATGGGCAATACAACTGGTTTCATTAGGTGTCCCTCTAGCTGCCTTTTCACTTAACAAACCGTCGGTGGTGTGTGTGGCTGCTTATTCGTCTGTTTCAGCAGCATTGTGGGAAGTCTTGGTCGTGAGAGGGAGAGAGACGTTTGGGCCACATGTAATCATACAACCATAATGTGTATGTCGTGACCACAAATCATAGGAAGCAGCTAGCTGAGCAATGTGAACATAGAGGGCCCTATGGCTCTCATTCTTTGTGGTGGTGGAGTGGGGAAATTGGGCGTGTTGGAAGAGGTGGGGGGGGGTCCATGGTCCATGGGAATTTTCTCACGGCGGGTGGTTGGAACGGCTGGGAGTGAGGTACCACCTCAGTGCATGTTCCTATTGCCTCGGCTGACATCACCTTCCCATCATGCATTGTTGTGGAATGTAAGATGGCGTCTCAGACGGAGCGAGGCCACCAGGGGACTGTCTCTGCGGTCGGCCACAGTGGGAATGAGGAATAAACACAGAAACATGAGCTGCCTTCATGTTTTTACTGGGAAGGCTGCTCCCTGCTTAAACAAGCAGAAACAGTCCTATAAAGTAAATAGATTTCCACATAACTAGAACATTCTTTGTCGGTGTTTGAATTGAGGGGAAACCACATTCTATTGTTCAGCATATTATACAATGTACAGTGCACGAGCAACATATGAAATGTAATCAACATCCGTTACAACAAAGCATTAGGCTGCACAAATCTAAAGCTACCATGCACCATTTCATCCATCCAATCCATCCCTTGTCTGTTTCCTACTCCCATCCTCCTCCTGCATCTCTCCTCCTCATCCCTTCATCCTCAATCACTCAGTCAGACTAATCAGATCCCTCCCTCCTAGATCTGAGCCACATCTGTGTCTGAGAACAATGGAATTCGATCTCCAGCTCTTCCTAAGCTCTGAGGAAAAGCCATAGGGTGGCCATGAGCTCTGGGGCGATGGTCTAGCCCTTTATACCTCCTCTCTGATCCTCTCTCCTCCCTGTCAGACAGCCACACAGAGGTCAGGGAGTTCAGATAACATGAGACAGCACCATTCATCCATCAGCTACAGGCCACAGTGCTCAGGACACAATCAATGCAGGAGTCTCGACCGGAGTCTCCCTGGCACATAGACAGACTGCAGACTCAGGCAGGACAGGCCTTCTCCGAAGTCTCCCCCACAAATGAGCAGTGATGATACGTCTGGTCTGACCTCCTTGGGCTGCAGCTCGTAAGAGACAAGCAATTCCTCTTGAAGATCCGCTTTGTCCAGCCCTGCCGCCGATATTGACTCGGCTCTCTATGTCTGTGATGGAATGAATAGCTCTGTCTCCGACCGGCGGCACAATGAATAGTCGGGCCTGTCTCTGAGTGGGAGAGTTTGAAGGAGTCCATTCTGATGAATGAAAGGAGCTGCTGCCGGGCAGAGAGAGAGAATTACTACACAGTTTATTAATGGACATTATAGTGTCTGTCCTAGTGTCTCGGCATGCGGTTGTTAAGAAAATAGAAAATGAAAGAGGAAAATTAATGTTTTCTGAAATTCCCACCAAATTAGAGTGCAACATCTATTTGTCGAGCTTGTTGAAATTCAGAGCGTCGGGGGAGCAGCAAACCCCCATCGTATTGATCTCGAGAAGGAGGAATGGACCGTTTCCCTGGTCGATAGAACTGTAACCACCCAGCTAAGCTTCGAAAGGCTTTCGAAAGGCTTTCATTTAGTAAAATACGCCACATTAGAATTCAGACTGCTCATTTCATGAGAAAAACACAGGGATATATTCAGAATAGTGACATAAACTGTTATATTTATGCACAAACTTCACAGACACATGCAGAAACACAGAATAGACGAATACGCACAAGCACACAAACGTACCCAGGACAAAATCACAGGGTCATTTTACAAGGTTCGTGAGGTAATAAATAAAGTGCTCACAGCGCTGGACCTTTTTTTCAATTGACCACTAAATTAATGGAAGAAGAAAGGGACTTTTATCAAGATCAATTTGGAATTGGTTATTACATGAGCTCAGGAGGCCTGTATGGAAACATGTGATATGCTATCTTCTTTATTGCCCTCATTACTATTTATTTATTACATCCTCTTTAATCTCATTTATTGCGGCTCAGATCCCCCGACCAGACTAAAGGTTTGTCCCTCCTCCATTTTACGGGCTAATTTTAATTGGAAACTGTTGCGGGGCGGAGAGATTGTGTACAGAGGGCTATGAGACTGAGAGACAAATAGAATAACAGAGAAGAGAAATCCAAGAGAGATGAGAGAAATGCTGAGTTCAGAGAGGAGAGAAGTTCATGGTCTTAGCTCTATCATACCAACCTGACAGATGTATTTCAGCTCTAAGGAAAAGAACATACCATTAACTAAGGGCTGAGGGGGTCCTCTTTATTCTGTTACAATGTCGTTGAGGATAGAGATATTATAAAGAATCCTCAATGGCTGGTGGCTCACTTCCACACTTGGGTGATGTAATAATTAGCAGGATGGATAAATACTCATTGCAACAGCTCTATATATGAACTGAACAAAAATATAAACGCAACATGTAATGTTTTGGTCCCATGTTTCATGAGCTGAAATAAAAGAACACAGACATTTTCCATATGCACAAAAGCTTATTTCTCTCTAATTTTGTGCATCATTTGTTTACATCCCTGTTAGTGAGCATTTCTCATTTGCCAAGATAATCCATCCACTTGACAGGTGTGGCATATCAAGAAGCTGATTAAACATCATGATCATTACACAGGTGCACATTGTGCTGGGTACAGTAAAAGGCCACTCTAAAATGTGCAGATTTGTCACACAACACAATACCACAGATCTCTCAAGTTTTGAGGGAGTGTGCAATTGGCATGCTGACTGCAGGAATGTCCACCAGAGCTGTTGCCAGAGAATGTTATGTTAGGTAATTTCTCTATCATAAGCCGTCGTTTTAGAAAATTTGGCAGTACATCCAAAATTTGGCAGTACATCCAACAGGCCTCACAACCACAGATCACGTGTAACCTCGCCAGCCCACGTCTTCCACATCTGGCTTCTTCACCTGCAGGATCATCTGAGACCAGCCACCCGGACAGCTGATGAAACAGGAGTCTTTCCGTCTGTAATAAAGCCCCTTTGTGTGGAAAAACTCTGATTGGCAGGTCCTGGCTCCCCAGTGGGTGGGCCTGGACCTCCCAGACCCACCCATGGCTGCACACCTGCCCAGTCATGTGAAATCCATAGATTAGGGCCAAATACATTTTTTTGAATTGACTGATTTCCTTATATGAACTGTATCTCAGTAAAATCATTGAAATTGTTTCATGTTGCATTTATATTTTTGTTCAGTATAGCTCTCATTGCAAAAGCTTAGCTCTTTCCAAAGATATGCACAGCCAACCTTGGACTACATAACATGGCTGCATTTTTGGGCGGATGGGGGGTTGGGGGGGTCAAAGGTCATTCAGTCACAAAGGTCAGAGGAAGTTCTGCTCTTGATATCATGGGGCTAGAGCTGCCTGGCAAGATTAGGCACTGAATGCACAGGGACAGACAGCAACGCAAAGAGAGATTAGACAATGGAGATCCCTGGCCTGTCAGCACCGGGCCAGCCAGCATAAACACACAGACACACACACAGACAGAGAGACACACAGGACGCCTGGGAGAGGGACCAGGGGTTCAGCAGCATGCACAGAGAGAAAACAGGAGAGGAAGAGAGAGAGAGTATCATTGGAAGATGGTGGTCTGGGGTCTTATATCATGTTATACTCAGGACCAGTGTGTGTGTGTGTGTGTGTGTGTGTGTGTGTGTGTGTGTGTGTGTGTGTGTGTGTGTGTGTGTGTGTGTGTGTGTGTGTGTGTGTGTGTGTGTGTGTGTGTGTGTGTGTGTGTGTGTGTGTGTGTGTGTGTGTGTGTGTGTCAGGGAGTGGTCCTCCCTATTCTGTTTCTTATTACAGCAGTATCTTTCTGAGATCACTCCTGGGCTATAAATCTCAGTATGATTGTGAGTGACAGGCTCCGCTGCGCGTAATGAAAACACCACTCGGGATCCATGTTTTTATATCAAACTATAATGCCAGTATATGAGCCTCTGCTCTGCTTTACGACCAGTGCATCCAATCATGCTGACTTAATAGTGCGGAATGTGTGTTAGCAAGCACAACATGCCCCAGTCATGATAAACACACCACAGGCACATTAGAGTTCTCCTCCAGTTGGCTCTACCTCATTGGCGACAGCAGCTCGCTCACATCTGGTTTTAGTTGCACACGCTCCAAACGATTAAGATGGAGCTGGGGCTAAGGCGCTGAGGGGCTGGGGACTGGGGGCTGAAAGCTGGGGTTTGAGATTGGGGGCTTGGGGCTGGGGGCTCATCTGGTTCTAATAGGTGATGAAAGGAAACTGAGCTGTCCTGGAAGTGCCTAAAGGCCCACAGCCAGAGTGGTCAAGGAGGGAGACATCTCACCCTTCACATTACACAGAGTTATGACTGTTACATGAGGGCTGGGTTACGTGATGCACATTATGGAGAGAGAATGCTAAGCTGTCGCTGTGCTGCGAAGTGTTTCGCAACGTCACGCCACGTTATAATGGTAAGGCTTCATAATCCTCTGTGTTGTCGGCTTAACAACAGCATCAGCAAATCACTGGAGTTCACCCTTCTTCTCATATTATCCTTTGCTCATCTCGTTGGTGGAGAGATTACTGCCAGAAACAATATTACTAGAATTAAAAAGGACGAAAACATCCACATATTACTCCAACAATAGATGTCAGAATGTAATTTGTAGCTGCTCTGTCTCGAAGAGAGGCCCTTCATTTGTCCTTCTAGCAGACCATTCAACAGGGAGCAGAAAGGATAAGCAATGTAATATTTAGAAAATATCAACAATGCCATTATGATGGATATTGCTCCTAAAGAAAAAAGATACGCCCAGTCAGTCATTGAGGATGTGGGAATCTGAATAGGCTAAGTAAGAAAGAAACTATATTGGACAATTTGGTGGGTTGAAAGTAACTGTCCAAGTGAGAGAGGCCCAGAGTTAGCCATTCATGAAAAAGTATGAAAATGCATGCACCCTACTGTAAGTCGCTCTGGGTAAGAGTGTCTGCTAAATGACTCAAATGTAAAATGTAATTCAGACAGAAAGGACTAAAATGAGTGTGTTGTAGTATAGGGAGGGGTCCTGCTGAAAGCCTCAGTGGCATACGTCAGACCAAAAGTTCACATCTACCTCTCTGCATCAAAGTGCTGTGCTTGTGCAAATTGGGGTAATGGTCCTTAGACACTCATTACCACAGGCAGCCCAGCCTCACTGCTCAATACGTCACTCAGCGCCTGGCACAGACCCACATAGTGCATGGGGACTCAGTAGGAGAAACCACTCTACCTCTCCTATAGCACCTGTGTGAGATTGGAAGAGACCTGTACCTGAACCTGTCTTCCAGGAAGGGGGTATGTACTGTAACATCCACACACCCACTAGACTAGAACTATAATATTGGATAATGATTATACCTCTAATAACCCAAGAGTAGGGTTTAGTGGTATTATACGTCAAGCAACAGTTTAAAGGTCCAATGCAGCCGTTTTTATCTCAATATCAAATCATTACTGAGTAACAATTAAGTACCTTACTGTGAAAGTGGTAAAAAAGAAACAAAAATAGCTTCTTAGCAAAGAGCAATTTCTCAAGCAAGAATTTGGCAAGGACTGTCTGTGAGTGGTCTGAGTGGGGGAAACTGAAAACTAGTGGTTATTGGCAGAGCGATTTGAAACTCTCTTTTATATTGGTCTATTAACTAATTTACCACCCCTGGGTGTGCTGTGTCTGGGCGCTGCAGGCCTGGGGGTCACAGAGTATGAGGAGCGCTGAGACTCTCACAGGCTCCACTTATCAGCTGCATGACTCGGCCCTGCCCAGTGAGGCCACGGCTGCTGCAGGCACAGAGGGGGAAATATCCATGGGAGGTCGGAGGTCAAACATTCAACTTCCTGCTGTCCGTGTGAATAGAGTGGGGCATGGATGGGAGGCTGGGAGGAGGGAGGGGGGTTGTTTGGTGCAGCTGTGAATGTGCCCTTCCTCTCATTCCCCTCCCCCAGCCCCATCCTGCCCCTCTCTCCCTCATGGAACATTAAGAGAGTTAGGGGGAACATTAGCTCGTCTCCTCTTTCTATTTAAGTGCCAGCGATCCATCTCACCCGTCCATGCGACCCTCACAGGTGCACGTAGCATCAATCACTCCCAGGCTGCTGTCACCTCTTCTGGGGCTTGGGGTCTGGGGCTGGAGCCAGGGCTGTGGGTCTTGGGGCTCTGGGGGTGGAGGTGGGTCCCCTGGGTTGGGAACCTGCAGTTTCTCACAGGCCTCCCAGTGCCATCCAATCCCCAGTGAGCCACTGTGGATGGAGGTGATTTACTCAGTGCCCCTCTGTTTGTTTACCTTCCCCTGCTGTTGGTTCTGCTAAGCACCCTGCTTAGATACTTAGCTGCTGAGGGATTCAGCAGGGAGGTTGTGTGTGTTCAGAGGTGTTGCTGATCCCCTGTGCCCATGAGCAAATCCACAGGAGGGGAGGGGAGGTGCATGTGTGGGAGGGCGTGTCTAGGGCGTGGTCTGATCGGTGCAGTATGAACAACAGGAGGCTGCTGAGCGGAGACCGGCTCATAATAATGTCCGAAAGGCGCAAATGGAATGGAAACCTGGAAACCATGTGTTTGGTGTATTTGATACCATTCCACACATTCTGCTCCAGGCATAAACACGAGCCTGTTCTCCCAAATTAAGGTACCTCCAATCTCCTGTGGTATGAACATGTGGTATGATCAGAGTGACGACAGAATCAGCCAATAGAGGGGCCATAATAACCGAAAAGTAGTAAGCAGAGTTTTATTGAAATAACCCCACCTAATACGGCAGGTAGCCTAGTGGTTAGCGCTTTGGACTAGTAACTAGAAGGTTGCTAGGTCGAATCCCTGAGCTGACAAGGTAGAAATCTGTTGTTCTGCCCCTGAACAAGGCATAACCCACTGTTCCTAGGCTGTCATTGTAAATAAGAATGTGTTCTTAACTGACTTGCCTAGTTAAATAAAATAGAGGAACCATGGGGTGAGACAAAATAGATTTAGCCTATAATAAAGTATGGACTTCCTGTTGCCCGTGATGCATATTATCATAGCGGCTGGCGTCATCATTTGAGGCACGGCGCCGAAAACTCTTCATGAGCAGGTGGTGAGGGCATGGCCCCCATAAGGGCACACACACCCAGACAAAGAAAAACACAGCCATTACCCAGCGTCCCCTCGTTTAGCAGGGAGCCGGGGGTCGGCAGGTGACTAACTCTCTCTCTGGGTGCCTATTACTCGCCCAGTTAAACCCGTGTTGTGGCGTGCCGGCGGAGTGCAGGCCTGGATATTCACTTATCACAGAGAGACAGCCTAATTAACAGTAACCGCCTTCATCTGACCCACTCCCAGAATGCAAGTGCTCACCCATGCTGCCTGCCTCCATACAGGAACATGCAGAGTCCTGATGAACATCCAATGAAGAGCGGAATAGGGTTCCAAGCAGTTTCCTAGGTCTGTCTCATTCATTTCCTCAGTGGGGATGACATCTGGCGATACACTGAGTGTATAAAACATTAGGAACACCTGCTCTTTCCATGAGATAGACTGTACAGGTGAATCCAGGTGAAATCTATGATCCCTTATTGATGTCACCTGTTAAATCCACTTCAAATCAGTGTAGATGAAGGGGAGAAGACAATTGCGACAATTGAGACAAGGATTGTGTATGTGTGTCATTCAGAGGGTGAATGGGCAAGACAAAATATGTAACTACCTGTGAACGAGGTATGGTAGAAGGTGACAGGTGCACCGGTTTGTGTCAAGAACTGCAACACTGCTGGGTTTTTCACGCTCAACAGTTTCCCGTGTGTATCAAGAATGGTCCACCTCCCAAAGGACATCCAGCCAACTTGACACAACTGTGGGAAGCATTGGAGTCAACATGAGCCAGCATCCCTGTTGAAGGAAGGTGTTCTTAATGTTTTGTACACTCAGTGCAAATCATGTGAAACATTTGTCTAGCTATGTATCATGTCAAAACGTATTCCTGGATGCAATGTAAGTGACTGTGGTGGTTATTTCTCTGTGTGGTTATTTTCTGCCCATTGAGAATGTGTATGGGACTGGCTGTTTGATCTGAATACAACGCCTATTCATCTCTCTACAAAGGCAGTGCAGCACAGAGGGGTAAAATACTTTCTATCATAAAGTTGCACATCCAACTCCTGTAGCATCAGGCATATCCTTGATTCCCTGAAGACAGGCAGCACATTTTATAGGGCGCACAGGTCAAGCTACGCTACGGCGATGCAACTCCACTCTGAGGACGGGCAATTACCAATGCATGAGTAAGTTCTAAAGGAGCACTTTGAAATAACGACAAACATGAACATCTTTCCCTGGCCCAGTTGAGTGGACAGCATCCACTGATGCATGTGGGTAAACTTGCTTCTCTGTTCCTTGTTCGAGGAGAGCGATAGGAGAATCAGGGGCAGTGGTTGGGCTCTGGCACCCATCCAAGTTTCTAAACCACTGCAACATGCGCGCACACATGCTGACAATCAAACATACATAGACACATACCGTGAGCTCCAACAGTATTGGGACGGTGACATTTGTTGTTGTTGTTTTGGCTCTGTACTCCAACACTTTGGATTTGAAATGATACCATGACTATGAAGTTACAGCTTTCATTTGAGGGTATTTTCATCCATATCGGGTAAACTGTTTAGATATTACAACACTTTTTGGAATAATGTTTTTTTCATGGTTCGGGCTAGGCCCCTTAATTGCAGTGAAGGGAAAATTTAACGCTATAGCATGCAATGACATTCTAGATGATTCTGTGCTTCCAACTTTGTGGCAACAGTTTGGGGAAGGCCCTTTCCCATTTTAGCATGACAACGCCCCCGTGCACAAAGCAAGGTCCATACAGAAATGGTTTGTCGAGATCGGTGTGGAAGAACTTGACTGGCCTGCACAGAGCTCTGACCTCAACCTCATCGTACACCTTTGGGATGAATTGGAACGCCGACTGCGAGCCAGGCCTAATCGCCCTACATCAGGGCCCGACATAACTAATGCTCCAGCAGCAATGTTCAAACATCTAGTGGAAAGCCTTCCCAGAAGATTGGAGGCTGTTACAGCAGCAATGGGGGGACCAACTCCATATTAATGCCCATGATTTTGGAATGAAATGTTCGATGAGCAGGTGTCCACATACTTTTGGTCATTTAGTGTATTTAGTGTATACAAATTTGCTGGATGCATTTGCGGTTTGTTTTGGTTGTGTTTCAGATTATTTTGTGCCCAATAGAAATGAATGGTAAATAATGTACCTTCAAATCAAATTGTATTAGTCACATGCGCTGAATACAACAGGTAGACCTTACAGTGAAATGCTTACTTACGAGCACCTAACAAACAATGCAGTTTAAAAAAAATATGGGTAAGAATAAGAAATAAAAGTAATAAGTAATTAAAGAGCAGCAGTAAAATAACAATAGCGAGACTATACACAGGGGGGTACCGGTACAGAGTCAATGTGCGGGGGCACCGGTTAGTTGAGGTAATATGTACATGTAGGTAGAGTTATTAAAGTGACTATGCATAGATAATAACAACAAAGAGTAGCAGCAGTGTAAAAGAGGGGGGGGGGGGGGGGGGTAGCCATTTGAGTAGATATTCAGGAGTCTTATGGCTTGGGGGTAGAAGCTGTTTAGAAGCCTCTTGGACCTAGACTTGGCGCTCCGGTACCGCTAGCCGTGCGGTAGCAGAGAGAACAGTCTATGACTAGGGTGGCTGCAATCTTTTACAATTTTTAGGGCCTTTCTTTGACACCGCTTGGTGTAGAGGTCCTGGATGGCAGGAAGCTTGGCCCCAGTGATGTACTGGGCAGTACGCACTACCCTCTGTAGTGCCTTGCAGTCGGAGGCCGAGCAGTTGCCGTACCAGGCAGTGATGCAACCAGTCAGGATGCTCTCGATGGTGCAGCTGTAGAACCTTTTGAAGATCTGAGGACCCATGCCAAATCTTTTCAGTCTCCTGAAGGGGAGGCCCTTTGTGCTGTTGTCTATGGCCAACAATGTTTGTACCATGTTTTGTGCTGCTACCATGTTGTGTTGCTACTATGTTGTTGTTGTCATGTTGTGTTGCTACCATGCTGTGTTGTCATGTGTTGCTGCCTTGCTATGTTGTTGTCTTAGGCCTCTCTTTATGTAGTTTTGTGTTGTCTCTCTTGTCGTGATGTGTGTTTTGTCCTATATATATATATACGTATATATATATATTTTTTTTAAATTATTTTTAATCCCAGCTCCCGTCCCCGCAGGAGGCCTTTTGCCTTTTGGTAAGCCGTCATTGTAAATAAGAATTTGTTCTTAACTGACTTGTCTAGTTAAATAAAGGTTAAATATTTCGTGTCATTTGGAGTCACATTTATTGTAAATATGAATGTTTCTAAAGACGTCTACATTAATGTGGATGCTACCATGATGACGGATAATCCTGAATGAATCGGGAATAATGATGAGTGAGAAAGTTAGAGGCATAAATATCATTCCTTCCCAAAAATGCTAAGGTTAATGGTGAGAGGTTAGCCTGTCACTCATCACTCATCAGTATTCACAATTAATTCAGGATTATCCATCATCATGGTAGCATCCACATGAATCTAGAAGTGTTTAGAAACATATTCTAATATTATTTACAATAAAAGTGACTCCAAAATGACACAATACATTATTTACCATTAATTTCTATTGGGCACAAAATCATCTGAAACACAACCAAAACGAACAGCAAATGCATCCAACACGTTTATACAGTCACAAGCTTAATGTAGTCATTGCATGCAAGGAATATGGGAACAAATACTTTACTTTTTACTACACATATAAGTGAACTTGTCCCAATACTTTTGTTCACCTAAAATGAAGGGACTATGTACAAAAAGTGGTAAACGGTTCATCCGATATGGATGAAAATACTCTCAAATTAAAGCTGAAAGTCTGCTCTTTAATCTCATAGTCATTGTATCATTTTTAAAAAAGGGTCACTGTCCCAAAACATTTGGCGCTCACAGTGTTTGTTCGCAGTACAACATGCAAGCTCAAACGACTGATACATGTGATACACTGAAGCATGAATAGGAAGTACTTAAACACATACTCCTTTGAGAACTACATCCCCAGGCGCACCTTTTAAAGCCATCTATGTCAGCACTACTCTCCCTACATCCATCTCCGTCTGTTGATACATCTCACTCTCACCCTCTCAAACCTGACCATAAAACATCTCACTCCCCCACTCCTCCTCACGTTCCAAGGTCTCTCCTCTCTCTAAACCTCGCATAAACTCTTATCAACTCCCCTTCAACAGACCCAGACCAGAACAGAAAGAGGGAGGGATTGAAAGAGGAAGGGAGAGAGAGAGATACATAAAAAGAGAGAAAGAGAAAAAGAAAGAGGAGGGGTGAAAAGGTAAAATAAAAAAATGGAAAGAGACAAAAGAGAGTCTTGTCTGTGACAGGGGGGTAAAAGGTGAAGACAAAGAGGAGAGACAAACCAAGATAACTTTCTGCTCTCTGGTCCCCTCTCATCTCCTCTGCTGTCCCTTTCTATTGAGGTTAGGGAGAGATGAGCTCAGGAAGAGAGCTGAGGCTTTCTTTGCCTCCCCTCTCCTCCCCTACACCAGTGTCTGCTCTACAGAACATGTTCCGCCTGATAAGATGTGACATTTATTACAGTTTAGCCTTTAGGAGCATTGGAGGGGAGTGAGGGTTTTCACCCAACACAGCACAGCCCCTCTCCCCTGCTCTGCTCCCGCAGGAGAGCTGTGCAAGGGTGGGTGTGGCAGGTTTAAGGAAAATATAAGAGTTGAGACTGGGGATGGATCTGTACAGTTAAGGATGGGGGATAGGGCTGAGTATGAGCTTGAGCAGATCGTAGGCTGAGGCTCAGGCTTGGAGTTGGAGATTAAAATTGGGCTGTAATTGCAATACAACTAGGCCTGGGCCTGAGGATTTGTTGGAGCTGGAACTGAGGCAGTGCTGGGGTTGGGGCTGTGGCTGTAGTCAAAGCTGAAATTTGGCCTCCAATGTTGGAGTAGAGCTGAGGCTGGGATGGGGATAAGGCTGGGACTGATACAGACCTGAGACTGGGATGGGGATAAGGCTGGGACTGATAGAGACCTGAGGCTGGGATGGGGATGAGGGTGGGACTGATACAGATCTTAGGCTGAGATATGAATGAGGCTGGGACTGATACAGACCTGAGGCTGGGATGGGGATGAGGGTGGGACTGATACAGACCTGAGGCTGAGATGGGGATGAGGCTGCGACTGATACAGACCTGAGGCTGGGATGGGGATAAGGCTGGGACTGATACAGACCTGAGGCTGGGATGGGGATGAGGCTGGGACTGATACAGACCTGAGGCTACATTTGGGCAGCTCTGGGTTATTGATGAGTCTGTCGGGAGGAGTTTTCGTCAGGCTGTTGTGAGTTAGAGGGAGAGGGAGGGGGAGAGAAGTGTATGTGAATGGGAAGGGGGTGTGGAACAGGGTCTGGATGAGATGATGGGTTCAGCTCAAGGTCTACTGAGCCTAAAACAGTTCTCCAGACACTAGTGAATAATGAACAGAGTAAAAAGGAATAAAAGAGAGGTAGAGCTACAGTACAAGTCAAAAGTTTGGACACACCTACTCACTCAAGGGTTTTTCTTCCTTTGTATTATTTTCTACAACTTAGAATAATAGTGAAGACATCAGAACTATGAAAAAACACATATGGAATCATGTAGTAACCAAAAAAGTGTGAAACAAATCAAAATATATCTTATATTTGAAATTCTTCAAAGTAGCCACCCTTTGCCTTTATGACAGCTTTGCAGACTATTGGCATTCTCTCAACCAACTTCACCTGGAAAGCTTTTCCAAAAGTCTTGAAGTTCCCACATATGCTGAGCACTTGTTGGCTGCTTTACCTTCACTATGCGGTCCAACTCATCCCAAATCATCTCAATTGGGTTGAGGTCGGGTGATTGTGAAGAATAGGCCATCTGATGCAGCACTCCATCACTCTCCTTCTTGGTCAAATAGCCCTTACACAGCCTGGAGGTGTGTTGGGTAATTGTCCTGTTGAAAAACAAATGATAGTCCCACTAAACACAAACCAGATGGGATGGCGTATCGCTGCAGATTGCTGTGGTAGCCATTCTGGTTAAGTGTGCACTGAATTCTAAATAAATCACTGACAGTGTCACAAGCAAAGCACCCCCACACCATCACACCTCCTCCTCCATGCTTCACGGTGGGAACCACGCATGCGGAGATCAACTGTTCACCTACTCTGCGTTTCACAAAGACACAGCGGTTGGAACCAAAAATCTCAAACTTGGACTCATCAGACCAAAGGACAGATTTACACCGGTCTAATGCCCATTGCTCGTGTTTCTTGGCCCAAGCAAGTCTCTTCTTATTATTGGTGTCCTTTAGTAGTGGTTTCTTTGCCTCAATTCGACCATTAAGGCCTGATTCACGTAGTCTCCTCTGAGCAGTTGATGTTGAGATGTGTCTGTTACTTAAACTCTGTGAAGCATTTATTTGGGCTGCAATCTGAGGTGTAGTTAACTCTAATGAACTTATCCTCTGCAGCAGAGGTAACTCTGGGTCTTCCTTTCCTGTGGCGGTCCTCATGAGAGCCAGTTTCATCATAGCGCTTGATGGTTTTTGCGACTGCACTTGAAGAAACTTTCAAAGTTCTTGAAATTTTCCGGATGTACTGATCTTCATGTCTTAAAGTGATGATGGACGGTCGTTTCTCTTTGCTTATTTGAGCTGTTCTTGCCATAATATGGACTTAGTCTTTTACCAAATAGGGCTATCTTCTGTATACCACCCCTACCTTGTCACAACACAACTGATTGGCTCAAACGCATTAAGAAGGAAATAAATTCAACAAATTAACTTTAAACAAGGCACACCTGTTAATTGAAATGCATTCCAGGTGACTACCTCATGAAGCTGGTTGAGAGAATGCCAACAGTGTGCAAGTTGTCATCAAGGCAAAGGGTGGCTACTTTAAAGAATCTCAAATTTAAAATATATTTTCATTTGTTTAACTATTTTTTGCTATTTCCTAGTTTTGATGTCTTCACTATTATTCTACAATTGATAAAATAGTCTATATAAAGAAAAACCCTGAAATGAGTAGGTGTGTCCAAACTTTTGACTGGTATTGTAGATATGTGGAAAGGGAAAAAGATCAACTGAGACAGAGTGGAAGTGACAGACTGAGAAAGAGAGAGGTGGGTAGAGAATGATCATAATGATGAAGAGAGAGAGAGAGGGAGGACCAGAGAGAATGGGGGAGGGATGTCTAAACGGAGAGATAACGAAGAAAGTGATGCAGAAAAGGAGGCTATGAAATAAGTGTGTGACCTTTCAATGTGATCTGATGTCCTAGTATATCCTGCTCATATACAGTATGTACTCAATGTGCCTTATGTAAAGGTTAATGAATGCAGTCCATACATACTTCAACCCTGGGAAACTTTATGGCCATTCACACTCCCTATTCAAATCTGTTCTATTGTCTCTAATGTATACATTATAATAATGCAAACCTCCATTGGACATCATTGGACATACTCTCTCAAACACATATATACCACAAGCATCTTAGCTTCACTCCAACACAAGAATAGCACAAATGACTCTGGTTGGGTAACCTGGCTAAATGTCTCTTTATTTCCCCTCTTCTGAGGCTGTCCTGTTCCTTGTGTAACACAGAATGTGATGTGTCAAACCAGAGACACCATACAAATGGCTGCTGCCTGTAAGAGGAGGTGGACAACGACAGTCCCTCAATCTCCCCGAGCCACGCCAACATGGCCCTGATTATTTCTGTGGTGAAATACAATTCAGTGGCAGCGAAGTGGGGAAAATGTGACCTATTTTTGTTCCCCCCTTATTTTGCATGCTATTTAGGTCACAATGGGACAACGTTTCCAGTTTGAGGACGAGTGGTTACTGTACTGCTGGTTCCCCAGCACTGATACGTAATTGAAAACATACAAATGGATTATCTGCAGAGGGTTCGGAGCCAGTCGTCTAGTCACTGCTGGAGATGGCACAGCGTTCATCCCTTTAATACCAGGGAGGAAAGGAGGGGAGAGAAAGGAGGGAAGGAGAGGAGAGGAGGGGAGGGGGAGGAGAGGAGAGGAGGGGTTGGAGAGGAGGGGAGGGGGAGGGGAGGAAGGGAGGGGCTGAAGAGGAGGGGAGGGGTTAGAGAGGAGGGGAGGGGGAGGAGAGGAGGGGAGGGGTTAGAGATCAGGGGAGGGGGAGGAGAGGAGAGGAGAGGAGGACTTGGAGAGGAGGGGAGGGGGAGGAGAGGAAGGGAGGGGCTGGAGAGGAGGGGAGAGGTTAGAGAGGAGTGGAGGGGTTGGAGAGGAGTGGAGGGTGTGGAAAGAAGAAGAGTGGGAGATAGTGACCTGGGGATCTAGGGATTTAGACGCTTGATCAGGCGGGAACATGGTGAGAGTGTTATTAAATACAAACAGCACATATTGAACATGCACACACGCAGACACAACACACACATAAACACACAGATAAATGGAAAAAGGAAGGCCCACACAGTGTAATTCCATGGTAACAGAATTAGGATGAGACTCAGATTATTAATTTTAAATTGAATACCAAACAAAAACCATTGATTTCAAAGTTTAACAAACCATAGAACTCTATGCACAAGGACTACTTTCAAAATTTTCCACAGAAAATGTAACAAAAACACATTTACAGGAAGAATTGTGCAGATACAAAATTTGATAACAGAATAAAACTGAGGGATATTTTACCGTAATTCTGTTGCCAAACTTTGCGTCTGCACTGTTTTTCTAGTAAATCTTTATTTATTTAGTGTGTACATTGTTTTAATTAGTCATTGTGCATAGAGCTGTATGGTTTGTTAAGGAAATGGTTTTGGTTTGGAATACATTTTAAAGTGAAAAAGTCAGTGTCTGTCACGCCCTGACCTTAGAGATCCTTATTTATTCTCTATGTTTGGTTAGGTCAGGGTGTGACTCGGGTGGGAGATTCTATGTTTTCTATTTTCTGTTTAGCTCTTTTGTTGCCTGACAGAACTGTGCGCTTTCGTTTTTTCTACTTTGTTATTTTTGTTGCGGTGTTCAGTTTATTAAAAATCATGAACGCCTACTACGCTGCACCTTCGTCTCCTTCTTCAACCCACGAGTGTCGTTACAGAACTCCCCACCACAAAAATACCAAGCAGCGTGGTCAGGAGGAATGGACGTGGGATGACATCCTGAATGGTAAAGGATCCTGGACTTGGGAGGAGATCCTGGCTAGGAGGGATCGCCTCCCATGGGAGCAGACAGAGGCAGCAAGGAGGGAGCAACTATACAAGGTGTCACGGCCAGCACGGAAGCCCGAGAGGCAGCTCCAAAAAATAGGGGGGGGGGGGGGGGGGGGGGGCACACGGGGAGATTGGCGGAGTCAGGGTTTAGACCTGAGCCAACTCCCCGTGCTTACCGTGGGGAGCGTGTGACCGGTCGGGCACCGTGTTATGCGGTGATGCGCACCATGTCTCCAGTGCGCAGTCACAGCCCGGTGCACTATATTACAGCTCACCGCAGTTGTCGTGCTAGAGTGGGCATTCAGCCAGGACGGATTGTGCCGGCTCAACGCTCCTAGCTTCCGGTGCGTCTCTTCGGTCCAGGATATCATGCGCCAGCTCTACGCACGGTATCCCCAGTTCGCCAGCACAACCAAGTGCGGCCTGTTCTAGCTCCCCGCACTTGCCGTGCTACAGGGGGGATTCAGCCAGGACGCATTGTGCCAACTCTATGCTCCAGACCTCCAGTGCGCCTCCACGGCCCAGCATTTCCTGCGCCGGCTCTATGCACTATGTCTCCAGTGCACCTTCATAGCCCAGTGCGTCCCGTGCCAGCTCTCCACACTCACCGAGCTAAAGTGGGTATCCAGCCAGAACGTGTTGTGGCAGCTCCCCGCACCAAGCTTCCAGTACGTCTCCTCAGTCCGGTGAGACCTGTTCCAGCTCCACGTACGAAGCCTCCAGTGATGATCCATGGTCCGAAGCCTCCAGTGATGATCCATGGCCCGGAGCCTGTAGTGATGATCCATGGCACGAAGCCTCCAGTGATAATCCATGGCCCGGAGCCTCTAGTGATAATCCATGGCACGAAGCCTCCAGCGATGATTCATGGCCCGGAGCCTCCAGTGATGATCCATGGCACGAAGCCTCCAGTGATGATCCAAGGCCCGGAGCCTGTAGTGATAATCGATGTCACGAAGCCTCCAGTGATGATCCATGGCCCGGAGCCTGCAGTGATGATCCATGGCAAGGAGCCTGCAGCGACGGTCCCCAGTCCGGAGCCTCCAGCAACGGTCCCCAGTCTGGAGCCTCCAGCGACGGTCCCCAGTCCGGAGCCTTCAGCGGCAGTCCCCAGTCCGGAAACCTTCAGCGACGGTCCCCAGTCCGGAGCCTCCAGCGATGATCTGCAGTCCAGAGTCTTCAGCGACGAGCTGCAGTCCAGATCCTCCAGCGGGTATTCCTTCCCAGTCCAGAGCTTCCGGCGACGATCTGCAGTCCTGAGCCTCCAACGGCGATCTGCAGTCCCGAGCCTCCAGCGGCGATCTGCAGTCCAGAGCCGCCAGCGGTGGTCTGTAGTCCAGAGCCTCCGGCGATGATCTACGGTCCGGAGGTCCCGTCGACGATCCCTGCACCGGAGGCGCCACCGAAGTGGGGGGAGCCTAAAGCGGGGTGGGGTCTGCGTGCCGCACCGGAGCCCCCCACCGGAGCCCCCACCGAGAGTAGATGCCCACCCGGACCCTCCCCTATAGGTTCAGGTTTGCGGCCCGAGTACGCACCTTTGGGAAGGGGGGATACTGTCACGCCCTGACCTTAGAGATCCTTATTTATTCTCTATGTTTGGTTAGGTCAGGGTGTGACTCGGGTGGGAGATTCTATGTTTTCTATTTTCAGTTTAGCTGTTTTGTTGCCTGACAGAGCTGTGCGCTTTCGTTTTTTCTACTTTGTCATTTTTGTTGCGGTGTTCAGTTTATTAAAAATCATGAACGCCTACCACGCTGCACCTTGGTCTCCTTCTTCATCCCACGAGAGTCGTTACAGTGTCAGCACAATTCCGTTATCGTGGAATTGCCACACACACAAACATACACTTATACCCACTCATTTAAACAAACACACACACACACAAACACACAGCAGGGGAGATGTATTATATTTTACAGCAATACAGACTACAGCATCCCTATTCTGACATTTTATTGTGTAAGAAGAACTTGGCTTTCATCTGGCAGAGAGCGGTCTGGTGTGACACCAATGGTGAAGCCAGCCAGTCAGCAAACCAACCAACCAGCCAGCCAGCCTGGCCATGGTTACACTGGAGACAGCCTCACGAGGTTACCAGTGGTAATGTGTTGGTCTGTGTCACTGCTGTGTTGTGAGACGGCCTGTAAAAGAGCTGACAGCATGACCTTCTCCATGAGTGATAGAGGTCAACAGAACCATTACTACAAGTCAGTGTCCGTGAATGAGCTGTCCGTCAATACCTAATTTTTTGTTGTAATGTATTCTAGTTTAACATTTGGGGTATTGGGAGTCCATATTTCTCTCCAATGTTACCTCTAAGCTGCGCGTATGTGCGGCTTAAGCAGTGTAGAAATGGACGAGCTTGAACTTCACTCAACTTTCTAGAGTTTTCCCCTTTAGTTAACACTATCAACGTTTCCTTTTACTGTGGGAATTGTGATCAAATCAACGCAATATTAACCACTTTCAAAGCAAAATACCGAAACAAAACGAACTATGCAAGACTTTGTTTAACAAGCTAGCTATGCAAGAGATTTTGTTGTTGGCAGAGCGCATTGGAGTAGTATTCTATTGCATTGACAGGCACAACTCAGGCCTGTCCAATACACAGACCGGTGCGGCACAACCAATCAGAGCTGCAGGAGGCCTATATGCAAATAAAACATTGCCATATATGGATTTGCGCCATTCACTTTGAACTGGACTGTTTTACAACATGAGCGGTCGCGATTTTTATGAGCTTGTTTTGAGATCAAAGCAAGAGCTGCATGTAGCCACGTGTGCACATTTGTTCATATTCTTTGCTAGTTAGTGAGTTATTAGCACAGTTATAGCTAATTTGTAGTCAGCGATAGGGGAGTGATTGCTTCCTACAAGAGCACAAAACTTGTACATTTATAGCAATCTTTGAAAAGCGAGTCAGGTAAAGAGCTTTTTTTAAAGGGGCAGTGTTGTATTTTGAGACAGACTTGAGTAAGTTAAGTAGCTGTAACGTCTCTCGTCATTGGATGAAGGAGAGGAGGACCAAATCGCAGCGTGGTACGTTTCCATATTTATTGGAACACTTATTAAACACGAACAAAAACAATAAACAGAATGAAACCAACGACGCTACAGACCTGAACATGTGAACCTAGTGAAAACAAAGAACGCAATGAACAGGAACAATCACCCACAAACAAACAGTGAACACAGCCTACCTAAATATGGTTCCCAATCAGAGACAACGTAAAACACCTGCCTCTGATTGAGAACCATATCAGGCCAATCAGACACACCTAAACCAATGAGACACAACACATAGAATATACCCACCCAGGTCACATCCTGACCAACTAAACAAAGACTAAACAAAGGAAATAAGGTCAGGAACGTGACAGTAGCCAATAGGCAGAGGGTGGCATAATGTGTCTGATTCTATGTAATAATGGTATGGGAATAATAACACATATTATTTTGTAAAGTGGTTTCTTGCATCAAACAAGACAACAAAATGTTCAGTCACCTCCTGCTCTGAAGGACAAATCAAATCAAACTTGTCACATGCACACAATACAACAAGTGAAGATCTTACCGTGAAATGCTTTTTTACAAGCCCTTAACCAACAGTGCAGTTCAAGAAGAGTAAAGAAAATATTTACCAAATAAACTAAAGTAACACAATAATAAAAAGTAACACAATAAAATAACAATAACGAGGCTATATACAGGGAGTACGGGTACCGAGTCAGTGTGCGGGAGCACAGGTTAGTTGAAGAAATATGTACATGTAGGTAGGGGTGAGATGACTATGCATAGATAATAAACAGCGAGTAGCAGCAGTGTACAAAACAAATGGGGTGGGGGGGGGAAATGTAAATAGTCCGGGTGGCCATATGATTAATTGTTCAGGATCCTTATGGCTTGGGGGTAGAAGCTGTTAAGGAGCCTTTTGGTCCTAGACTTGGCGCTCCGGTACCGCTTGCTGTGCGGTAGCGGAGAAAACTATGGGCTTTCCTCTGACACCGCCTATGTTATAGGTCCTGGATGGTAGGAAGCTTGGCCCCAGTGATGTACTGGGCTGTACGCACCACCCTCTGTAGCGCCTTACCGTCAGATGCCGAGCAGTTACCATACCAGGCGGTGATGCAACCAGTCAGGATGCTCTCGATGGTGCAGCTGTTGAACCTTTTGAGGATCTGGGGACCCATGCCAAATCTTTTCAGTCTCCTGAGAGGGAAAAGTTTTTGTCGTGCCCTCTTCACGACTGTCTTGGTATGTTTGGACCATGACAGTTCGTTGGTCATGTGGACACCAAGGAACTTGAAACTCTCGACCCACTCCACTACAGCCCATTGATGTTAATGGGGGCCTGTTCGACAAGTGGATAAGCAGGTTAATGTCAAGCCTTCATGGAATGTAGGCCTACATTGAACACCACACATTGGCTGCTACTGTAGGCTGAATGATAGAACTGCTATTTCCATGTTAACATTTTATGTGATGCATTTTCTATATAGTTTTTTATGATAGGCCACTCTGGTAGGCCTACATTATGATCAAATAGCCACAGTAGCCTACAGCCTTAGTGTTCACAGTAAATGTGTGCCGGAAGTTGCACAGTATTATCACAAGGTTCAAGTTTGAGCTAAGCAGACCTGAAATTTGCTCAGCACCCCAAAAATGTAAAGAGAACATTGTTTGGCACCCTGGCTGCCTGTTGTAGGCGTTGTTGTTGGAGAAGACAACGAAAGAAAAATGACACATTTTGAAGAAAAAGAACAAGAAGTGAAAATAAAAGCTATAAAGAAGACTTAACTGAGAGAGGAGGTAGAGGAAGGGGAGAGAAGACACAGAGAGATGAGAGGGCAGAAGATGAGAAGAGAAGAGGAATACAAATGAGAGGAGGAAGGGGGGGTGAAGAGTGTAGAGAAGAAGTGGGAGAAGGAGAAAGTACAAGTTGATGAGAGAGAAGTAAGCTGAGAGGAAATGGGGAGGAGATGAGTGGTGAGTTAGAGTACGAAAGAGGGAGAGTGAGCTCTGAAGACAAAGGGGATATAGGGAGAGAGAGAGAGAGAGAGAGAGAGAAAGAGGGAGAGAGGCATACTCAGTGAAGGAGGCTGAGACTCGCCAGCACATCCATGACCTAGATTCCTGCTTTTCCCCAGATTCCACTCTCTCATGAATGTTTGACTACACCTCCGACAATAGCTGTATTTACGGGAAACGCTTTCTAAATTACAAACCGTCCAGAGCAGCAAAATGCAATCCTTTCTAGATGGAGTAAAAATGGAGGAGAAATGTATTTGAAAATTCTCACACCCAACGGAGAGGTCCTTCTGGACTCTGGAAGAAAGAAAGCCGACAATGCAGAGATTTAACACGCACAAACACACACACACACACACACACACACACACACACACACACACACACACACACACACACACACACACACACACACACACACACACACACACACACACACACACACACACACACACACACATGCACAAACACGCCAGGGTAACTGCTGATTAAACACATCACTGAAGAAGGAACCAGACACATATTACCGGTGTGTCGGTGAGTAGCTTCTCAATGTGAAACATGTGTACCACTTTGGTGGTGCTTGAGATATTTCAACGTAGACTAATAGCTTGTTGATGGGGACGCAAGCTCGTACACTCCACATACCCACTGACGCATCCATAAGAATTTAATTGTTGCTGTACGATTGAAACAATCAGTATGATCGGTGGTCCACCCTCCCCTCCCCCCTCTCAGTCCCAAACCATGGCATGGCAAATCTTACTAGTGCATTAGTCGTTGTCATGGGTTTAGATAAGCCTTCAGTGGTGTTGCCATGGTAACCGTTCTGGGGATTCAAGCCTGACTGCAGCCACCAAAGAGAGAGAGAGACGGCGAAAGAGAGAGAGAGAGAGAGAGAGAGAGAGAGAGAGAGAGAGAGAGAGAGAGAGAGAGAGAGAGAGAGAGAGAGAGAGAGAGAGAGAGAGAGAGAGAGAGAGAGGGGGGCCTTAGACACCAGACAACAAAATGGCGGCAAGATTAAACAGAGAGGGACGTGACTGAATCACATCTATCAGAGGGCAACAAAGGAATCTGGGAAAGTGTAAACAAAGTCACACTATTTTTCTCTCTCTCTATTTTTCTTTTTTTCATTCTCTCTCTGGCACACACTGAAAACAGGCACATACAAACACACAGCTGTTAATCCCATTCTAGTAACCAGAGAGAACTGGTTCAGAGGCGGTAATCTCCAAAAAGCCCAGTTTTTGGCGGCTGTGTGACAGCTGGCTCCAAGTGGAACAATCCAGCCAGCCAGTACAGGCCCCCATTTTGAATCGACTGCCCAAATCAAGGGAGAAAGACACTTTCTAAACAAACAGCAACAACACTGTGACAGATACAAACAAAAAACAATGAATTACCCCATTGGCAAAGGCATGTAGGGCCAGGAGGAGAAGTAGAGGAGGCCATCTTCCTTAAAAGAAAGATAGACATAGGCTATACTACAATTCTATTATTAAAAAAACGTTAAAAAACACCTTTATTTAACCAGGTAGGCCAGTTGAGAACAAGTTCTCATTTACAACTGCAACCTGGCCAAGATAAAGCAAAGCAGTGCGACACAAACAACAACACAGAGTTACACATGGAATAAACAAACGTACAGTCAATAACACAATAGAAAAAGTCTATATACAGTGTGTGCAAATGGCGTAAGGAGGTAAGGCAATAAATAGGCCATAGTAGCGAAGTAATTACAATTTAGCAAATTAACACTGGAGTGATAGATGTGCAGATGATGATGTGCAAGCAGAAATAGTGGTGTGCAAAGGAGCAAAAAAGTAAATAAAGACAATATGGGGATGAGATAGGTAGTTGGATGGGCTATTTACAGATGGGCTGTGTACAGCTGCAGCGATCGGTAAGCTGCTCAGATAGCTGATGCTTAAAGTTAGTGAGGGAGATATAAGTCTCCAACTTCAGCGATTTTTGCAATTCTGGAAGGAAAGGCGGCCGAAGGGGGTGTTGACTTTGGGGATGACCAGTGAGATATACCTGCTGGAGCTCATGCTACGAGTGGGTGTTGTTATGGTGACCAGTGAGCTGAGATAAGGCGGAGCTTTACCTAGCATAGACTTATAGATGACCTGGAGCCAGTGGGTCTGGCGACGAATATGTAGACTGCATCCAGTTTGCTGAGTAGAGTGATGGAGGCTATTTTGTAAATGACATCCCCGAAGTCGAGTCTCGGTAGGATAGTCAGTTTTACGTGGGTATGTTTGACAGCGTGAGTGAAGGAGGCTTTGTTGTGAAATAGGAAGCTGATTCTAGATTTAATTTTGGATTGGAGATGTTTAATATGAGTCTGGAAGGAGAGTTTACAGTCTAGCCAGACACCTAGTTATTTGTAGATGTCCACATATTCTAAGTCAGAACCGTCCAGATTAGTGATGCTAATCGGGCGGGCGGGTGCGGGCAGCAATCGGTTGAAAGCATGCATTTAGTTTTACTAGCGTTTAAGAGCAGTTGGAGGCCACGGAAGAGGTGTTGTATGGCGTTGAAGCTCGTTTGGAGGTTTGTTAACACAGTGTCCAAAGAAGGGCCAGATGTATAAAGAATGGTGTCGTCTGCATAGAGGTGGATCAAGGAATCACCCGCAGCAAGAGCGACATCGTTGATATATATAGAGAAAGGAGTCGGCCCGAGAATTGAACCCTTTGGTACCCCCATAGAGACTGCCAGAGGTCCGGACAACAGGCCCTCCAGTTTGACACACTGAACTCTATCTGAGAAGTAGTTGGTGAACAAGGCGAGGCAGTCATTTGAGAAACCAAGGCTGTTGAGTCTGCCGATAAGAATACGGTGATTGACAGAGTCAAAAGCCTTGGCCAGGTCGATGAAGACGGCTGCACAATACTGTCTTTTATCAATGCCGGTTATGATATTTTTTAGTACCTTGACCGTGGCTGAGGTACAGCTGTAACCAGCTCGGAAACCGGATTGCACAGCGGAGAAGGTACGGTGGGATTCGAAATGGTCAGTGATCTGTTTGTTAACTTGGCTTTCGAAGACTTTAGAAAGGCATGACAGGATGGATATAGGTCTGTAACAGTTTGGGTCTAGAGTGGCTATGTGGCTTTCATAGTTGAGGGTTGCTTCATTACCTCCAGTATGGTTTATTTATCCCTCCCCTGAAATCAAGATGTTTTCAACATTCATGGTCCAGATCTGGAATCTGACATGATAATATTTATCTTAATAAATGTCCCTCTCTCTGACACAGTGTGAGATCATATAGAGACATATAGAGCTACACTCCTCTTCTCTCCTCTCTGGTCCAGTACTCCTCCTTCTCCTCCCCACCCCATCCCCCTCTCATGGAGGCCTAGTCCCCCACCACAGTAGTCTGGCTAGCTCGATAGACCAAATCATTCTTTCTACCCCCTGCCCTCCAGTTGCTACGGAAACGGTGTGTGTGGCGCTGCCGGGGGATTGGTTGCCGGGTGCGAGTTGCTTTCCAATCAAACCTGTTACTGGGGCATGGGGCCCCCTCTATCAGAGAAGAGGGGGTTGGGGGGGGGTGAGAGTGAGAGTGAGAGTGGGGGATAAAGAAAGAGTATGGGGAAAGAAAGCGCGGGTGTAGAGGGAGAAAAAAAGGAGAGAAAGAGAGAGAGGGAAGGAGAGAGACAGAGACATAGAGAGATAGAGGGAGAGAGGCACATCATGGCAGAATGAAGTCCCTGTGTATCTAGTCCTGGCTTGACATTGAGAAACTACGCCCTAATAAGACTAACAGGCTTCCTGCAGCCTTACATTAACAAGCTGTCCCTCACCTCAGCCTTTCACTGTCTCTCTCCATTGGAGAGTGAATAAGCTGCATTGGGGATTGGTTTGCTCATTGATAAGCTACTGGGGTTCTGTTCAGAAAACTAAAACACAACTTGCAACTAATGGTATCCTGGTAGTGATGCCTAAGGTGGTGTAATGGATTGAGGGTGTCTCATTAACCCCTCTGTGCGTTAATCATCTTTACCTATCCTTTACCAAGGACAGAACTAGACAGCCCATTCTCTGCATCTGTCTTCCACACCTCCATACCAGTCAGTGACACTGCTACTGTAACGGGAAGGTCCAGGGTTTGATCCTGATGTCATGGGCAAAGGGAACAGAGTTGTCCTGTTACGGTCCAGACTTCTTGTCTTTGTCTAAGGACTGATTACATCGTCTTGGAGCCTAAGCCAGCTACAGCGTTCTGGGCCGCAGCCAGACATGTTTCCGAACCATCTCTCTCTGTCTCACAAACTAACAACAGAGACAGACTGATCATTTAATGCAACAACTCACTGAGCTCAAATGGGACAGAGAACAACCAGATCAGGCCAATCCAGTTGAATACCGAAGCCCAGTAGAGTTCTAGTTGTGGGGAGTATATTCACTGGGTCAACGCCAAAACAATTCCCAATAGCTTGTAGACAGATGTGAACTAGCTGGTGAGACTTTGCCACCATGCAGTGACAACTTCCCTGATATCTAATAGCCAACTGTTACTGGAGTGAAAACAACCTACTTGTTACACAAACAATGCAAATGCAATGCTCTTCAGCCATTAGACTTCATGGCCAAATAGTTCTGTCTGCATACTTACAGTACCATGGTAAAACCAGCAAATCACATATCTGTGATATTGGTTAGTATTATATAATTCTGCATGTTCTGTATGCTTAGAATCTGTCCATTCCACTGCGGGGCCATCTGGAGGCCCCTGGAGGAGCATGTTCTGCTGCAGCCCGTATCATGTTGTTTATGATCAGAGGTCTGTCAGGATCAGAGGAGGAATAGAGAAACCCTGCTGTGTGAAGACACTGTCTGTACTCATCCTGGTGTAATGTCTCTGTGTGTCTGTCTGTCTGTCACTTTTTATTTCTGACCATATCGGTCTCTCTACCACTGTCTCAGAACCGGTCTCTGTCTCTCGCAGTCTCTGTCTCTCTTCCTGTCTTCTCCAAATACCTTTAGAGCCACACCTCATCATACCCACTTTCTCGCCCTCTCCCTCTTGCTCCGCAAGGAACACCACAGCCAATGGTGGGAGAGAGAGAGGGGGAGCGATAGGAAAGAGAGAAATAGAAAGAGGGGAAGACAGACAGACAGACAGACAGACAGACAGACAGACAGACAGACAATTGCAGTGCTCCAATAGTAGGGCTGCTGCGGTGACCGTATTACCGCGTATCACGAGTCATGAAGGCAGTCAAATTCCACTTGACCGTTTAGTCACAGTAATTAGGCTTCTCTAAGCTCTGATTCTGCTGATGGTCATTAGTAGCCTACCAAACTTGCTAACTACCTGGTACTCAGCACTCTATTCTCCCTCTAATCACTCTGACATCAATGCAAATGTAATCAAAAATCTAATTAAACACTTCATGAGAGCCCATGAGCTCACGTTGCGCAACATTTCTATAGGCTATGCAATTGCGTGAGAAAACAGAGAGATGGCCTCTATTAAAAATAGGAGTATCCCATTAGCTTTCTATAGGCTAGGCCTACTATTTTTATTTCTGAACTTTCCTAATATTAAGCACATGGCTTATCTTTACAACAGGAGTACAGCCTACCTGGCTGGCATGAAAATTTACCTTGGGAAAAGCATCCTCCATTCCCTATTTAAGTGCATGACATGTATTTTTTTCTCCTGCCCCTGTTTCGAGACATGTGCATAATAATGGTCCATTCTCAATCAACAAAAAAAAAGTCACACGTATATTATTTAGTATATCTAAAGATAATATTAAATCAAGAATAGTCTGATGGGTGACAATATTAGCCTATAACTTGTGAATGATATATTATCACTTGTGAATGACAGCGTAAGGCAAGAAACAATACCTTTTTTTGTGACTTTTTCTAATCATCTAATCATATCGCACACCTCATGTAGCCTAGCCCATATGTTTTGTATCACAACTAAAGTGGCAAAATAATTTTTTACAACTAAGTACATTACTCCACTTTACAAGGGGTGTAGAGCCTAACTAGCATACGTAAGCATTGAGTGAGTTTCAAGTTTGGGGAAGATAATTTTCACCATAAAAATTCACCTTTAAAATAAAAGCATTACATGCATAATCGCATTTACTGTCACTTTTGATAATGGTGTTTCATTCACGCTTATAGTCTACTGCCGTGTATATCATACACTACAGTTGAGGAAAAACGGGAAAGTAATTCTGCTTTGAAAGTTGATCATCTTGAACCTCACTTTTGAGGAAATGGCCTTTGAATGTTTTGGTACACCAACTGGAGACTTCTTCTTTGTTTACACCCATTCAGCATCATTCACATCCTCTTAAGCTTTAGCTCCACCCATCTTCTTAAGGTATGATCCCGAGTGTTCTGTTCTAACAACAGCAGTCAAGCAAACTGCCTAACGCTGGCTAGCTTACTAGCTACTTCAAGGAAACAAATGAGAGAACAGCTCACGCTGACCATTTTAATCGCCCTAGCAGAGCTGGTTAGCTCTGCTGTTATCCAGATCGTTGGTGACTGCAACTGTGCTGCTGGCAACAATTTACATTTTTTTGCCAACGTTTAGAGACACCGGCCATATTCAACGGGTGTTGAGTGTTCGTAAATTCGTCAGTTATTCTGTGCTCTGGCACACTCAGACGAGACTGCTCCGAAATCAGAGTATATAGCCTGAGTGAATTTACCAGCTAACGTTACGTAAGTTGTCGCAGAAACATTCTATTTAAATGGATACGTGCATAGTGGAGTCTTTTGTTAAGACATGTAACCAGCTAGCTAGCTAAACAATGAACCATAATCCCAACTCCGCACGGGTATCAAACAAGAATCTGTAGCAATGCAGTTTGCGCAGTGTCTTAGACCGCTGCACCACTCGGGAAGCCCCATCCACAAAGTGTTTCATGTTTAAATCAATTGCCTTGCACAAAGTATCAAAATACTACTACTTAAAAAGGACTCTTAAAGAATGTAATTTCAATGTTAATTGTATTTTTTTTTATCACAAAAACAATTGGAAAATATGGAAAAATAAATAATGAAACGCTAATTATACAGTTGAAGTCAGAAGTTTACATACACCTTAGCCAAATACTTTTAAAGTCAGTTTATCACAATTCCTGACATTTAATCCTAGTAAAAAATCCCTGTCTTAGGTCAGTTAGGATCACTACTTAATTTTAAGAATGTGAAATGTCAGAATGATAAAAGAGAGAATTATTTATTTCAGCTTTTATTTCTTTCATCACATTCCCAGTGGGTCAGAAGTTTACATACACTCAATTAGTATTTGGTAGCATTGCCTTGAAATTGTTTAACTTCGGTCAAACGTTTCAGGTAGCCTTCCACAAGCTTCCCACAATAAGTTGGGTGAATTTTGGCCCATTCCTCCTGACAGAGCTGGTGTAACTGAGTCAGGTTTGTAGGCCTCCTTGCTCGCCTACGCTTTTTCAGTTCTGCCCACAAACGTTCTATAGGACTGAGGTCAGGACTTTGTGATGGCCACTCCAATACCTTTACTTTGTTGTCCTTAAGCCATTTTGCCACAACTTTGGATGTATGCTTGGGGTCATTGTCCATTTGGAAGACCCATTTGTGACCAAGCTTAAACTTCCTAACTGATGTCTTGAGAAGTTGTTTCAAAATATCCATATAATTCCCCTCCCTCGTGATGCCATTGTCACGTTCCTGACCTGTTTTCCGTTGTTTTTGTATTTGTTTAGTATGGTCAGGGCGTGAGTTGGGGTGGGCAGTCTATGTTATTTGTTTCTTGTTTAGGTTCAGGGTTAATTAGCCTTATATGGTTCTCAATCAGGGGCAGGTGTTTGACGTTTCCTCTGATTGAGAACCATATTAAGGTAGGCTGTTCTCACTGTTTGTTTGTGGGTGATTGTCTTCCGTGTCAGTTTATGTACCACACGGGACTGTTTCGTTTTGTCTAGTCTGTTCCTGTTCGTGCGTTCTTCGTTTTATGTAAGTTCTCATGTTCAGGTCTGTCTACGTCGTTTTGTTGTTTTGTAATTTATTCAAGTGTACTTCGTGTTTCGTCTTGTCTGAATAAATTCATCATGTATTCATCACCCGCCATTTTGGTCCGATCCTTGCTCCTCCTCGTCTGAGGAGGAGAACGACTTAGACGCTCGTTACAGCCATGTATTTTGTGAAGTGCACTAGTCCCTCCAACAGCAAAGCACCCCCACATCATGATGCTGTCACCCCTGTGCTTCACGGTTTGGATGGTGTTCTTCGGCTTGCAAGCATCCCCCTTTTTCCTCCAAACGTAAAAATGGTCATTATGGCCAAACAGTTCTATTTTTGTTTCATCAGACCAGAGGACATTTCTCCAAAAAGTACGATCTTTGTCCCCATATGCAGTTGCAAACCATAGTCTGGCTTTTTTTATGGTAGTTTTGGAGCAGTGGCTTCTTCCTTGCTGAGTGGCCTTTCAGGTTATGTCGATATAGGAGTCGTTTTACTGTGGATATAGATACTTTTGTACCTGTTTCCTCCTGCGTCATCACAAGGTTCTTTGCTGTTGTTCTTTGCACTTTTCGCACCAAATTACATTAATCTCTAGGAGACAGAACGTGTCTCCTTCCTGAGCGGTATGACGGCTGCGTGGTCCCATGGTGTTTATACTTGCGTACTATTGTTTGTACAGATGAACGTGGTACCTTCAGGCGTTTGGAAATTGCTCCCGAGGATGAACCAGACTTGTAGAGGTTTACAATTTCTGAGGTCTTTGATGATTTATTTTGATTTTCCCAGGTACAACTCCAATTGACTCAAATTATGTTAGTTAGCCTATCAGAAGCTTCAAAAGCCATGACATAATTTTCTGGAATTTTCCATGCTGCTTAAAGGCACAGTCAATTTAGTGTATGTAAACTTCTGACCCGCTGGAATTGTGACACAGTGCATTATAAGTGAAATAATCTGTCTGTAAACAATTGTTGGAAAAATGACTTGTGTCATGCACAAAGTAGATGCCCTAACCGACTTGCCAAAACTATAGTTTGTTAACAAGAAATGTGTGGAGTGGTTGAAAAATGAGTTTTAATGACTCTAACCTAAGTGTAGGTAAACTTCCAACTTCAACTGTATAAAGTGTAATCATCTGCCAGAGAGTAGCTCCAATCGCCCGAGCTCCAAGTAATACATTTGGGCCAGATAAGTCGACCCAGACTCGTGCCACATGACATCTGCCGAGTCTGACTCTCAGCCGAGTGCCCCGACTGTCAGCCAGAATCGGCCCAGATCCACTGTGCTAGCTGGGTAGCTAGACTATCTTATACATGGATGGACACTTCTCCCACTCTCACGGATGCCATGATTGCCCTTTGTTTGAAGAGGTAATCCGGAGACAGGTGTTTTCTCCATCTCTTTAGCTATCATACTCTAATTCCACTGATTTCAAAACTCGGTCCTCCAGAAAGTGGAGAGCAACACTAATGCAGTTCTACTACGCGATATAAAAAAGCTGTGTTAGACAGGATTACCTACACATACTAACCAGCTTAAATAGACAGAAGCGAGCTACATGGCAGACCAATCCTAACTCATCTCTCGGCATGTCCAGCCTACTCATTATCTCAGCCAATCATGGCTAGCGGGAAGATTGCTGTCTTTTTCTGTAGCTAAACCAACTAAGCTCGTAATTTAACAATTTTATTAATATTTACAGATGGCATACAAGTTTGTTATTAAGGCACATGAAAGTTCACATGTTCCAGAAGGTATTTCTGCCAAAAAACACATTTTGATATAAACAAAAGGCTCTCCTATGAAGTGGTGACGTGCGACATACGCCTAGTTTCAATATACATTGAGCGTGTAAAACATTAACACCTTCCTAATATTGAGTTGCATGGACTCTACAAGGTGTTGAAAGCATTTCACAGGGATGCTGGCCCATGTTGACTCCCATGCTTCCATTCTTGATACACACTGTTGAGCATGAAAAATGCAGCAGCGTTGAAGTTCTTGACACAAGCCTGTGCGCCTAGCTCCTACTACCATACCCCGTTCAAGACACTTACATATTTTGTCTTGTCCATTCACCCTCTGAATAGCACACACACAATCCATGTCTCAATTGTCTCAAGGCTTAAAAATCCTTCTTTAACCTGTCTCCTATCCTTCATCTACGCTGATTGAAGTGGATTTAACAAGTGACATCAATAAGGGATCATAGCTTTCACCTGGATTCACCTGGTCAGTCTATGTCATGGAAAGAACAGGTGTTCATAATGTTTTGTACACTCAATGTACCTTTGTGATTGCTAGGCATACAAATAAGATTGTTCATTGATACCTTTGAAACAAGGTCTATGTAGTTGCGGCAGCAACCGGACTAGATTTTGAACGACTCTTGGCGGAATGCCACTGTTTGACTGCCCTGAGGAAGATTAACACCATATTGTTTGTGAACTGCCGCAGCCCCCCCCCCCCCCCCCCCCGAACGATTTGTTTTCAAGTTCGAGCATTGAACAGAGGAAGGCTGTGTATGTTATGGTTCTACAAAGCTGTGCCCATCAAGAAACAATCAATATTCAATGAATAGCATTCATTCTTGCACCATGCAGTCAATTATCAGTTCTATACATGTCTTTTTCTCCTTTATGCTGCCTGCAGCATGATGTACATGATAGACAGTTGCTGTCAGAGCTTATGTTTCTACGTCTAGCAGTCTCTGGAGCCACTGAGCCGGAGGAGCGCTGTATTAATCCTGTAGAATTCATTGTGGCCAGCAGGGCTGGAAGAGGGTGTATTTATTCTGTTGTAGAATTCATTGTGGCCAGCAGGTCAAACAAACAACTAAAATGAACGAGTCACTCGGAAAAACAAATCATAACTCTCGAGTCAGTACAAAGAGTCGTTCAAAAGGATTGAATAGTTCGGAAACTGCACATCACTAAAGTGAGGGCTATGGCAAAACAGAGTTTTCTTTAAAAAATGAATGTTTGAATGGCTAAATAATTCAACAGTGTACCTGGAGAATTGCTGAAATGCAGAGCCTATTGATGGAGTATTTTTCGAATCTGAAATTATACTTTTGTTACATTATTTGCTTGCTCATCTGGTTAGCTAGCTCTCAGTCTCATTGACCACCAAACGTTGCTAATGCTAGCGAGCCACTTAATACAACTTTTTTTCTCTCAAAATGTATGTTATCTAGCTAACTTAGCAATGTTATGAATACAACTCCCATCTGCTGTCGACATCAAGATATGATTTGAGAGCGCTAGTTAGCTCCAAAAGTGGCTGTTGCTTTGACTGGATGCTGACAGTGAATTCAGAGCCATTCAGTGGTTTGCTACACTACAAACATAATTTTACCAGGTTCCCGTGAAGTAATAGTGATGGACAGTCCACCACAACATACCCTAAGAGTTTCCTGATTAGCATGAAGTAGTATGTGTTTAATTTAACTGTGTATTAGATTTCACAGTTTGAGATCATTGTGAGGGGATTTCAACCAGTGGTTGAATGGGGAACTGATCTTCCTAGGAAAATGAGTAATCGGGGGGGCGTGGTTTAGCAAAGGGTCAATTACAACAAAGAGATCCTAGTAATTAGATGATGAATGTTGCACAAGAGAACAAAGACAGACAATATTGATTGGGATGAGAGCACGTCCAACATGAAGTGAAGCGCAACCATTCTCCAGAGAGAAGGGAAAGAAAGAGTGAGAGATTAAGAATGACTGATGGATAAAGGAGTCCCAGAATATAAACACATTTTCATCTATTCATGTGGCACAATATCTTACAATGGACATACATTTCCATTGCTGTTCGTTCTCACAACTTTTACTTGTGTTTGATGACACAAATGATGGTGTCATCTTTTCAGCATATGGCACTCCTCCTTTCCATCCATCATAACCAGAAGACAGCCCTGTCTCCCTCTCTCTTTCCCTGCTTTTAGAACTCTCAGGAACATTCTGTTGCTACGGGCAACCAGTGGAGCACAGCTGGGGAGGGTGCTGGGTGGCTGGCTGGTTGGCGGAGGCTCCATCCACTATGATGCACCCCCACAGCGCTGCGCTAATTATGGCTGAATAATACATCTCTTCATTTATAATTACACTCACTCACAGCCAAGGGAAGCTGTGTTTTGTCAGCAGCACACCCACCCTCTCAATTCAACACAGAAACCTTTTCAATCGCTGTCCAGCTCGGCCAAACCAACAGAACACAACTATAGCCTACCTGACTTTGACTAGTGGACCAACACAACGTAATGCTACCCTGGTACCAAATCTGGTAGCACATATGGCAGGAATCATTAGTTAGATCAGCTGCGGGCCGATCTTCTCTTAAGCGGATGGTCAGGGTGCCGGAACATAATTGCAAATAATTTGTTGACTGCAAATTGACCGCAAAAAGCCCAAACTGATATCATATTTGACTAAAACATAATAGTTTCAAACCTTGCTTACATTTTTAGACAATCACATATCTCTCTATTATTTGTGGGAATATTTTGGAACAGATTCCCAAAATAAAAATCACTTTTGCCAGGGTTTTTACAGTCTTTTATGTTAAAAAAATAAAAAATTATATATTTATTTTGCTCAGAAAACATGGGGGGCCAAATAAAATCACCTGTTGGCCGCCAGTTGTGGTACCCTGCCATATGGCATGGAGACCACGATCAGTAAAATTGGCTTAAGCACATCGGTCAGTTGGCTAAAGGACCAGGCTAATGTAATGTAAGCTCAACTGATGTCATTATGCATGGATGCATGATAGATCAGGGTTGGCTGGTGCAGAGTGCCAGTGTGAGGAATGCACAGACCACACTTCACTAGACCAGACAGAGACACGTCAGTGACATCGCCCTCCAGCTCCAGGGTCAGGGGTTAAAGGACCATTCAGACAGGGTGAGTCACAGTGAGTTAGATAGTGAACAGACTGGGTTTATGTCATAGTGACCCAACGGCCCACACATGGCAGGCTATGGACAGACAGATCACCAGTAGAGTAGCAGGGTTGGTTGAATCACATCACACAGATATACTGTACAGGGATCTAATCAAATTAAAACCATGACAGCTGCTAGTGTATGTGCTAAACGGTTCATTTTTACCTCAATAGCATAGTGTGGGAATAGTATGAGTAAGAGAGGAAGATTGTCTCTACCAATCAATCAACAATCATCGGACCCCTCAAGTCTCAATGGGATCATAGAATGTGTCACTGCCCTTACTCAAACTAACCAACCAAAACCCTCCCAGAGTAACTTTTTTATGTCATCACTGTAACTTTGTTGATGAATGGTACTGGCGGCCATTCTAATTCCAGTCCTGTGTGTTCCAGAGCCCACAGGGCCAATGCTGCCTTCCAGGGCCCGCTGTGGCCAGCAGGGCCATATGGCCACATGCACTGAGCCAGGGAGTCAAGGAACACCAAATTAATTCTACGCAGTGAAAGATTAAATCTGAGAGCCTCTGTGGCATTAAAGCCAGCAAAAATGTGTTGCTTGCTTACGGTTTCCCAGGCACATACAGCTGTCACAGCACACACACGCATGGACACAAAAACACAGACAGAAATGCGCGGTTGCTCAGCTGAATCTCATTAACATAATGGACCGCATGCATATTATGTACAAACCAACAGACGCCAAACCAATAGAACTAGGATAACCTATGCCCTTGGAAGTCAAGCAAAAAAGTTTGAACAAATATTTGAAGGTTAGGCTATAACTGTACCGTACTACGGTAACTGCTGATATTTCAACATGATTGATAGATCATTAATCAATGACCTTTGAGGGCGTAGAAAGATGACAATCTTCAAAAGACTACCTTAATACAGGCAAAACAAAATGACGCCTGCATGTCTGACATGAGGACCTGTATGAAGTGACCGTAACTGTAACTATAACTGAACAGCCCTGTCTTCAGGCACAGTGAGAGTGAAACCAGGGTCATGGGGGTAGATCCGTGTAAGATAACATCAACTAGGACCAGAATGAGCGACCTTTAGGCTGCTGTTTCCGCAAATTCCAACCTCTGAAAATGTATTGGTAGTAATAGTACTTTGAGGCATTGCCTATGGTCTGTCGCTGTCTCTCTTCGACTTCACTAGCTACATTAGTTTGGTCAGACAACAGCATGTGATCCATGTGCTTGGAATGCAGGACAGTAACCTCCAGTCAACCAAAATGTCCTCATAAGAGAATCAACACTTCTGCTTCAACAATTTCAAACCAGTTGTTGTATCTATGTCTCGGCTCAAAGCAGATCACTGAATCTGAAATGCTGTTTGTTTTAGTAGGAAGGTAAATAGGTGGAACTATAATAACATAGTTTGGCCAAAGTTACATTATTACATCACTTCCTCATTGTAAGAGCAGTGCAGAAAGTCCAACATGCAGCTGTTTTTGGAGCTTAAAAACATCACATAACACGACTCGTGAGTCCATAGCCTTAAACAATTATTTGCAGCTTGCGCCCCACATTAGGTCAGCACTAGAGAGGGAGTGTTAGAGAATGTGCAGATGGTATGTCTTATTCTTTGGCTAAAGAATGGGACAGAAATTGAATAACAACAACTAAAAGAGCCCAGCCATCAGGTTGGCTCTGCATGCACAGCAGCCAATCAGGATAATCCAATATAGAGTCAAGCTACAGTATAACCAAGTGTTATTTGTTTTTCATTGCTCGTGTAATTACTCCCCACCTCCCTGCCGACAGCCAGGATATCTGGGGAGAGGGAAGAGAGGAATAAGGAAAAGAGGAGAACAGAGAAGAAGAATGGAGTGAAGAATAGAAAGAGTAATGGACAGAGGAAGGAAGGAGAGGAATGGAGGAATGGAGAGAGTAACAGAGAAAAGAAATGGAGAGAGGAGGAGGAGAAAGACGAGGGGGAAAGGAATGAAGAGATAGAGAAATGAAGAGGATTGCTGAAGCTTTGCCATTATCTCCCAGCTCTGCTCTCGTTCTCTGTGGTGGACTAACTGTTGGGTGTGACAGGCTGGGCCAGATGTTTCAGTCAACTGGGAGATATTAGAGCTGATGAGGGTATGGGGAACAGTTGGAGGGAGTCTACACATCAACAGTGTTTGGAGTTCAGGGACTGGCGAATTAGGGGAGGGAAGGGAGGGGGGCTTCATGTGCAGATTGGACCATTATTCTGAGTTAATAAAGCCAACCTTCTGCACTCTCCCCAGACTCAGCCCCTCAGCTGTGTGTATCAGGCCCTGCCAAAGCAAGGCGGGGGTGTGGAGAGCCTCAGAGAGTACAGTCATTCCTTTACCGATAGGCTGGCCATCTCCCACACGTGTTTTAGTTTGTTTAATATAACACAAATCAGATTAGCTACACCTTGTATTGATGAAGCAAATGGTTGTCGAGCATTAGATAGCTCCTCCACCCATTCATAGTGACTATCATGGTCAAGGCTACACCTTGATCTACTGATTGGAAAGCATTTTCAATTTATAGAAAGTCCGATTACACTAGCGTTACGTGCGTGAGCGTAGCAAAATACATTTACACATACATGTTATTCAATCATTTCATCCAAACTGCTTGTGCGCGTCAACGAGCGTCTGCGTAGCCAAGCGCTAAAATAGAACTTGGTTCTATTTTAGGAGCATATACCCACAGAGTGATTGAAAGATGAACTGAGGTCCACACTCCAGACCAGTTGGTGGTGGTAACGCACCTTAAAGTTGGTTGCCAACCGCCATATAAAGTCCAAAGAAGAAGAGTAAGACGACTAAAGGAGGAAAGATTACTAGAAACTAACTAGGTTTTCCCTTCTATCTGTGGATTAATTGTCGGAGCAGAGAATACATGATTTTGTGACTAAAAAATTTGTAAAAATTCTACAAAGATCCAGAAAAAAAGGACCTTGTGCATTTCAGGTAAGATAACAACCCAATGTTTATATCCCAGGACAAATTAGCTAACAACAGCAAGCTAGCTAGCTAAATGGCCATAAATGTTTAATGTGCATTGACCTCTCCCCAAATTAATATAGTTGGTTCAGAGTTCGTTTTGATACTTCAACCTGCGTGTCTTGATCGCGTCTGGTGTGGATGGACAAAAACAACAAGTGCGCGATGGCGGACACACGTGCGTGCCTGGTTTAGTCAGCATGAAAGTCAGATTACATTGAATATAAAGTCCCTCACAAAGTTCCAAGCAACGAAATACCAAATCTTCGCTAAGAGTTAATCAAGCGTACCAAAACATAGCCGACCTTCATCCACCCTGATTCAATTATGAGCTCATTGAGATCCTCAGTGATAAATGCCATACACAGTCAGTCAGGCCTGAGATGGGAAGGATGAACGTACTCAGCAGAGGATGAATAACAGCGACATGCATAGTTACTGGTTCAACAGGGCTAAGAAAATGAAAACCATGTGCCAGGGAACAGGGACTGTGTAATGTTACTCCTGTGATTCTGTGCTTCCCCCAGCTATTTAACCCCCTTGGAAAATCAGATAACGTGTGGGTTATTCCTTGCCTAGGTTCCAGTCTGTTTAGCTAACATTCCACTGCTTGTACTCCGTGTCATATGCAAAATATTTAGCATAACAGGAGTGTCAAGAAGTGGAATGATAGCTAAACAGATTGGTATTTAGACCAGGTTACTCCCCTCATCACATGAAAAACAATTAGCACTTTCTTTCATTCAGAGACAGAGTGCAGGACTGAGAGATGTGGAGAATTCCTCTCTTCTTCATACATGCCAATGAAATGTCTCACTTGAAGGAGTGAGAGAGATGCCAGAAACCAGATAAGGGGAATTCTGGAGAAAACAAGAGAGTAGATAAACTTTGTTTGTTTGACAATGGGGTATCCTGAAGTCAGGAGAGGCTGAGCGCATGCCAGATGGAAGAGAGAGAGAAAGATTGAGTGTGTGTGTGTACATGTGTGAGAGAGAGAGATTTGCATAACACATGGAAATCAAAAGATATGGTCAGAGGTGAAATGCGTTTTTTTATGAGCAGATCATTCCATAATAGCGTGAAAAAAATCATTATTTCTCCACCACTCCTCATGTGAGTGACCTCAAGTGGCTCTGGGCCTCAAGACATTATGGTTGGACGTAAACACTTCCATACGTGTGTGTAACCCATAAAGACATTAACGTATAGGCTCCATACAGAAAAAACCTGTTCTCATGAGTATGGACATCCAGCAAACCATCTGGGAAAGTATAATTTACAATACGTTATTATGCAGATAATGAGAGGGGCGCAGGGAAGGGCTGGAATGAAAAGTGTCTTGTCAACGAAGCAAAATATGTGGTCAGAAGCCATAAAACAATAGGGAGGGACAGGCGGCTGGGATTTGGTGGAGGGGTTTGTTGTCACGTTGTTGTCTGGTGTATTGCTACAGTATAGTAAACTCAGTCTCAGCATTTAAAGGGTCGTGATTGAGGCCCTGTTGGTTTAGAACAGGGGTGTCAAACTCATTCCACGGAGGGCCTAGTGTCTGCAGGTTTTTGGTTTTTCCTTTCAATTAAGCCCTAGACAACCAGGTGAGGGGAGCTCCTTACTAATTAGAGTCCTTATCTATTCAGTCAAGTACAAGGGAGGAGTGAAAACCCGCAGACACTCGGCCCTCTGTGGAAGGAGGTTGACGCACGTAGTTTAGAAGCTATGGGACTGGGACAGTTGGTTTAGTTCTGGTATGTTGAGCCTGAGACTGGGAGTTTGTGGTATGGTATTAATGTGGGATTTGGTATGTGAGGGCTGTCATTGTGTTGGGCGGTGAGACAATGGGTGACGTTCTGGGAATATGTGTGTGTGCCTGCTGTGGCGAGGATAGTTCACCGGCTCCTGGTTGCCGTCTCTCCTCGTATTTCTCCATGGCTTCATCTCCCTCTATGAAACCGCAACATTTTAAGGAGACCAGCGACAGGGGGGACAGCTCCCCAATCCCACATGAAATATGCTCCATATTTATCTCACGTCTGGAGAAAGGTCTGAGAGAATAGAGCTCCACACCCTTAAACCCCCTTCTCCAGACTCGCATCAAGTCTCAGAGAGAAAATACCTAACTGATTCCCACTAAGGCCATCTGGGATGTCATGTAATATGGTTTCACTGAGGAAAAGGTCACATTTCACGCCATCATCCATCATTTTTTGTTATGGTTTCAGACTTTAGGCTGGGGTGGAGTGTGTGAGGGGGGGAGAGTGTGCACTTTTGTTTTGATAAACCGGTCTGATGAAAGATGAGCACTTGGCCGTGTGGTGGTCCCCATAATCAATCTAGTGATGTCACCTGTGTGTGTGTGTGTGTGTGTGTGTGTGTGTGTGTGTGTGTGTGTGTGTGTGTGTGTGTGTGTGTGTGTGTGTGTGTGTGTGTGTGTGTGTGTGTGTGTGTGTGTGTGTGTGTGTGTGTGTGTGAAATGGAGTGAGGAGAAGAGGTGTCAGACGAAATGACGATGGCTGTCTGCACTGCATTTCAACATTGGACTGTGTGTGTGTGTGTTTGTGCACGCACTCGCTCGCATTAATGCCATATATGTATGAATATGCCATGTGTGAGCGTGAATGTATCAAAGCTGTGCGGTCTAAGGTGAGTATCAAAACCCTCTCCTGTATTCAGAGGGAACCTAAAACCACAGTGTGACCAGATTTACAAGGGATGAAGAAGTGAGGGAGGGGAGTGTGACTACAGGAAACACGCCCCCATTCACATCCACAAGGCTGTAGTAAAGCGGCTCGAGAGCACATCACTAAGGACCTATCATGGTCCAAACACACCAACACAGTCGTGAAGAGGACACAACAACACCTCTTCCCCCTCTGGAGTCTGAAAAGATTTGTCATGGGTCCTCAGAGCCTCAAAAGGTTAACCCGTTAGCAATCCCTTTAGCTTCGCTTGCTAGCTTGCTGGCTAGATACAGAGGTTAGCTGGCTAGTTAGCTACAGTAGTTAGCTACTGCCATCAAGTCGTTGTTGTGTTATCATATTTAGCCTATTCCACCGTTTGCAGAATGCATACTGGCTATTGAATATAGCGCAGGAAAAAGGAATCCGGACACAATGTGGACACATTTAAATGCAGGTGTAGACGGATGATTTGTTCAGAATTCCATGATCAGAACTTCATGATCAGAATACAAAAACTGCCTTAATTGCCAAGTCTAGACACAGCCATTGGCTTTCAATTTCACTTGATGAGACCAATTTGGCTGGATTAGTTTCACACTTCAAATCACCCAGAGGGGATCCTCTGATCAGGATTAGTCTGCTGCGGCTGCATTACGGAGCATGGAGAGGAACCTCGATCTGTCTACTAGTGATGGGTCGTTCGCAAACGAGTCGGCTCTAAGAGAACGTTGGGAGTCGGCTCGCATATCAGAAGAGCCGAATATATTTATAAAAATATTTTTTAAATTAAGATATGAATATTCAAAAGATTTAAATGAATATAATTAACTAATTCAAAGAATGATTTAAAAAATATATATAATATAGGCCTAAATGCTCAAGCGCACACATTCGTTCTGACTGTCTGCTCAGACTAACAGCCTCACCTGTAGTTTCTGTCAATCAGACACGCAACCAATGAACCTAAGATGCGTGAGGGTGGCCGAGCCATCTCACTCACAGTCACACACCTTGCAGCCGAGGAGAGAGAGGAAGGACAGCTGTGAATACAACAGCTGGAAAATGAGGAGTTGGAAGCACAGTAGCATTTGGATGCATTTTAATAATGTAGACAATGTTAGAGAACAGTGTAGAATTTGCCAACACAAAATCTCATATAAAGCCGGTTCTACGCACAACCTCACCAGCATATGCAAACTGTGCACCCAACTGTGAAGCTAGCTGTAGTGGAGCTTCGAGAAACTAGCGGGCCTGTTAGTGATAGTGGTGGAGCCAGCACCTCCACACGTGGAGATGTATCCACTCAGTCAAGTAGGCCTACTCCGCGACCCACAGCAACGCAGTCTTCTATGGACCAGTTTATGCCAAAGTCTATGTCTGTAGCAAAACAAGGCCAAATTGATACTGCATTGGCTAAAATGATTGCCACCGATTTCCAGCCACACAATCAACCTGATTGTAAGAGATGTTCTGAAGGTGATGAAGCCCACTGTGGATAAAGTGAAAGCAGCTGTGGAATACTTCCACAGCACAGTAGGTGCTGAAAAACTCAAGTCTACACAACGCCAGATGGGGATGCCTGAGCTGAGGCCTAAACAAGACTGCACTACAAGATGGAATTCAACATTTTATATGTTGAAGTGAAAGGATTCCATGATCTTTACCCTGGCCATTGTCAATGCAGCTGTTGATGCTCTGACCCAAGAGGAGTGGGAGGTGGTGGAGGAGGTGTGCAGAGTCCTGGAACCCTTTAAGCGGGTCACTGTGGAGATCAGTGGAGAGAGGTACAGTAAGCAGTTATTACTACATCGTTATTTAATCCAGTATTATATATGTACATGAGCAGTAGATGAGAATGTAGTATCAGTAGACATAACATGAACCTGAACTAATAAATTACTGTTCTCTCTCTTCAGCTATGTGACAGCCGCAAAAATTATACTCCTGTGTAAAGGTCTGCAGCGAATCAGAGCCAGCCGCCAGAGAGAAGCAAATGTAACCACAGGACATGTGACAGAGTTGATGGACACCCTATGTTCATCAATGGACAGGAAGTTCCACTGAATAGAATATAATCACCTGCTATCAGAAACCGCTGCACTTGACCCCAGGTTTAAGAAGTTAGCCTTCAGTGATACCCAGAGCAATTGATTAGGCTCTTCAAAGAATAACCTCAGCAGCAGGGAGGGACAGCCCCAGCAGTCAGCTGGCTCAGGCACCAGGGTAACAGGAAGAAGAGGGATCAGATGGAGCAGAAGCACCAACAGTACTGCCACAAACGTCTGCTGGTTGGATGCTGTTTGACGAGAGAGCAACTAGGGATGCAGCACGAAGGAATCCCTCAGCAGACGCCATAATGGAGGTCCGATCCTATTTGGAGGAGCCCCTCCTCTGAGATGGTGGAAGAACAAGGCCTCTTTCTACCCACGGCATACTAAAGTAATGACAGCGAGACTCTGCATAGTGGCCACATCCGAGAGGGTCTTCTTGAAAACGGGACAAATAATTACTGAGAGAAGAAACCGCATCAGCCCCTCGAAAGTGAGGCAGCTTGCATTTCTGAATGCAAATCTCTCATAAAAGCTAAATATGGTCAGCATTGCCGTGTGCTGCTGGTTATAACATGACAATAAGGAAGAGAAAGAAAAGAGGGACCAGTTTCAGGTTTTAAGTGGGATGCTGCAGTTTTGCACATTGTTATTTATTTTTCTTTGATATGGTGCAATATTCTATTATTATGTTGTTCAGATTGTATTCGTTTTGAATGGTTACATTTATATGCACCTTGTTTATATACATTAAAAAGTTACTTTAAATGCAATTGTTTAATAGCATTATTTTTCATAACAAACCAATGCATTTTTAAATACATTGTGGTGAAGGTAGAGTATGATTTCATTTAATAATTTAATTAGAATTGTTTTAACACCAATCATAGTCAAACTATCGCAAACTGTTTGACTTAAAAAAATACAAAACATATTTTTTTTCAAGAGCCGTTTGGGAGCCAAAAGAGCCGGAACGCGCATCATGACTGTCTACAGACAATACTACACAACCTCTAGAAGACTCCTCCAATCCGCAGACTGACGAGTCAGTTTTTTTTAACCATTGAAGAAACCCCTAACATTGCAGTAGATATATCCATACTATACATGACTGCGATACTGAATTGGATTGAGTTTGCCAAAAATGATCTGCTTGTTCAATAAAAGGGTGTATTGTTTCTATAGACCAATGAAGGACGCTCTTCTCGGTCTGCCGACTAGTGTTGTCTGTCTGTCTGGTTGGTCAAAACGCAGTGTGAGCTGCGCTTTGACTTTTTCTAATGAGTTTTTGTGGTTTTGCGTCTGTGTGTTTAGTGTGGTCTGTTTGTGTATGTGTGTGTGTGTCCCCACCTGTAGGCTCTCTTGTATGTACTCCTAATTATCAGCTATATAAATCAATGGTGGGTGCGTTGCCATGGCAGCCAGAAGCAGCTCTGTGCTGGCCCATCATTGTGGGAGCACGCCACAGCTATTTCATTAACTTTCAAAGGACTTGGTATTTATTTTAGTGGCAGCACTGTGAATATAAATGTGTCATTTTAAAAAGGGAAATGGTCAGGCAGTAAGTTTAGGGCCTTGTTCACAAGCCCCCTCCCTCTTTCCCTCCCCAGCTTTATCCTCTACTTCTGGACTACTGGAATGAATAATGGAAAATAACTTTTGGATAAACTCATCCCCCAAAGACACACACGCGCACAGCTCACCTGATGTTCCCTAGCATTCAGGCCCATGACGAGGTAGGTGGGACAAAGCATAGCACCCTGAACATGTATACAATCCTCCAAGACAATAGGCACTCATTCATTATGCAATGCTGTAATAGAAAAACCACATGGCCCATTCTTCATTCACAGACCTCTGATTGTGCCATTCAGGGTATGGCTAACAATGGAATACACTGTACCAGTCGTGTCCTACTCTGTAAAGGTGTTGTGAGGAGCCTATATCCTAAGGCTTCTATCTTAATGCATTTACCATCGTCCCTCGCAGTGCAGTTCACTGCCTAGTACCATAGGCCAATTGAGGTTAAACTTTTATTGAGGATAGAGTGAACTTTGGGTTAAGTCAGGAGAAAGCTCTGTAAGCCATATAGGGAAACAGTCACATAGCTCTAGGACATTACATGAGGAGGACAAAAAGAACCCGTTCACCACAGTGCCTTTAGGGTGATAGGAGAATGGAAAATGAGCTCTTTGTGTGATGCTATTGGCTGGTTATAAGGAGCATTTTCCAGATGCCTGGGCGGTAAGTGAAGCCTCTGTTGCCAATGGCAATTCGATTGTACCACATGATGGGGATCAGGAGAGGCTTGGCACCCCAGGCCTAATGAGGGGTTGGGTCACAGACAGAGACAGAAGAAACAGAGAGACACTGAGAGAGAGAGACACTGAGAGAGAGAGACACAGAGAGACACAGAGAGACACAGAGAGAGAGACACAGAGAGAGAGACACAGAGAGAGAGAGAGAGAGAGAGAGAGAGAGAGAGAGAGAGAGAGAGAGAGAGAGAGAGAGAGAGAGAGAGAGAGAGAGAGAGAGAGAGAGAGAGAGAGAGAGAGAGAGAGAGAGAGAGAGAGAGAGAGAGAGAGAGAGAGAGAGAGAGAGAGAGAGAGAGGAGAGAGAGAGAGAGAGAGAGAGAGAGAGAGAGAGAGAGAGAGAGAGAGAGAGAGAGAGAGAGAGAGAGAGAGAGAGAGAGAGAGAGAGAAAAAAAATATTAGGTCACAATGGACATGGAATGGAACCACATCAGTGGACTGTCCACCAACCCTCTCACAAAGGGCCTAAACTGGCATGATGACGGAGTGGCCGCATAGAAAGGTTTTATTATGACTAATTGTGTGTGATGCAACAGATGTGAATGAAGGATCTGACTGATAGAATCCACAGACATAGTGAGAACTGTAATTAGCTGATGATAAACAGAGACACAGACAGACACTGTAGAACTTCAGCAAAGCGGTGAAAACAGGAACCATGTGCACAAGAGCTCAGAGGGGGTACAATAATGCATATCTGGATTTCTTTAGCTATTTAAAGAAAGCTATCCCCCCCCCCGCCCCCCCCCCCACATTAAAGAAATAAGCAACAAGCCACGTACAACACTGTGTTCTTGAATAACTGTCTTAGAGTATCCGTCTTAATTTTAAAACGCATACTACACTGAACAAAAATGTTAACGCAACATGCAACAATTTAAAAGATTTTACTGAGTTACAGTTCATATGAGGAAATCTATGCATTTCACATGACTGGGAATACAGATATGCATCTGTTGGTCACAGTGAACTTTTTTCTTTAAATTTGGGGCGTGGATCAGAAAACCAGTCAGTATCTGGTGTGACCACCACTAGCCTTGTGCAGTGCAACATCTCTGTTATTTAGAGTTGATCAGGCTGTTGATTGTGGCCTGTGGAATGTTGTCCCACTCCTCTTCAATGGCTGTGTGAAGTTGCTGGATATTGGCGGGAACTGGAACACGCTGTTGTACACATCAACCCAGAGCATCCCAAACATGCTTAATGGGTGAAATGTCTGGTGAGTATGCAGGCCATGGAAAACTGGGACATTTTTAGCTACCAGGAATTGTGTATAGATGCTTGCGACGTGGGGATGTGTATTGTCATGCTGAAACATGAGGTGATAGTGGTGGATGTATGGCACGACAATGGGCCTCAGGATCTCGTCATGGTATCTCTGTGCATTCAAATTGCCATCGATAAAATGCTATTGTGTTAGTTGTCCGTAGCTTGTGCCTGCCCATACCATAACCCCACTACCACAATGGGGCACTCTTTGCAACATTGACATCAGTAAACCGCTTGCCCACACGACGCCATACACGCCCGCTCCAGTTAAAACTGGGATTAATCTGTGAAGAGCACACTTTTCCAGCGTGCCAGTGGCCATCGAATGTGAGCATTTGCCCATTTGAAGTCGGTTACAATGCCGAACTGCAGTCAGGTCAAGACCCTGGTGAGGATGACGAACACGCAGATGAGCTTTCCTGAGACAGTCTCCGTCAGTTTGTGCATAAATTCTTCAGATGTGCAAACACAAAGTTTCATCAGCTTTCCAGGTTTCTAGTCTCAGATGATCCCGCAGGTGAATAAGTCGGATGTGGAGGTCCTGGGCTGGCATGGTTACACGTGGTCTGCGGTTGTGAGGCCGGTTGGACGTGCTGACAAGTTATCTAAAACGACATTAGAGGCAGCTTATGGTAGATAAATGAACAGAGTTTTTGCAAGAGAATTGAATGGTGGACATTCCTGCAGTCAGCATGCCAATTGCACGCTCCCTCAAAACTTGAGACATCTGTGGCATTGTGTTGTCTGACAAAACTGCACATTTTAGAGTGGCCTTTTATCGTCCCCGGCACAAGGTGCACCTGTGTAATGATCATGATGTTCAATCAGTTTCTTGATATGCCACACCTGTCAGGTGGATGGATTGTCTTGGCAAAGGATGAATGCTCACAGGGATGTAAACAATTTGCATATTGCATTTATATTCTTTGTTCAGTATATACAGTGCATTCAGAAAGTATTCAGACTCTTCCTTTTTCCACATTTTGTTATGTTACAACCTTATTCTAAAATGTATTAAATACATGTTTTCCCTCATCAATCTACACACAATACCCTATAATGACAAAGTGAAAACAGGTATTAGAAATGTTTGCACATTTATTAAAAATTACAAATAAATACCTTATTTACATAAGTATTCAGACCCTTTGCTATGAGATTCAAAATTGAGCTCAGGTGCATCCTGTTACCAATGATCATCCTTGAGATATTTCTACAACTTGAGTCCACCTGTGGTAAATTCAATTGATTGGGCATGATTTGGAAAGGCACACACCTGTTTATATAAGGTCCCACAGTTGACAGTGCACGTCAAAGCACAAACTATGCCATGAAGTTGAAGGAATTGTCCGTAGAGCTCCGAGACAGGATTATGTTGAGGCACAGATCTGGGTAAGGGTACCAAAACATTTCTGCAACATTGAAGGTCCCCAAGAACACAATGGCCTCCGTCATTCTTAAATGGAAGATATTTGGAATCACCAAGACTTTTCCTAGAGCTGGCCGCCCGGCCAAACTGAGCAATCGGGGGAGAAGGGCCTTAGTCAGGGAGCTGACCAAGAAACCGATGGTCACTCTAACAGAGCTCTAGAGTTCCTCTGTGGAGATGGAAGAACCTTCCAGAAGGACAACCATCTCTGCAGCACTCCACCAATCAGGCCTTTATGGTAGAGTGGCCAGACGGAAGCCACTCCTCAGTAAAAGGCGCACGACAACCTGCTTGGAGTTTGCCAAAAGGCACCTAAAGGTCTGACCATGAAAAAGAAGATTCTCTTGTCTGATGAAACCAAGTGTGCCAAGCGTCACGTCTGGAGGAAACCTGGCACCATCCCTACAGTGAAGCATGGTGGTGACTACATCATGCTGTGGGGATGTTTTTCAGCGGCAGGGACTGGGAGACTAGTCAGGATCGAGGGAAATATGAACGGAGCAAAGTACAGAAAGATCCTCAATGAAAACCTGCTCCAAACTGTACAGGACCTCAGACTGAGGCGAAGGTTCACCTAAGCACACAGACAAGACAGTGCAGGAGTGGCTTCGGACAAGTCTCTGAATGTCCTTGTGTGGCCAAGCCAGAGCCCGGACTTGAACCTGATCGAACAGCTCTGGAGAGACCTGAAAATAGCTGTGCAGCGACGCTACCCATCCAACCTGACAGAGCTTTAGAGGACCTGCAGAGAAGAATAGCAGAAACTCCCCAAATACAGGTGTGCCAAGCTTGTAGCGTAATACCCAAGAAGACTTGATGCTGTAATCGATGCCAAAGGTGCTTCAACAAAGTACTGAGTAAAGGGTCTGAAAACGTATGTAAATGTGATTTTCCCTTTAATGTTTTGTCATTATGGGGTATTGTGTGTAGATTGATGAGGGGAAAAAACAATTGAATCAATTTTAGAGTAAGGCTGTAACGTAAAAAATTGTGGAAAATGTCAAGGGGTCTGAATACTTTCCGAATGCACTGTATTAGTGTATAGCTCTGTATACCTCGTGAGAGCTTGAAGGTGTCTGAAAATGTTGTATAGTATCAGTAATGACCAGAGATTATTTTGACCACAGTCAACGTACATGACAGTCAGTCCCATTGATGAGCAGTGGCTCAACAGCAACCGTGTCAGGATTCCAGAATGAGGCTCATTCCGAAGCGTTCACTCTCAAGCCCATACGGGTAGAGTGGAACAGGGTTGGGTTATGCTAATTTATGCACACCGTTACAGGAAAATGAATAACACCAAACAGGGAGGGAACAGAAAAGCACAGTTTCCATGGTAACCATTCTCCTCTAAAGTCCTCATCTCTCCAGTGGCTTTCAGTTGTTTTTTGATGTCCTCTTTGTTTTTCTGTACCAGGTGAAAATCAACCACCAGGAGAAACAGGAATAAGGCTGCATTCTTTAAAGTTTAAAAGAGAGTAGGGTAGGAGAAGAACTGTCTAGATTCAAGACAGGATATCTGAAGACACACATGGAAATACACACAGACTCATAAACATAAAAATGTAACACTCTAAACATCACATTTGAGAAAGGTAGCCCAATAGAAGAGAAAGAGAGAGAAAATGGAGAAACAAGAGGGCAGAAATATAGAGCTAAGAGAGACAGAGAGAGAGAGAGACTATCACACAGCCATTCCTGCCCAATATTTCATATTTCATCTTGTCTGCTGGAGGATTTCTTGGCCCAGTCTGGTGTAATCTTGTCGAGGGGCAGATGGTACTCTGGTTGTCTCAATCAGATCCCCTGGATGAGGCAATGTTGCAGTACAGTTCTCCAGGGTCGCTGGGGCGGTGTGACGCTGGGATGAACAGGTTGGGCTATTCATCAGCATGACAAAGCATGTCAGTCATGAACCTTTAGGTGTTCACACATAGCAGGTCTCTAAATATAAAGTAGATGCAGGTGGATCCTTGTTATTTTTCGACTTCTAAATTATGAATTTATTAGCTTTAAAAGGTGAGCTTGGGAAAGGTTTCGTCATTAGGTGAGTGATCATGCTAATGCCAAGCTCATTTTCCTCCAACTGTCTGGGTTTTACACTCCACACTGAATCACACACTATCACTAGCCTTTTTCGCAGAACACACATATATACAACACACACACCCAAGGACACACACAGACACAGACAAACACAAGGAGACATGCGCGCACACACACGCACAACCTCAAGATACAAGATCCACCTGATGTCCATATGATGTGGGTAGCCACTGGTCCTCTCTGTGCCAGCTTAAAAAGCTCTTGATGTTAGGGTAAGTGGACCTCCATCAGCATCTCGTTCACTCTAGTTTAATAAGTTGAGGTGATCCTGGCCTTGAGCACAGAGACTTTCAGACTTGCTGAGACATGACAGAAACCAAGGGACACCGCATAGTTCCTGCCTCTCTAACTCTAACCTCAATGTATACAGTAGAAGGTGGTCTCTACTACACAATTAGAAATGCTGGGGCACAATACATATATCATGGATAGCTAATTATATGGCGTAACCTCTCACAGGCAACAAGAGGTCCTGATAACATACCCATCCTTTGATCTGTGCCATTTTACCTCTGCAATTTCAGTGGCAAATTTACATAATAGCTCGTGTCAGCTTTAATTTGTTGAATAACTGCGGCGATGGTCAAACTTTGACAGTTTAATCCGCCTCGCTGCAGTCAGTGAAATGAGGCTAGACGGAGACTGGTCCTTCGCTCCACACTGCATCTCCACAGCAACTCTCATACTCTCATACTCAATTACTGTCTGGCTGATGACAGCAGGGAATGAAACAGCGTGTGAGACATGAATGGGTCTGCTGGTGTCCCAGGTCAGAAGATAGGAGTTTGGGGACGGTAATGAGTGAATGAATGGGTCTGCTGGTGTCCCAGGTCAGAAGATAGGAGTTTGGGGACGGTAATGAGGGAATGAATGGGTCTGCTGGTGTCCCAGGTCAGAAGATAGGAGTTTGGGGACGGTAATGAGTGAATGAATGGGTCTGCTGGTGTCCCAGGTCAGAAGATAGGAGTCTGGGGACGGTAATGAGTGAATGAATGGGTCTGCTGGTGTCCCAGGTCAGAAGATAGGAGTCTGGGGACGGTAATGAGTGAATGAATGGGTCTGCTGGTGTCCCAGGTCAGAATATAGGAGTCTGGGGACGGTAATGAGTGAATGAATGGGTCTGCTGGTGTCCCAGGTCAGAAGATAGGAGTCTGGGGACGGTAATGAGTGAATGAATGGGTCTGCTGGTGTCCCAGGTCAGAAGATAGGAGTCTGGGGACGGTAATGAGTGAATGAATGGGAGAAAAATGGAGCAGGAAGGAGGGACGGAACATTCAAAGAGAGGAACTGGAACAGGACAGAGGTCACTGGACAGGTCAGTCAGAGAGGGTTGTCTACTAGAGCTGGGACGATAAACCGAAAATTACTGACACTGACATTGTCTTCCTTTTGCTTACATCGGTCATTTTCTTAACTTTTCTACACAATGTTTCTGTAGATTGTTCTAAAAACATTATTTGGTCAACAGTAATAATTACATTATTGGGATTCCTACTATGAAAGTATTTGCCTGTCCCTGTTTCGCTGTCGCCTGCTGGCTCTCATTACCTCTCCCCAATGTGCGCACAGAGGAGGGAGAGATGCATTCTGAGAAGCACAAGCATATGACCGTTGCACAAAATGCTAAATACAGTTTTCAAAGCAACTACTGTTCTAGTTACAGAGAGGAGAGTCACAGCTTTTCTGTGACTATATTTCATGTATTTCTTATCTCTTAGTTTTTAGTTCATGGCACCAATTGACATCCAGAGTAGGCTGTGTAGTGTTGTTTTGATGCGCCGCGGAACGGAGCCGAGTGGAGAGTGCAATTTGCACTGAATAGGCCTATATCAAGTAGCCTCGGCCTAGCGCTGGAAAGTCTTTGTAGGACATTAGCCTGTCTAGGACAGGGGCGCCACTCCTCCCAAATTCCACTGAAAAGGCAGAGCGCGAAATTCAAAAAATATATTTTTTAAATATTTAACTTTCACACATTAACAAGTCCAATACAGCTAATGAAAGATAAACATCTTGTGAATCCAGCCAACATGTCCGATTTTTAAAATGTTTTACAGCAAAAACACCACGTATATTTATGTTAGCTCACCACCAAATACAAAAAAGAACAGACATTTTTCAAAGCACAGGTAGCATGCACAAAGCCAACCTAACTAACCAATAACCAACCAAACTAACCAAGAAACAACTTCATCAGATGACAGTCTTATAACATGTTATTCAATAAATCTATGTTTTGTTCGAAAAATGTGCATATTTGAGGTATAAATCATAGTTTTACATTGCAGCTACAATTGGAAATAGCACCGAAGCAGCCAGAGTAATTACAGAGACCAAATTGAAATAAATAAATACTCATCATAAAACATTTATGAAAAATACATGGTGTACAGCAAATTAAAGACAAACATTTTGTGAATCCAGCCTATATTTCCGATTCTTTAAGTGTTTTACAGCGAAAACACAATATAGCATTATATTAGCTTACTACAATAGCCAACCACACAACAGCATTGATTCGTTAGGCACGTTAGCATAGCGAACAAACCATCAAAAGATATTAATTTTTCACTAACCTTCTCAAACTCCATCAGATGACAGTCCTATAACATCATATTACACAATACATATATTGTTTGTTCGAAAATGTGCATATTTAGAGCTGAATTCCGTGGTTATACATTGTAAACATGTAGCATCTTTTTCCCAGAATGTCCGGATCTATTTCTGACAATCACCTATTCTGACCAAATAACTATTCATACACTTGACTAAAAAATACATGTTGTATAGGAAATGATAGATACACTAGTTCTTAATGCAATCGCCGTGTTAGAATTCTAAAAGTAACTTCAGTACAACATCCAGCTTACGTTATGGCGAGAGAGCGCCTAAAATCTAGGCGCAAACTAATAGTAAACAATTTTCGACAGATATATGAAATAACATCATAAATGGGTCCTACTTTTGAAGATCTTCCATCAGAATGTTGTGCAAGGGGTCCTTTGTCCAGAACAATCGTTGTTTGGTTTTAGAATGGCCTTTTTCCCTCGCCAATTAGCAAGCAAAACTAGCCAAGTGCCGCTAAGCTCTCCTTCGTGAACAAACGCAGTGAACGGAACACGCAAAAACTCCCGAAAAAAATTCAATAATCTTATTAAACTATATTGAAAAAACATACTTTACGATGATATTGTCACATTTATCAAATAAAATTAAAGCCGGAGATATTACACATCTATAGGGAAAGCTTTTCAGAAGCCAAAGCTGATGTCCATCCCGCGTCATCTTGAACAGAGGAAATTGGGGTCCTGTCATTCCAAGAGGCCTCTTTTCACCATAGAAAGAGCTAGAGACCGCATTTCACCTCTCACAGCCTATTGACATCTAGTGGGAGGCGTATGAAGTGCATGTATAGTCATAAATCTCAAGCAAAATGATAGGGAGGGCCTGGAACAGAGCCTCGATTTGAGATGTTTCACTTTCTGACAGGAAGTTTGCTGCAAAATGAGTTCTGTTTTACTCACAGATATAATTCAAACGGTTTTAGAAACTTGAGAGTGTTTTATATCCAATAGTAATAATAATGTGCATAGTGTACGAGCAAGAATAGAGTACGAGGCCGTTTAAATTGGGCACGATTTTCCCCCAAAGTGAAAATAACGCCCTCTATCCTCAACAGGCTTTAGCCTACATTTACGGATAGATTAACAAATTATTCTACATGGCTATCTAGCAACAATATCACATTTAGAGTTGGCAATCTAGCTAGGTGTTTTGAGTTCCCACTTCCTCTGGTGGTGTATAATATAGCCCATAGGCCAATATGCACAAAGATGTCGGCAAATTCTCTGAAGAGCCAAAAATAAATCTGATCATTCTGGATCCTATTTTGACAGGTTGCACATCAAAATATCAATCATGCATTTCCTGGATATGTTAGATGAAATAGCTTACTTTCTTAATCATAGGCTACCATCTCAGGTGTCTTACTTGGCACAGGAAAAAAATTATCTAGAGCCCTACCGCTAATGTAAAGTAACTGTTAATTAAAAACATTTGTAATGTTGTATTTGTTGTTATAAAGTGTTACATTTATTGTGATACGACTTTGTCCATATCCCCCAGCTCTAGCACCTCCCGCAAAAAATGAATGTACTGTAATTTATCGCAGATTTATCGTATACGCAAAAAAAAATGTGTCAATTTATCGCAATATGGATTTTGGTTCATATTGCCCGCCTCAAATATGAACACGCACGCACGCACGCACGCACACACACACACACACACACACACTAACTTTAAAGCATGTACAAAAAAGAGTACATACTGTACAGGTCTAGCCTGCATGTTTTCTTACAATAAGAGCACACAAACCCTCCAGGAACGTAGAAGCAACTTCACCTTGATGAGAATCATTCATCTATCCGTCATTGTCCATGTGCACAGAGAAGGAGAAGGAAACCCCGCTTCCCCATCCCTTGGGAGAGGGGAACAGGGACGTAAAGAATAAAATAGGGAACAAAGAGTAAACATTTGTTGTGGCAGCAGGCAGAGTAGTCTCCTGACGTGGTTACAGAGGAGCCCCTCTGTCCTGACCTTAAATCTGAATGGAGGGGGATTTATCATAGCTTCCCCCCGTCCGCTGCCCTTCCAACTCAAACCCACATTCTTCCCCAACACCACTTAGCACAAACAAAGTGGCCCGTTCCCACCACTGAACTTTGGAAAATGCTAAATTTGTTTGGAAAAGTCAGAAGAATCTCAAGAGCCCTTCAAGAGTCAACAGAGACCTTAGTCAATTAGACTGTCTCCCTACCATGTAGTCTAGTGAGTTCTAACTTGAAATATGTCAGATAGTTTGAGACAATTCCCATACGCACACATTTTTCATTAAAGAAATTGCTAATAGTCAAGTGTCTGTGCGTGTAGATGAAATAGGCTAAAAACCAACAGAGAGTACACTCCTACATGTACATTCACAAGCACTCATGTACACACACACACACTTTTTCACACACAGCTGTATAAATTTGGAGATCTAGTCAGTCTCCGAGCCCTGATTACACATTCCATAGTGCTCAACCTCCTCCTCCAATCTGAGTCTTTTGTGCCTGTTGAAAGGCATTGAGGTTACAGGGTTTCTCCCTTTAGGGTGCACAGCATAATACTCTCGCTCAAGACAATGACCTCATCGTGACACCCTCGTTCTCGCTCTCTCTGTGTGTGTGTGTGTCTGTGTGTGTGTGTGTGTGTGTGTGTGTGTGTGTGTGTGTGTGTGTGTGTGTGTGTGTGTGTGTGTGTGTGTGTGTGTGTGTGTGTGTCAGAGAGAAAGGGGGACAGGGAGATGGTAAGTAAATGGAGAGGCAGAGCACGTTTAAAGAGTAGGAGGAAAGACTGCAATATGCCACTTTGGAGGGGAGTTAGGGGACTACCTTGGTATAGGCTACAGACAACTGTGTCAAGTTTATGTTTAACTTCTTGCAAGCAAAAACATCAACCGTCCAAATAAATGTTACTTTACTTCATAAAGATGCAACCTTGCTAAAAATAGCTGTGCATTTTGGGCGTGGCCAACAGCAGACTAGGGAATGTACCTACCATGTTGCTCTCTCACTGGATGGTACGGTAGACTATATTGCTGCAATTTATTACAACACATTTATCTCTTATGTGGTTATTTATTACTGTACTAGCAGTACTCTGAGCTCACTCTGTGTAATAAATCCTACAGTAGCCTACATCGCATTCCATACGCTCAGTAGCTACTGCTAAAACAGGCTGTACTTAGATTAATGACGGTAGTACCAATGCCTAAATGTAAAGCACACATACCACTAAGCCAAGGGAGCAGTCATTCCTTACAGGAAATTCCTACAGAGCACTTCTGCTAACTAAAAGGCTCCAAGAGAGGATAGTTTCAAGAATGTAATGTATACACTATGTTCAGTGTACAAGTCCCGTTAGGGTCCTTGGACCTTATATGAGAATTCAGGTGGTCTCTATGAAACATTCTGTATGTGGTAATGTAGCATGCATGTTACCATTATAGTGGGTAAAATAATTAAAACGATATAATAATTGAAACATTCTCCTAAAGGTTCCATCCAACCCTTTTAGCAATCCTTTCAACTGCCGTGATACATCTCAAAAATTCTCCACAAGAGAGAAAAGTTAGAGAATCAAAGACAGAAAGGAGAGCAGAGCCCTCCATTGGCAGTGTGCCTGTCTCTGTGCTGAGACATACGCGAAATGGGAGAGAGCCATCGGGTTCATGGTCACATCTCTGACCAAGGCCCTTCTTCCCTGATTGCTCAGTTTGGCCAGCTGGCCAGCTCTAGTAAGGGTCTTGGTGGTTCTAAACTTCTTCCATTTAAGAATGATGGAGGCCACTGTGTTCTTGGGGACCTTCAATGCTGCAGAAATGTTTTGGTACCCTTCGCAGATCTGTGCCTCAACACAATCCTGTCCCAGAGCTCTACAGACAATTCCTTCAACCTCATGGATTGGTTTTTGCTCAGCGATGTACTGTCAACTGTGGGACCTTATATAGACATGTGTGTGCCTTTCCAAATCATGTCCAATCAAGTTGTAGGAACATCTCAATGATGATCAATGGTAACAGGATGTACCTGTGCTCAATTTCAAGTTTCATAGCAAAGGGTCTGAATACCTATGTAAATAAGGTATCCGTTTTTATTTGTAATACATTTGCAAAACATTCTAAACCTGTTTTTGCTTCTTTATTATTGGGTGTTGTAGATTTTAATGAGGGAAACATTTAATTTAATAAATTTTAGAGTAAGGCTGTAATGTAACACAATGTGGAAAAAGTCAAGGGGTCTGAATACCTTCCGAATGCATTGTATTCTATTCTTCATGTCTATCATGGCTATTTCTTGGAGAGGGCTATGGAAGCATCCATGTTAGAAAACAAAAGGGTAAAAATAACAGGCTCTGCAAACTGTTCTGTGACCTACATTAACCGCAGTCACACGCCACAACTGCCATCAGAACCATACAAGCCAAGCCCATACACGCTCATGTCAACCACTATAAAAAGGGGAAACTAGAGAAAAAATACCTCAGATATGAAATATACTATGTGTTAATATGCATCCATTTATGTGGAAAGAAAAAAAAATCAAGCAGCATCTCTCCAACGAAGGATGGCTGCCATTGCCCCATTATAGCAGTAAGATGGTATCTGCACAAATACCCATTGTGGCTCAGGACATGGAGAAAATTGGGATCTATTGTGACGGGGTAAATTGTGAATCAAATGCCAATTCATAATTAGCTCCAGTGGATTAGATTGGTAAGCAATAGTGCTGCAACGTCAACCATTGGAAAAGGGTGGAAAGTGAGGCATGTTCTGAATCTGAAGTAAATTAGGCAACACTGCCACCGGGTGGCCTACTTTGAAATAAATACCCTAAAGCCAGGCGAGACATCAGCGTCGACTCTACTCCATGGTACAGTATTTAGCCATACCAGACAGAAATAAATGCACAAGAAAAAAAATATTTAGAAAAGGACAAAGTTTGGTTGGATTTAAATGTTAACGTTTATTGACGCATTTCCAACAATTATTGCACTCCAATTTGATATTGTATGACGAGCAATTGCTACTTTTTCCCCTTTGAGGACAAGCTGTTCGGTCTCCCTACTCAACTCTCCGTGGTCTGCGAGGGCTCGTTCACCATGGACGCTAAACAAACATCTTCACGCCAAACGATTAGGCAGTGGTTACCTGGACACCTGCGCAGCTGGCTATCAGTGGGAAAAAAGAAAAACAACTATTGCGAAAAGAGGAAAAAACTAAACATATTTGAATCACTGATTCGTGGTCTAGGCCTAGCTAACAGGACTGTAGACATGGCATATTTACCGAGATATCGGGACATCATCGATGTCGGTCGATGGACATGTTGTAGATAGAGACTTCTTTGTGGCTAAAATGAATTTCGGTAGGCCTATATGGCACTCCGGCAGCGATTTCATTTTGTAAACTCTAGTCTGGTGGCGGTACCTGGTCATGGTTGCTTTTTATGCGGACCTTCAACGTTTGTAAACTGTCGACGTCCCATGTGGTGTAAAACCATAGAGCGATGACACCTGCCTACGTAGCGATGTTACCGTTACCCTGGCAAAGGTGTACCCCATCATAATGGCCTAAACGTTCAGCTCTTGACAAGTTCACTTCTCAGCAGCAATGATTTTCTAGAAATCCAGAGTTGAAGACAAACTACAGCCACTAACCTTTTTTCCTACAAATGTGCAGACAATGACTAAGCATTTGCATTATGCTCTTTTTAATGACAATGCTCATTTGAAAAATAGAGAAAAATAATTGCCTAAAAAAAACAGCTTTAAACGTACTGGTGTTTAAAGTGCAAATATATGTCAAGTGAAATACATGAGACATGCAACATATCAAGTCATTATTAAGTAATCCCTCCAACAAGCTACTAGTAACCAGAAACGTACAACTTAAAACGATACATCTGCTGTACAACTGTATGCATATGTGATTGCACTGCCATGCAAAACAAAGCACAGAGTAATTATACTCAAATAAAAAGCAGTCATTGTAAAGATCTGTAGACTACATCTTTATGCTTTGTGTTGGTCACTGTTTACACTGATGAAGACAACAGTTATTACAATAAAATATCAGAATAGCATGAAGCGATACTGCAGAATGAAGCTAGCCTATACTATATCATTACATAAATCAAGCAGACAAAGCCCTCACTGCCTCGACTCCTCGCACACTGGTAACTCCAGAGCTGTTGTGCAGTCTGCCATACTAAGCACAGCAGGTTGTGGGATCAGCAGTCTGTGTTGTTACTCATTAATTATTTTACATCAGAAATAACATAACAGACCATATCCCCCTCAGACATCCAAGCGCAAAACTCTAGCACCATGGCACCTCTTTATTGCATCATAATGATCTTCTCTTGACGATTGACAACACATGAGCCCCTCCCTACCCAGAATAATAGACAAACAGGCCTGATGGCATAATAGATGTGAACATTAGTGTAGCAGAGACAAGAAACAAAAAGGAAACATGGCCTCTGGAGGTCACTGAAGAGATGTTCACATCAATTACTAAGCAGGACAGGGACTAAAACAAAGTCAAAACGTAGAACATGGATTAGTTGGGTTTAGACTCAGATCAGTGTCTTGTGTGACAAAACATTTGGATATCTTTTCCGCACTATAGTGTGTCTGACAAGGCCATGTATCTAGTTGAGTGAATCCAAAATTAATGCTCTCTATGAAGGCCAAAGTATATTTTGAATATTCACTTGCAAAAGATAAAAGAGTTAATAAATCACTTGAGGGGGGAAAAAAACACGTTTAAATCATATTCAACATTCAATAAATCACATGTGAAGAACTCCATCTTATGTAACGTGATAAGCAGCGTTACAGCTTATGGCTATTCGCCAGCCTGAAGTAAAATAATAACCCCCCCACTCATAACTTGGAATAACTACTAGCAACGATGTACTGTGGCATTTCAGAACAGAGAGAGCAGCAACTCCCCTTATGTGGGGAACCTATCCTCATAGATGTTACATAGCTTTAGTCAAATGGAACACCAACTAAACTAGTGTCATTCTCTAAGTCATAAGTTGTTCCAAGAAATAACCAACAAGACTGAGTAATCAGCCTTGAGACTTATACGCACAAACTGACAGCCGATGGTGCCTTGACAAATCTTATTGCCTTGGATTCCCATTGCTCTGTTAGAGCTTTCAGCAACATGGTCCAAACCCATCAGACATTCCTCTACGAACAAACGTGACATGGTGACAGCGTTGACAAGGAGTTAAAACACGTTAAGCATGGTTCGTTGGCCGAGAACTTGCTTTAATGGCGGGATAGAAACACTATGGCACGGCAATCGTCAGTCCCAGTTCTCCCAATCCTCCAGCTGAAAAATAACATGTAATTTAGCTCAATACAGTTGTTTCCAAGGCATGTTATCCTTTGTTATGGTTTGAGGTTAGAAGAAATACAACAAGAAAAATATGACAAATACATCATAGCCCACCTCTCCTGTAGCGGCAACTCTAGACAGCGCCATCTGCACCTCCTCTTCTGTCATGTCCAGGTCAAAGTCCTTCTCCCAGTCCTCACTGACATCTGTGCTGGACCCTGCAGGGGTTGGGGGGGGCACAGGGTCAGATAGAACAGTGTTAAATGGTAATATGACACAAACAGCTTAGGCCCTATTCAATCAAATCACAGTCACATCAATAGCTGAATAGAATGCCCTTTTACCTTTCTTGCCATTGTTTGAAGGTGTAGATTTCCCACTGTCAGAGTTGAGCTCAAACACCCTCAGGTCCTGGGGCCCCTCTGTCTCTGGTCTGGTGGTAGGAGCCTGGACTGTTACTCTCTCAGCTGTAGCTTTCCCTGTGGGCTCAGGCTGGGATGGGGACTCTACCTGAACTTCAGGCTGCCCCTGTTCCCTCTCCTCCTCCTGCTGCCCTTCTGGCTCGCTCTCCTCCAGGCTGGCCTTGTTGAGTTTCTGGGCCAGCTCCACGACTGCAGGATGTGGCCTGGCTGGTCTCAACTCCACCTGGGTGGGCAGGCTGCCACTGTCGCTGCTCAAGGAGAGGGTAGAGGAGCGCTCCCCACTCGGAGACGGGATGGGGCTGAGCGGGGTCGTCGCCATGGTGACTGGTGTGAGTGGGGACAGCTTTGTCGCGGGGTCTTCCAATGGGGGTGTGAAGTCTAGGCGAGATGAAGACGTCACGCCAAGGAAGTCATCTGGGGTAGAAATAAGGGAGAGAGAACAGTGAGTCACATGAGACAGACCTGCACTAATCTAAAACATTTCACCATTGTGAAATCCACTATCCAACACACCTTCATCCTCCTCCTCCCAGCCCAGAGCCTCTGTGTGGGTAGTCTGCTCTGCTCTCTGCTTCAGGGCCACTCTTCTCGCCTCCTCCTGGTGGTCAGTCACAATAGTTATTATTCATCAGCAGAACAGTACCAGATTTTTGTGTTTTTATGTATTCAGGGAGCTGGTGCTATGAAGTGGTGATGGGTATTTTAACTTGAAAATTATCTAATACACACAACTTACCTGTGAAATAGTTGCATCGAAAACATCGTAAGATACCTCCATTTTGTCAGCATGCAGCACATAAAATATTATAAACACAGGTTGACTTTCCAGAAAAAGAGGAAGGGGCTGGGAACGGGCTTTGGCAGAGGAGGGCGTGGACTTTGTTAAGAAACATTGGAAAGCATCTGAACTCAAATCGAGTAGCAGGAGATTTGGCTCTGGGTGCTGAGATTAGCTTTCACAATCTCAATGTTTTCCCAGAGTCTTTACTAACCTACCGGAGCTCTGAGGCTCCTCTCCAAACTGTCCAGCAGAGGGAAGAGTTTACTTTCTAACGTGATAGAAGGGGGTGCATGACAGTTCACGAGAGCTATCCATGCCAGTAACAAAAGTGGGAATTACCTGGTACAACTGAAAGACTTTGTAGAAATACCGCTGCCAGAATTCAGAATGGGCTACCGCTGCTGGCACCTAGGGATCAAAATGCATAATATGCTACTTCACACCCAGATTTTGCATTGTTAGGAACAAGAATAATTCACTTACATTCTATTAACATGGTAAATAATGTTAAGCTCTAGTGTTTCTATGATAAGACCTTTTAACAGGAGGGTTTAGATAAGTGTACCATTTTGGTGTAAAGGGCCCTGATGGAGGGGCTGTTGACCAGGAGGTCAGAGATCTCTCCTTTCCTCTCCTCCAGACTGAAGCAGGAGAGCCACACATCAAACTGCTCTAGGGGACCTAGGACAATACACAGGCCACACAATTAAAGCACACCCAAGACACTAAAATGTTTGACAGTTTAACTGCATGAAAATAAGAAGTCTTGTCCTGACAAGTTATTTGTATTCAATGTAATAGGAGTTCATTTTGACCATGATTAATGGGTAGGCCCAATCCATAAACCCGATTTTAATGCCCACAGAGTACAGTGGGCAATACACAGAAATTGAACACACATTTGCTTCGGAAATATCAAACGAGAGGGCTTGCAGGCTTGGATTATTGGAGCGCATTTGAAGACATTTAGTAGTCTCTCAGATTGAATAGAGCCCTTAGACAACATTTGGTAAGAGGAAAGGGAGGAGTTAGGACATCCGTTTTCTTACATCACTGCCTTATTTGCTTGTTTCCCTAAGGTAAACATCCCCAGGAAACAAAATAGCAGCTAACAAGATGGAGATCAGAGGTTCTTTTAATGAATGTATTTCGCAAGTGGCTAATTTGAATCAACTACCTTCACTAAAACCACTGCAAAAGTTTTGCCTGCAAATTTTGGTTTCAAATAGCAACGTTCTGGCAGGTCTGCCTACAGGTTATGGTAAGAGTATTTCATGAGCAATTTCTGATCGCATTTTAAGCCCCACCTATCCAAACTTGTGATTTGTTGGGAGAGTTGCCCGGAACATTTATTTTCATTCCCTTTTCTAAAGTTACCAAGAGAATCCATCATGACTTCCAGACTAAAAATGTACATAGGGCCTTTAGTCCCTTGTCATTGCCATACTGTAGGCTTTGTTATGTTTTGAGGGGACTGAAGCCTGGTTAGTGACATTACATGGCACATGACCTTTTCTTGAATATAATCAGAAGAGTGAAGAAACAGATGGAAAAGAAAATTGTGGACTGTTCACCATCAGGCTCATTGCAGTATGTAGCAGGGTCAGCTTGTAGACTGTAGAGACGAGCCTAGGGAACAAAACACAAACTGTAACTCATGTGACAACATGAGTTTCTATTGGATTGGACAAATTCAAGTAGGTCCCTGCACGTTTGGTTCCTAGTGAATACACCCCTGGTATCTAGTATTGCAACAAAAAGAGACCGATAACAAAAACATTTTAATCTCTTGAAGCCTAAAGCACAAGTCTGTGGATAAACCATCCCCTCTGCTGTGTAGCTCAGTATCACTTCTGAGACTAACCACTCATACATGTTTGAACAGGTGGGGGAGAAGCTCTAACAATGTTAACATTTCTGAGATACATTCTGGTATATTAGCAGTAAGTGCAGTAAAATGTAAAACAGCATAGTATCGCTTCCTTAAGTAGTTGAATGACACTGTCACGGTGATTAGTTAAACACAATCTAAACATCCTCACCTTGGTGCTGTCATACACCTCTGTGGTGCCTGCAGGAGTTGCCACTAGCGTGATGACATCACAGTCAATGGTCATGTCCTGGGGAGGAGCGAGGGTGTCTGTTATCACGCCTAAGAAACTGGACAGGCTCTTCTTCACCTTCTCTGTGGTGTCAGAGGAGCCCTCCACCTGAAACAAAGTGGGACAGGTGGCATATGTCAGACAGGAAGTATGCCTACAAATAACCAAGTGACAATGCATATTAGCTTTTCTCATATGGGTCACTGAGACCCGTAGTAAAGTGGCCTACCGCTAGTTTGCTTCTAACAGCACTTGCTGTGGCGACGATGGAGCACGCAGTATCATGTTGCACTACGTTGGAGAACTCTGTCAGGTCACGCTTTATAAACTCATACGCCTCAGATGACTGTAAAAACAAAATGTTGGAGTTACATTGGGAAGTCCAAACAAGGTGAGATGTCTGCAATAGCAGCATACATTGGACATCACAAGGATATTCATTGACTTTTATGAGTCATGTTGAAAACATTGAATTTGCCTTCTTGATAAACAGCACATAACAAAATAGCCAGCTAGTTTATTTTGTAGCTTATTATGCATCATAAGGAGAGAGCACCTGATTATTTGTGCAGGCTAGCATGGATGCCTACCTTATCTTTGACGGCCTGGAAGCTTTGCTGAAGCCAGCCTCCCCACCAGCCTTCACAGCCTTCCCTGGAGTCAAGAGACATGGTGATGTGACTTTAAAATGGATCAACAGGGCAATGTCATGCAATACATATCTTGCATTTTAGATACTTATGTTAATGGCCTAGCTAACGTTACCTACAACCTGGCCAGACAGGAGAGTAACAGTGTACATACACTCATCTGACAGCAATCTAGCCAGTTTAGCTGACTGGCTAGCCAACACCTGGGGTGTATTCATTACGCCGTTTCTGTTGTAAAACGTTTGCAGTTTGGAGTAAACGGTTTGTTGCATAATTGCCGTAATGAATACACCCCAGGTGTTAGCTAGCCAGTCAGCTAAACTGGCTAGATTGCTGTCAGATGAGTGTATGTCTACTGTTTCTCTAGGACAAATTTAGGTAGGTCCCTCCCCGTTATGTTCCGTTTGCTCTGTTTAATTTCGTTTGGTTCTTAAACGATAAACGGTTTCAGTTTCAATAGGTTATGAATACACCCCAGTGAATGTGCATCTAGCCTAGCTGGTTAGGTGTCATGCTAACAAAGTTAGCTACGGTTGGAACCATGGCACTGTATTTTATCAATCACTTTTAATAAATACAACAGGCGGTAGAAATAATCGACAAAATTACATTTGTCACGCGATTAAAACGTCGGTCTCTGCGATTAGGCAGCAACCAGTCTGTTAGTCACTGCTAGCTAGCCACCTAACGTTAGCCATCAAGCTAACCAGCTGGTGCAATATTTTGGTAAACAAACACCGACGGACTTCCTCACATTGCCTCGAGAACAGACAGAACGTTTTGAAATGTGTGAATGTAGTAAGAGCTAAATATGAAGGAAGCAACATCGTATATGAAGAAAACCCATGCCAAAGGTGTGATTATAATACGATGGTTAATTTATCAAACAAAAACTATTTTGCGACTTCTCACTCACCCTTCAGCCATCTTCAGACCATGACGACATCACCGGCATTTACTGAACTCTGACCCTGCTGAATTAGGAAAAAGCTTGTCCCTCTAAAAGAAAGGCTTTTCAATTTGTATCTGCGTCTACTAAATACAGCTTTAGGGTAGATAGCTCGTGTAAAATGTATTATTATTTACCAAATTCATTATTAGCTCTTTAGGCTATTTTTTAGGTCTATGTCTGTGTCTGCAAATGATCATGGTTAGGGATGGGTCAACATTTACATAATACTACACACTTTTTGGAGGAAAATGGGGGAGCTTTCAATTTACTTGTTGATAGAAGAATGCAATTTCGAAATTGGGTAGTGCATCATCAGTTCCTCTTGTCATGTCAGTCATTGCATACCTTAGAGAGATATTTATAACTTGTCAGAAATGTCCAGATCAACTAGCCCATGTCAGCTAATGTTTTTTAGCCCATAGATTTTGTTGTAATGTTTGAATCACTTAAATATCACAGGACATGGCAAAATGTATAGAGTTGCAAGAAAATGAGCTTTAAAACAGCTAAATGTTCCCCAATGCTGAAAGGGGGGCCTGAGTGAAAAAGTTTGGGAACCACTGTTTTATTAGGCCTATTCCAAAAAATGCACTAACTTGCACCAGGGGCGATTTAAGCATGTAAATCTTGGTGGGGCAAAAAAAAAGTGTGTAGTAGCAAAGCCACTACACAACACTAAACAATACATGAATTGCGCTATAACGGTGACAAACGGTGCCCACAAACCTACATAAAGCTTTCCCAACATCTTACCACTGCTACACCTGGCTATCAGTGGAGCCTTGTCTGGCAGTGAAATTATTCAATGATTACATTTCTCTAAAACAGGCTACATGTGCACCACAAAGTCAGAACAGTAGGCAAAATTGAGAGGGGTAAATAGACCAAATATATTACATAACTATTCAGTAGCATACAATACCTTTTTGGACTCACCTTATGCTGTGCTCACTTGAACAGGAAGGTGGAATGGTGGTCCTTCATGGGCAAATTTTGTTGCCACTGGTGACAGGTTGCCACTGTCTTGCACGCACACTAGCCTATAGCCTATGTTTTGTTCTGTTCTCTTTGAGGAGGAGAGCGTGATAATGAGGAGGACCGGAGGTCAACTTTGATAGCGTGCTACTACTAAAATATGTTTTATTATTATATGTTTCTTGACCATGATGAAGGCCTATTTATCAGAGTTATTGACCTCACAATAACCCACATTGTGGTTCTGAAACTTGAGGCAACAGCCATGGCACAATCAATCGGAAATGAATAGATCATGGTCCTGAAAGTAGGCAAATTCAAGTAGGCATAGTTCATTTCAACTTCTTAATTTTAATTAGACTTTACTAACAAGAGGGCTTTGTGTTGTAGCCTATTTCTTCCTACTTAAGAAATAGGAGGTAGGCAATAGGGTACTATACCCCTAGATTCGTCGGTCAACTCCTCCACCCACCATGAACTCTTTAAATAGCCTACCTCCGTGTCAGTGTAGTGATGGGCATTCCGAGTCTTTTCAGTGAGCTGGCTCATTGGGCTCTGTTCATGTAAAAGAGCAGGCACATTTGGCTCACAAATGTCTCTACATTCAAAATGCTTAAAAGTTTACTTAGAACCATGAACAATATTGCAAATCTCAAATGTAAAGATCAAAAGCTAGGCTATTATTGTCAGATCGGGAAATGCATATTCAAATAAATGTTTACCTGTCCTAATTTTTAGATGGCCTTAAACACTGAACAAATTAGAGTGGACCAGATTGATACGCTCTCGCTACTATTTATTGTTTCTGCATTGAGGATTCATCCTCTTTCAAGAATTATTTTGGAAATTATCTACAGAAAAACCTTGTTTTGAGCTCAGTTCAAAAAGAGCCGTTTGCGAACGACCCATCATTATGTCAGTGAAGGGCTGTTAAATTAAAACCAAGACTCTAATTTAGGGGGTATGCCATATGCCTACTTTTTATTAAAGAAATGGCCAAAAAAACAGACCTAGCCCTTGTTAGATTAAGATTTTGAAGAAAATAAAACTGATCTGATTATATAAAGTGATTTATAACGGCGCTTTGGTCCACAGTGCTGTATGCTAGAAACAAGCCGTAAAATACCTGGGGAAAACATGTCTCCCGTGATCCATATGGGATGTCATTGTTTAGTTTCTCTGACATTCAGAGGCTGAGCTACAACCTTCTATAGCCGAGGAGACAAACATTTTTACTTTGCTTGGGAAGTAATCTAATTATGTCACTATCAATTGATTAAGCTTTTCACGTTCTGTACAATAGAAGATGTTTAAACCCAGACAGCTTTTAGGGAAACACTTGTGGCCTTCTCTCATTGAGTTAAGCCACAGAAGAAGAGTGGCCAGCAGTTGAAGCTTAAAATGTTCTGCATCTGTAGGCCTACTTTGTCTGGGGTGGAAAGGTAGGCGTAACCTTTGAAAGTACCATGCTCAGATTCCTAATGACATCTCAGATTTAATTATTTGCAAACAGGGACAGTTTCGTTGCTATCAAGACACACTGATTTGGCATTGGAGAGATGTGATACGATGAACACATACACATATCTCTCTGTCCATTCTTAGCCTGTAATTTTGTCAATTTGTGTGATACAAAAAAATATTCTGCTAATATGTAAAATTACGTAGAATTGCATGACATTTCTCGGACCTGCAAATACGATGATAGATTCATGCAATGCTTTTATACTGAACAAAAATATAAATGCAACATGCAACAATTGCAAACATTTGACTGAAATACAGTTCCTACTAATACAGGAAATTAGTCAATTGAAATAAATTAATTAGGCCCTAATCTATGGATTTGACATGACTGGGCAGGGGTGCAGCAATGGGTGGGCCCAGCCAATCAGAATGAGTTTTTCCCCACAAAATGGCTTCATAACAGACAGAAATACTCTTCAGTATTCAGATTCTCTGTGGCAGCGATGTCAAAAAAAGCATAATCATTAACTTTATGACCCTTATAAAAAAAAGATTGCAGTTTTGAAACTGCAGTAAAAGTGCAGTCACTGCACTCCACTGTGGTATGTTGACGCAGTAATTACAGAATAACTGCAATTATACTGCATTGTAACTGCGTTGTAACTGCAGTAATATTTCTTAGTTTTTTTGGAAGCAGTATTTGCAGCATACTGCATTCTGACTGCAATTTATTCTCATAAGGGGAAAACTAAATCCGACATTGCGTTCAAATTCTGCTTAAACATCTATCATAATTGAACCCCAACCTTGCACCCACTTGTGTTAATTATTAAGGCCAGCTAAAATGAAAGCCAAACAAAGATTTCAGAATAAGCCTTTAGGGCTGAGCTCCTCCACGGAGTTGAGTGAGAAATGAACCTCTGATTCCTTCGAATTGCTATGTGTCTGCCGATACTTTAAAAAAAATATTCTTAAACCCTTACTGTGTACCTGTGTTTGTCTTCTGTTGTTGCGTGCCTTTTTTTGTGTGCTGAAATCCATACTTTTTAATAAAATGTTACTCAAATACAACCACCACCGACTGTTTCAATTGGCAAATGCGCATTCACACTTAGTTGCCATCTATCTTAGAGCAACAGCAATGAGGTCACAGTCAGTGGTTGTGTTTGATTAACGTTTAATAAAAAGTAAGCATTTCAGCAACAAAGAAAGGCTCCCAAAAACAGAGGACAAACAGCTACATGGTAAGGGTAAGAATTTACATTTTTGAAGTATCGACACATAGAGGAGTCAAACTCTAGTCTGCGCTCAACTCCGTGGAGGAGTTTAGGTAATTGGCTAGAGCTGAGCCAGACAGTTGGTTAGGTTTGCATATTTGGCTAATTATGCCCATGCAAAGGTCGTAACACTCATTTTAATGGGATGCAAAAAAAAAATGTATGGTTTCTGATGTTCATGGTCTATAGGCTATCATTCTGAACCAGTTTGAGCTTGTTCAATATGATAAATTAGGTAAAGTGTGGCCTGCCAGTCAATAGCACTGTCTCCACCTAGAGACAGGACGTCTGATAACTCATATTTTGTTGTAGGTAGATCATTAACTCACCTAGCCACATGACTAGCATTCAAATTTAATCTGCCCGTATGTTACTCAAACTTTAACGGGTCTACACGAATTCCCAGACCAGTGTGTGTGTGTGTGTGTGTGTGTGTGTTGACCCTATCCCAGCTGTGTTTCCCCCTCATCAGTATGCAGGGTGAAGGGGAGCCAGACTTTACTGAGCTGATAGTAAAAAGGTCAGGCTGCAAGCTTCTGGTGGAGTGCTCTCCCTTAATTGAAGATCCCCTGTACCCAGACGACGTACAATGTGTGCGTATGTTCTGCAATATGTCTCCTCTGTCCAGACTCTCAATCCCCTTAATTGTCTCCTTCAGTTCCCTAATTAACTGTCGATCCTGTCTACTGCTGAGCCCAGGGTAACACACACCCTTCTATTGATTAGCATTCCCTCCTGTTAACTCATCCATCTGTCTCTATGGGGTGGTGCCGCTAGCTAGCATGATCATGGCAACTGTATATAGTAGTGGAAATAATGACTATGCAGTCTTTACTCTCCACTCAGTTTGAGGCTTTTCTTTTCTCCGATGTTCCATCCAACCTTTTTATTAGAGTGAAATGTCACGACAGGCTTGATGGAAACAGCAAATCTGTCGGTACTGTACATTTTCAAATGTGGACAAAAGAAAATATGCTCGACAAGGTGGGATTGTTCTGTGTTGGTAAAATGTATGAATGTGAGAAATGGCTGTGGAAATGCCTTTATGTGCAAATATTGATATGAGAACCATCATATCGAAGGCGTTGACATGGTGTGTGGTCCTCCTACTTCGACTCAGGAAAACATACAGTTTATTAGGCAACAGATGAAATAAATGATGATGAACTTCACAGGGTGGTGAAAGTGCAAGGTGATGAGCTTATGTTTCTTTCCAATAAATATCGAGGGTCATGATGATTGGTTCTTGGCTGTCGTTTGACAAATAAAATAATCTCACTCTTTTGTCCATAATAATCTCATAATGTAGACTACTGTATACCCACATCTGCAAACTGTTGGGTAGAGCACACGTGCCAAGACCAGAGTGGGCACATTCGCTATATACTGTAACACAAACATTTTTGCTGGGAAAAAAATGTAACCGCAAAAGTAATTTTCACGCACAGCCTTTTATGCGCAACAAGTCAATTTGATGGAAACACGTCTTTGGTGGGAAAATGCGCATATTGTTTCATGCAGAATTTAGAATATTTGATTGAAAATCTGTCACCAATTGGATGGAAACCTAGCTACTATTAGGTATTTTTCTTGCTACTGAAAAAGCTGTTGAATTTTTGCATGTTTTTACCCCTCATGTTTATGTTTTATCATTTTTAATGGATAAGTCCCAAAATATTGTCAAGTCTCACAGCTGTTCATGGTAATGTAGAAATAAGCCTGTATCATGAACCATGCACTACTCATTCAACATGATAAAACCTTCACATTAAAAGCCCTTTTTACTTCACACGTCCTATGTTCTATGTGTTTAATGTGGAGTTTCCTAAACATGGTAGCCTATTCACAGCATATGCTCCTAACATACATACTTCAGACAGCACATAACAGGTCAGCATATGGTAAAAGCACTATGATGACGACAGTGGCTGGCCATAATGGCTCGGAAAGGCACTGTATGATTTAAGATGCATATCCATTACACGCCACACACCCACACACACACCCACACCTTCTCCATCCTGCTGCTGCTTCGTGGGTTAACACCATCAGCTAGCGACACAAAAACACCAGCTTTGCACAAGTAAATGTCCCTAATTATCAGCAAAGGGAGGCCGATCCCACTAATCCGAACAATGTGTTCTGCTTCCCAATTCCACCTGTGCCCAAAATACGAGGGGGGGGGGGGGGACTCAGGGTCCCAGTGTCAGGGGACCAGGGACCAGGTGATGCCGGAGCGTCCGTCCCCACCACAGAAGGCCCCTCCCTTGGCTGGGCTGGCAGCTGCCTCCCCCCACTGGGACGTCCCACAGCTGACAGTCCCAGAGTACTGACAGGGGCTCTTTACAGTGTCAATAGCCCCATAAATTAGAGCTAACCGCCTTTGTGGCAGGCGATGTGTCAGGCCTTTTGGCCCAACGGCGCTTGTTACCATGATGAAATGTAGATTGAATGGAAGGGGCCTGTGTCCCAGGCACGAGAGCTTGGCTTCCCCCGGTCTTTGTGTCCCATGCACAGCTATTGTCCAGCTCTATTCAGAGCTCTCATGGAGGAGGGGGTTGAAGGGGAACTGAGGAGTTACATCTCTTAATTTCTCCCCTGATCTCCACCTCATCCATCAGCCATGGGAGGATAAGCATGTATTTTACACGCTTGACTTGTTGCTAAGTGAGGGTGAGTCATTGTTGGGGGTTTGAGTAAATACATGTCTGTGGCTTCCATCCCACATATGTCATTGTTCTGGAGTGTTTGGTAAAGCTAGTCAATCATTGACTATAATTTTTTTATATAATTGGTTTCATGAAGATAGATATATTTTTATCTTTAAATATCTGTTTTGATTTGTTGGTTTAAATAAAAAAAAGTTGAAGTTACAATACTGCCATATACACTATTATCTCCCAATGAGATTTGTTGTGTATTCTTATGTTTAAACATCCTATGTAAAAATGTGCCATATCTACTTGCATTATTCAGATGCGCCCTAGGTATGAATACAGCCATGTCCTTAAGGGACAGTGACAAATCCTCTGGCCCACAGATGAGAAGGCCACAGCCCTGTCCCCCGCCTGCGCCAGACAAAAGTGAATCGCCATCCTGGCGCCCGCGCTGCCCTTTCATCTCCCACACCCTGTTGAAGTGAAGATGGATGATCCCAGAGCTCAGAGTGCCACATTCAACCTCCCTCTGCAGAGCTGCATTGTCTGGCCCTTCTGTCTCTCTTTAGCTCAGGGGTAGGCCTCTCCTCTCTAGGCTGGTTAGCAACCAACACCCTCTCTACTCTAAACCCACCCCTCCCCTCCCCTGCTCAGCATCGATAACTACTACACCCTCCTGGGTCTACCATGGAGAGACCCTAAAATACAGTGCACAGCAATGGTAAATATAATATAGTTATGTTTTACTATTGTAGTGCTGCTACATAGCCAATTAGAAAATTAAAAACATGAACGACATGCTCAAAAACACAATAGTCTGATGCAAATAAAATGTAAGTAGATGTTAATAGATTTAAATTTCTGATGTAAATAGACTGTCTCAAGTAAAACAGCAGAACATTTTACTTTTTTTATATCAAAAGTTTAATTTAGGAAAATAGGACACCTGCACAGAAGGACACAGTACTTTCCATCTTTGTCATTTGTTTCAGTAACACTGATATTGAATAGCCATAGCAGCTATTCTTGCTGTTAGTTCCAAGAACAACAGTATGAAATGGTCCCTGTGTGTGCATTTTAAATCCTTTCAATATAAACAAGGCATGTCAATTGGAAAAAATAGCAGCGGCATACTCAATAAAAGATACACTATATACAAAATATGTACAGGTCCTGAGGCTACCAGTGTTTTTTTTACAGTTAAACCAATGATTTTTCTCAATCCACTGGCAGTGAGCTACTTTGTCCTGGGTTGGGCCTCAACTTCAGTCCTAAGTGTCGCCTGCTCACTTGCCCATGGAAAAGCTGTGCAGGGTGGATGTGGTGGTTGGTAGAGGCTGGCAGAGCGAGCAGGGACAGGGCATACCAGGGAAGTGCCTGTAGGAGCTGGCTAGGTGGAGAGGGTCCTTCAGCAGGCTCTGTACCGGTGCATGGTGGAAGCCCATGTAGCTTGCAGAGGGCGGTGAGTGTGGGGCTGGAGCAGAGGGAGGCGAGGGGTGGTGGAGAGCTGAGGCCGTACTGCCAACCAGGGAGTGCAGGTTCTGGGCCAAGGGGTGCAGTGGGAGATGGGCTGTGGGGGCCGGAAGGGTGATCCGGGGGTGGCTGGTGCGACTCTGGGCACCACTGCCTCCGTACACATCCCCAACCAGCTTTTTCATCTCCTCCAGAGAGCTAGACAACATGAGGATATAGTTACGGGCCAGCAGCAGGGTGGAGATCTTTGAGAGCTTGCGGACAGAGGGCCCCTGAGCGTAGGGCATGACCTCTCTCAGGCCGTCTAATGCCTGGTTCAGGTCATGCATCCTCTTCCTCTCTCTGCCATTCACCTTCAGCCTAAGGTCCTGCACGTCGTCACCCTCTTTGAGGTCAGCCCGGGTCTTGCTCTTGCCTCCCCCAGCACAGTGGTCAGCCCTGCCCTGGCCGGCAGCCCTGGCTGCCCCCTCCTCCTGGCAGTAGGCCTGAAACATCTTGTTCGAGAAGAAGCTACCCATGGAGTCGTCCACCACCAGGTCTGGAGATGAGGAGCGGCTGGAGTTGGAGCCAGCATCAGAATCCATCTCAGCCGTTGAATAAGTAAAAAAAATAAACGTTATACACGAAAGTAGAAAAGACAACTAAATCCCCAAAGCAGCTGAGGTTAGAGCCAAAGCCTTTGGTGAAAAGTTCTTGAAAAATGTTTCACTCTTTTTTTCCCCCACCGCTCGCTGAGGGGCAATGCTCTCTCTCTCGTACTTCTGTCAGAGCTCAGTAGATAGCTAGATACAGTAGACGAAGGCAGGAGATGTGCTATGTCTGGTCCTCGTCAGCGGTCTGTCCTCCTGCAGCTCTACAGGGGTGCATTTATACCCCCATCCCAACAAAGGAACAATGAGACGCATAATGAAACATTTAGACTCGCAGCCAATTGCAGAAGGGACACACTTTCACTCCTCAGAGCCCACCCTTACCACCCCACCTCGCTACACCCACGTTTAACTCCCCATAATCACCACACATTAACTAGAGCAGGCCTGGGTTCACACATATGTGTTAAGACATACAAAACACTGTTTAGTTAACACAAGACACCTCACAGTTCATCAGTGAAGATTCACATGTACATGTGAAGATATAAAGGACAGAGTCCTTTTCACCAACGGTCTAAATTTGCAAGTATGTAAAGACATTAACCATAATGGTTATGGTGTGATAAACAATGTGCAAAATGAAATGTAAAAAAATTCTCCCAGTGTCAGGGGGACATTCACCAAAGTAATGAATAATATAGCAATCATTTCAATACATGTGCTGCCAGTGCTGGAAATTGATCACAGTGATGGACATCCTGTATATGTCATGTTTTATCTGTTGCATTTCATTTGGAGGGAAATGTAACCCAATATTTAAAATAATACCTCAATCTTAATAAGAACAGAAAAATCAGTTCAGTAATAATAAATATTTGGTACCTCCTTGAGAATAGTGATCTTGACATTGACATATTTAATACACTTTGATATGGAACCCTGTATGTGGGGCAATCAGCAGTTGCTACAACCATTTTTGTACTTATAAATTAATCATATGCACAAATCAGTGGCGGTCGGTGCCGTTTAAGATGAGGGAGGATAATTATTTATTTTATGAGCATATTGGAGCATATTGGATGACTGTCATTCATATTCAATTCACCAAGCTCAATGTAACATTGATAGGTTTAGGCTACTACATGATACTTGTCACGACTTCAACCGAGGCAGGCTCTCCTTCCCGTTCGGGTGGCGTTCGGCGGTCGTCGTCACCAGCCTACTAGCTGCCACTGACTCTTTTTCCTCCCCCCTCCTTATGTGTTTATTTGTTACACCTGTGTTCAGTTAAGTGGGTAATTAGTATGGCTTTATTTGTCAGCCAGCCCGTAGGCGTCTTTGTGCGGGATTGTTACTTTGTATACCTTTTGGATTTCGGGAGTGGAGATTATATTTGTGGACTGGGACTGTTGCTCGTGTCGTTGGACCGTAGTGTATGTTCACCCAGTTCGTCCGTGTTGGACATTTGTGTTGGACTGTTGGGGATTAAAAGACTCAATTTATTGAAGCTCTGCTGTCTCCTGCGTTTGACTTCGCACCCCCCCGACACCCAGGTCATTACAATACTCTAATTTTTCCCACACTCATCATGAGGTTGCTACAACTTAGCCTATGAATGAATGTTTACAATGTAGGTGCACAGGTCGATAGAAATTTGAGTAATCACGGTGACAGACAGTGACACATTCAATCCCGCCTTGCACAATCTTGCCTGCACCTAGCTGATCTAGGGTGTAATAATTTTCTATTGGACAAATTCAGGTATGTTTATTCCCATTTCATCCATTTAAGAAACCTTTTTCAACAGAATGAACACACCCCTGATCGCATACAAAGTGAATCGCATCGACGCACTCTCCTCCTCTCACCTTTTCCCTTCGCTTGTGGACTTCAGTGTACAACACATCAGCTGTCTGTGACCAGGCAAAAAAAAACTTTCCAAACCAAACCTATCATATCCGCCAACCGCTACACACGGCCTACATCGTTGTCACCATATTAACATCATAGTCAACATAGCTACTAAAACTAACGCGTTTGTAAACCTGCTACAACCATGCAGTACAGTGTACAGTCAGCAGCAAGCAGTTTAGCAGTTACACTGGCAGGCCCCGGTGGCAATAAATGAATAAAACCAAAAGCTTACCTTGATAAGGAAGAGTTCCAGTGTTGGATAGCCATAGCCAGCTAGCTAACATAGCATCCCTCTCTGTTTGAGCCTGGTGTTTGAGTAGGTTAAACTAGCTAAGTAAGTTAACGTTTTTTTTTTAAATACAACAAAATATAGCTATCTCTCTCTCTCTCTCTCTCTCTCTCTCTCTCTTTCTCTCTCTTCTCCTTCATTTCTGAATAAATTAATTTGTTCAAAACTGTTCAACTATTGTCTTTCTCTCTCTTTGAGTCAACTACTCACAATAATGTATGCACTGCAGTGCTAGCTAGCTGTAGCTTATGTTTTCAGTACTAGATTAATTCTCTGATCCTTTGATTGGGTGGACAACATGTCAGTTCAAGCTGCAAGAGCTCTGATAGGTTGGAGGACATCGTCTGGAAATTGTCATAATTACTGTGTAAGTCTATGGAAGGGGGTAAGAATCGTGAGCCTTCTAGGTTTTGTATTGAAGTCAATGTGCCCAGAGGAGGACGGAAACTAGCGGTCCTCCCTCTACACCACGGTGCTACCCCACAGAGTGCTGTTGAGGCTACTGTAGACATTAATTGAAAAACAGTGTGTTTTAATCAATTAATTGACGTGAATATATTTAGTATAGTTTTATCTAAAAGGAGAAAAAAAATTACATTTCACTATATTTCTTTTTATGAAATTCACTGAGGAGGATGGTCCTCCCCTTCCTCCTCTGAGGAGCCTCCACTGATACCCATTGATTCTTAAAGAATATAACTTATAAATGCCTTATGAGCTTAGTTCCACTGTCGTACCCCAACAGAACCCGAAATACAGTATTAGCTTGTTTTACTCAAATGTTTGTAAACATAGTAAATGTAAATAAACACTATATAGCCTCAAAACATGGTTAAAACTATAATGTTGATATCATGGATGGTCAGTCCTTGCATCCATAGTTCTGTCTATGAATTTGAGAGTGGTTACATTTCTCCAGCCCCATCCTTCACCTTTTTACAGAAACAGGGGCGGGGAGTGGGCTTTGTTATTGTTCTACTACTGATTGCCGCTTTAAACCTAGACAAGAACATTGTTAATGGCAGACTAGGTACAATTCAACCGCGGATAAAGACAATGGGGTCAGATTCAATACGACTAAGCCCCCAAACAGTCTGCGAAATCACATCACTATCACTGGAAGGGGGCCCTGAAGAGGGGAGGAGGTAGTTAAAAAGATACTAAAGAGTGGGCGATGCATTGTCTTGCCCTTCTTCGGTACCGTAAAGCCCTTTAGATTGGGCCGGTTAACTTTCTAAGATCCTGCGTAGCGTGGCCATTCCTCCATGGCTCTGCATTGGCCACAGAGGCTTCATTAACATGACTATAACACACACAGTGTGTGTGTGTGTCTGTGTGTGCTGGTTCACACTGACTCTGATTACTCACACACTACAGGTTATAACACTTTCTTATAATGACAATTGCCACAGAGTTCATATAGAAGTTATATGTGACAGACATATAAAAGACGGAAGATAATCTAAATATTTATGTACAGTTGAAGTGGGAAGTTTACATACACTTAGGTTGGAGTCATTAAAACTCGTTTTTCAACCACTTGAAGTTGGAAGTCAACCCCTCCACAAATTTCTTGTTAACAAACTATAGTTTTGGCAAGTTGGTTAGGACATCTACTTTGTGCATGACACAAGTCACTTTTCCAACAATTGTTTACAGACAGATTATTTCACTTATAATTCACTGTATCACATTTCCAGTGGGCCAGAAGTTTACATACACTAAGTTGACTGTGCCTTTAAACAGCTAGGAAAATTCTAGAAAAGTATGTCATGGCTTTAGAAGCTTCTGATAGGCTAATTGACATAGTTTGAGTCAATTGGAGGTGTACCTGTGGATGTATTTCAAGGCCTACCTTCAAACTCAGTGCTTCTTTGCTTGACATCATGGGAAAATCAAAGAAATCATCAAAGACCTCAGAAAAATAAACTGTAGACCTCCACAAGTCTGTGATCATCCTCGGGAGCAATTTCCAAACGCCTGAAGGTACCACGTTCATCTGTACAAACAATAGTACGCAAGTATAAACACCATGGGACCACGCAGCCATCATACCGCTCAGGAAGGAGACACGTTCGGTCTCATAGAGATTAACGTATTTTGGTACGAAAGTGCAAATCAATCCCAGAACAACAGCAAAGGACCTTGTGAAGATGCAGGAGGAAACAGGTACAAAAGTATCTATATCTGTCACGTTCCTGACCGGTTTTCTGTTATTTTGTATGTGTTAGTCGGTCAGGGCATGAGTTTGGGTGGGCAGTCTATGTTATGTGTTTCTATGTTGGTAAAGGGTGACCTGATGTGGTTCTCAATTAGAGGCAGGTGGTTTTCATTTCCTCTGATTGAGAGCCATATTAAGGTAGGTGTTTTCACATTGATTGTTGTGGGTGGTTGTCTCCTGTGTCTGTGTTTGTCGCGCCACACGGGACTATCTCGGTTTGTTTGTACGTTTGTTCTTTTGTGTAGTCTGTTTTCCCTGTTCGTGCGTTCTTCGTTACATGTAAGTTCTTACGTTCAGGTCAGTCTACATTCGTTTTGTTGTTTTGTTTAGTATCAAGTATAGTTCGTTTTTTGTCTTGTTTTAATAAATTTCATTATGTCTAACTACCACGCTGCATATTGGTCATCTGATCCGTCTCGCCTCTCCTCGTCTGAGGAGGAGGACGAAGTAGACTGCCGTTACAATATCCACAGTAAAACAAGTCCTATATCGATATAACCTGAAAGGCCGCTCAGCAAGGAAGAAGCCACTGCTCCAAAACCACCATAAAAAAGCCAGACTACGGTTTGCAACTGCACATGGGGACAAAGATCGTACTTTTTGGAGAAATGTCCTCTGGTCTGATGAAATAAAAATAGAACTGTTTGGATGAAAAAGGGGGAGGCTTGCAAGCTGAAGAACACCATCCCAACCGGGAAGCACGGGGTGGCAGCATTATGTTGTAGGGGTGCTTTGCTGCAGGAGGGACTGATGCACTTCACAAAATAGATGGCATCATGAGGGAGGAAAATTATGTGGATATATTGAAACAACATCTCAAGACATCAGTCAGGAAGTTAAAGCTTGGTCGCAAATGGGTCTTCCAAATGGACAATGACCCCAAGCATACTTCCAAAGTTGTGGAAAAATGGCTTAAGGACAACAAAGTCAAGGTATTGGAGTGGCCATCACAAAGCCCTGACCTCAATAATATAGAACATTTGTGGGCAGAACTGAAAAAGCGCTTACTAGCAAGGAGGCCTACAAACCAGACTCAGTTACACCAGCTCTGTCAGGAGGAATGGGCCAGAATTGTGGGAAGCTTGTGGAAGGCTTCTCGAAACATTTGACCCAAGTTAAACAATTTCAAGGAAATACTACCAAATACTAATTGAGTGTATGTAAACTTCTGACCCACTGGGAATGTGTTGAAAGAAATAAAAGCTGAAATAAATCATTCTCTCTACTATTATTCTGAAACTTCACATTCTTAAAACAAAGTGGTGATCCTAACTGACCTAAAACAAGGAATTTTTACTAGGATTAAATGTCAGGAATTGTGAGAAACTGAGTTTAAATGTATTTGGCTAAGGTGAATGTAAACTTCCGACTTCAACTGTATGTGTAACAGTTCTCTTCTTGCGTTGTGTTGTGAACAATCATCGACAAGGACTCCAGCATGTTGCACCAGTCACGCATGTATTATCTGATAGAGAAACAGTACGGATAGCACGCCATGCAATGCAGCCACCACAGATCATTCTCCACTCTGCATGCATGCGCTGGTTTGGCACTTGTTGACTGGAGTTTATTTCTCTCAAATTGTACACATTTGTTTATATCTCTGTTAGTGAGCATTTCTCCTTTGCCAAGATAATCCATCCACCTGACAAGTGTGGTATATCAAGAAGCTGATTAAACATCATGATCAGTACACAGGTGCACCTTGTGCTGGGGACAATTAAAGGCCACATTAAAAAGTGCAGTTTTGTCACAACACAATGCCACAGATGTCTCAGGTTTTTGAGGGTATGTGCAATTGGCCTGCTGACTGCAGGAAAAATGTAATGCCTCTACCATGAGCGTCCTCCAACGTCGTTTTAGAGAATTTGGCAGTACGTCCAACCGGCCTCACAAATGCAGACCACGTGTAACCACACCAGCCCAAAACCTCCACATCCGACTTCTTCCTCTGCGAGTTTGTCTGAGGGGGAGTGCTGAGGAGTATTTCTGTCTGTAATAAAGCCCTTTCGTGGGGAAAAAGTCATTCCGATTGGCTGGGCTTGGCTCCCCAGTGAGTGGCTCGGCTTGGCTTGGCACCCCTGCCCAGTCATGTCAAATCCATAGAGGGCCTAATTAATTTATTTCAATTGACTGATTTACTTATATGAACTGTAACTCAGTAAAAAAATTGAAATTGTTGCATGTTGCATTTATATTTTTGTTCAGTGTACATAACACCCCCAGACACAGTGAATAAACAGCTAGCATTTGCTGAAATTATATTAGATGAAGTGCACCACAAATATTCAGAAAGGAAACACCACATCTCAAGTACAATATTCCAGCAATGTTTACAAACAAATCGCTATAACTTCAACATTCCGATCTGCACTTCAGAGTATAAGAATCACCGACCTTCGTAAGCAAGCCACGCAAACCAGCCAGTAAGATTCCATGCTGAGTACGTGAAGGCAAGACAAAACTAAAACCCAAAAACCCATTGGCATACAATAGTGGCAAGTTGAATCACCAATAATAACTCTGTTACATATGACTACATCATGCTGAATTGCTTAAGGGGAATAGCACACATTTGCTGTATTCACAAAGCCCTTTCATTAGGTTATATGTGATCATACATCGCTCCAGCAACGCTACTGTCCAGATGTTTGTCTGTTTCTTTAATCACATGGCAGAGATATGAAGCCCAGCTCCATCTTTTCTCCACATCACTCCTCTATTATTCTCACTAGCACATTTTTGTCTCTTGCTCTGGAATTTCCTGAGAAATGTTACCAAGACTAGCCTACACTGAGGGAAATATTATGGGTGGAGTGCTGGTGAAAACATCAGTGCTTTTTGTGTTATGTTGTGCAGTGTCAGTCCTGCAGAAGAATGGCCTTGGGCAGAAAAGCTTGACCTGTAGGTACAGGTTTAAGTAGAACTCACTTTTGTAACGTTTTCTCCCTCTTGACTAATGCAATACCAACTACTACTCTGTTACTTAGGGTGTTATCACAATTTTTGTGAACTCAGTGCAATTCACTTAAAACTTCTTATGGCTGCAATCCTGTTAACGGGATGATATGACAACAGCCAGTGAAAGTGCAGGGCGCCAAATTCAAACAACAGAAATCTCATAATTAAAATTCCGTATTCCTTCTGCTGATTCTGTTGCAAAACGTTTCTTAAACGGGAGCAGAAGGAATGAAACAGAGATTGAATTTGTCCAATAGAAACTCTGGTTTTAGTTGACTGTTTGGCTAATGATTACACCCCAGGTTCGTGGAAAAAACGTGCTGTTTTGGGATATTGATTAGGCACAGACATTCAAAAATATGTGTTTGAGTTTTTATTTCAGATTATTTGTTCGTAAAATGCAGTGGCGACCCGTCATTCAGGGCAGGTGGGGCCCTATATTTTTTGCCTGTTTTGCATGTTATTTGGGCATTAATACATGTTACATATCAGTTTTCAAAACAATGTAATTTTTTACATTTTAAGATAGATTAAACGTGTCTGTGCTCGTCGGCCATTGGACATAAACATTACACAACAAGTTGGAAATGGCATATTCAACAATGAGTGATTTGGAAGAAATCAGTGGCTATGTTCCGAATTCTGTCGCTGTACAATTCAAAAGTTCTGAACAAATCGTTATATTGACTATGTCCGTCCTAACTCGCTCATTAATTTGGGGCTCCCGAGTGGCGCAGCAGTCTAAGGCACTGCATCTCAGTGCTTAAGGCGTCACTACAGACACCCTGGTTCAAATCCAGGCTGGATGACAACTGGCCAGGATTGGGTGTACCATAGGGCGGTGCACAATTGGCCCAGCGTCGTCTGGGTTTGGCCGGTGTAGGCTGTCATTGTAAATAAGAATTTTCCCTAGTTAAATTTAAAAAAATGTCTTAATCGAAATTACAGATCGCCTCTTATCCGCTCGTGCCATAGTGCCAAAGTTTGCCCTTATGCCATAGTTTGTACATCTCAATTGTCCGTAGAAACCACATTTGTTTAAGCAAGTCAGCCATATCAGCTATTCTTTTTTAAAAGGAAGTAAATGAGGCTGAATGAACTGTTTCGCTGCCAGACAAGTCTCCGCTGATAGCCAGGTGTAGAAGTGGTAAGGTGTTGGGACTGCTGTTGGGACTTTGCTGTTGGGACAGCTTTATGTACGCCCTAACAGTTTGTGGGCACCGTTTGTCACCCATATAGTGCAATTAATGTATTGTTTAGTGTTGTGTTGTGTAGTGGCTTTCCTGGCATGCATCCCCCCCAAAAATGGGGGAGTTTGCCCCACCAAGATTTACATGCTAAAATCGCCACTGGTAAGATGTGATCTATGAGCTTAGAGAGCTTCATAAGCTGTTTATTTGATTGTGTGGTTTGAATCGTGTGAGAAGATAACAATATATTTGGTGAAAATCACAACATAGGATACAATACCAATTCTAGCTCTTAACCTTTCTGACCAACCCATCCCGGATCCGGGATAATTGTCATCAGAAACGCTGACTAGCATAGCGTAGCATAGCGCCACAGGTAAATAATATTACTAGAAAATATTCATATTCATGAAATCACAAGTGCAATATTGCAAAACACAGCTTAGCCTTTTGTTAATCCTGTCAGGACCCGGTGTGAGAAAGTCACTAATAAATCGGCAGAACCCAGAAGATGAGGCAGACACAGCAGTACTAGAGACGGTGGTTTAATCAAAGGAAAGATCTTCCGGCAAAAATATAAATCCACAGCGTCCAAAACAAAAGCCAAGAGACAAAAATAGATATCTTCAAAAATACAAAGAAAATCCACAAAGTGGTAAGAACAGCAAGGGAAAAAACAAAACTCAAAAGACTAATCCTAAATTAACAAGAACAATACCAGAGAATCTCTGGAAACTCCAACAAGAGAAAAAGTTAACAGCAGGGCTGGGGCTGGGTGCTAACGAACAAACACTGAGCAAAGAACTGAGGAACACACAGGGTTTAAATACCAAACAAGGGAACGACCTACAGGTGCAAACAATAATTAGAGCAAGGAAAAAACAAAAGGTTCAAAAAAGGTGAAATGGGGATATCTAGTGACCAAAACCTGAACAGTCCTGGACAAAACCTGACAAATCCACCTGTCATCTCAGATTTTGAAATTATGCTTTACAGCGAAAGCAATACAAGCGTTTGTGTAAGTTTATCGATCGCTCGACAAAACAATAAGTACACTTAGCATCAGGTAACTTGGTCACGAAAATCAGAAAAGCAATCAAATTAATCGTTTACCTTTGATGATCTTCGGATGTTTTCACTCACGAGACTCCCAGTTAGACAACAAATGTTCCTTTTGTTCCATAAAGATATTTTTTATATCCAAATACCTCCGTTAGTTTGCTGCGTTATGCCCAGGAATCCACCGGAAAGAGCGGTCACGACAACGCAGACAAAAATTCCAAATTATATCCATAATGTCTACAGACACATGTCATACGTTTTTTATAATCCATCCTCAGGGTGCTTTTAAAATATCTATTCGATAATATATCAACCGGGACAGTTGGCTTTACACTAGGACAGGGAATAACAATGTCTGCCTTTCCCTTTTGCGCACAACTCACTCTGAGAGCCCCCACCTATCCACTTACGTAATGTGGTCGTTCACGCTCATTCTTCAAAATAAAAGCCTGAAACTATGTCTGAAGGCTGTTGACACCTTAGGGAAGCCATAGAAAAAGATGTCTAGTTGATATCCCTTTAAATGGGCAATAGGGATACATAGGAACAGAGAGGTTTCAAAAACAGGGGCACTTCCTGATTGGATTTTCCTCCGGTTTCCGCCTGCAATATCAGTTCTGTTTAACTCACAGACAATATTAAGACAGTTTTGGAAACTTTAGAGTGTTTTCTATCCTAATCTGACAATTATATGCATATTCTAGTTTCGGGGGCTGAGAAATAGGCAGTTTCAAATGGGTACGTTTTTTAGCCAAAAACGAAAATACCGCCCCCTAGTCTTAAGAAAAGGGGCAGTAGCCTATTGTGTGTATAATTTTCAATTCCAGCATTATTTAATCTGCAGTTATTCTTCTGTTACCAATAATATTTACATGTTAACAGCATCTTCTAATTACAATTATTGTGTCTCTGTCACGTTTACTCTCTCTACGGCGCTCGAGGTCGCCAGTCTGCTTATTATTACGCACACCTGTCAACATCGTTACGCGCACCAGCGCCTCATCAGACTCACCCGGACTCCATCACCTTCCTGATTACCTTCCTCATATCTGTCACTGTTCTCCCGTCGGTTCTTTCCTAAGGCGTTATTGTTTCTGTTCATATGTTTCATGTCGCTACTCGTGTTTCTTGTTTTGTTCTATGTTCATTTATTTATTAAATTCCCTCCCTGTACTTGCTTCCCGATTATTGACGTACACATTACAGTCTCATCTTTTAACTAAATGCAATCTATTAGCTAACAAAATGGCAGCGCCTCTTCCCCCTCAGGAGACTGAAATGATTTGGCATGGGCCCTACAGCTGCATCATCGAGAGCATTTTGAATGGCTGCATCACCGCTTGGTGTAGCAAATGCACTGCCTTAGACCGCAAAGAGATACAAAGTGTGTTGTGGACAGCCCGGTACATCACTGAGGCAGAGCTCCCTGCCATCCACACACACATAACACACACACACACACATACCAACACAACACAAACACAGATACATACACATTACACAGACATGCACACTCACACTTTTATACTCATAATTTTCTGCTGCTACTCTGTTCTATATTTTACTCTTATTATTATCTATCCTGATGCCTAGTCACTTTACCCTGCCTTCATGTACATACTGTATCTACCTCAAATACCTCATACCTCTATATATATATATAGCTCCGTTCTTGTGTATTTTATTTTATTCCTCTTGTGTTACTATTTTAAAATGCTATTTTATTATTTTTAAACTCTGCATGTTGGGAAGGGCTCATAAGCAAGCATTTCACGGTAAAGTCTACACCTGTTGTATTCGGTGCATGTGACAAAATAAATTGTATTTGATTTTAAATGTAAGTAGGTGTATCTAGCTGCCCAATAAGACATTCTGATGGAATTAAATCTATTAGCTTCCAAAACAGAACCAAGATCTTTTCCCAACGTTGACTCAATACACTCTGGGTTTTTACAAAGTGCAGGACAAGCCATTCCATCATAAAGGTTTATCGGACAGCTAGATATACCTACTTACATTTTGGAAGCTAATAGATTGCATTTAGTTAAAATATTAGACATAATAATTGTAATCAGAAGATATTATTAACATGTAAATGTTATTGGTAACAGAATAAATAGCATAAGAATAACTGCAGGTTAATGCTGGAATTTAACATTCTCCACCCAATGTAGGCTACTTCCCCTTTAAGAGCTAGTATTGCTTTTGTAACCTAAGTATGTTGTTGTCTTCTCAAACTATTCAACCCCCTCAATTGAATAAACAGCTTATGAAGCTCTCTTAGCCTATAGAGCACATATTTCTAACAAATAATCTGAAGTAAAAACTCAGAATTTCTGTGCATCAACGACAATCGCTAATTAATATCCAAAAACAGCACACATTTTTTTTCCTCAAACCTGCACATCATCAAAAGGGAATCGGACCCAGACCACCTCTCCTGATGGTCTCAGTTCAGTTTGCTTCAGGGCTCTTTTGAAGGGGTTGAGTTCCTTTGAAGTGTTCACACTGCACAAAAAATGAAGCAAACCGCACTGAGTTCACAAAAATTGTCTGAAAGGGACCAAGTGTGAAAACACCTTAAATAGTTGCATTCAGTGCATTTGGAAAGTATTCAGACCCCTTCCCTTTTTCCACATTTTGTTACGTTACAACCGTATTCTAAAACGGATTAAAAAACGTTTTTTCATCACTCTACACATAATACCCCATAATGACAGAGCAAAAATATATATTTTTTTTTTCTGTGCAAATTTATTTAAAAAAACAACAACTGAAATATCTTATTTACGTAAGTATTCAGACCCTTTGCTATGTCACTCGAAATTGAGCTCAGGTGCATCCTGTTTCCATTAATCACCCTTGATATGTTTCTACAACTTGATTGGAGTTCACCTGTGGTAAATTCAATTGATTGGACATTATTTGTAAAGGTCCCACAGTTTACAGTTCATGTCAGAGCAAAAACTCTGACATTAGATTTTTCCCACTCCTCTTTCTGCCTTGAAGGCCAGCATCCCGAAGTCGCCTCTTCACTGCTGACGTTGAGATTGGTGTTTTGCTGGTACTATTTAATGAAGCTGCCAGTTGAAGACTTGTGAGGCGTCTGTTTCTCAAACGAGACATGATGCTCCAGATACGCAACTAGTCTAAAGAAGGCCAGTTGCATTGCTTCTTTAATAAGAGCAACAGTTTTCAGCTGTGCTAACATAATTGCAAAAGGGTTTTCTAATGATCAATTAGCCTTTTAAAATTATAAACTTGGATTAGCTAACACAACGTGCCATTGGAACACAGGAGTGATGGTTGCTGATAATGGGCTATTCCATAGAATATTCCATACAAAATCAGCTGTTTCCAGCTACAACATTAACAACATTAATGTCTACACTGTATTTCTCATCAATTTGATGTTCTTTTAATAGACATAAAAAAGTGCTTTTCATTCAAAAACAAGGACATTTCTAAGTGACCCCAAACTTTTGAACGGTAGTGTACATTTACTCTGTGTGAGTCATGTGTGTGTTTCTATGTATTCCTCAAACACACATGCACAAACTTTATTCAGAAGAGAATCAAGTGGGGCAACAGGACCCCCTACCTCTGTTACAAGAGGGGGGCTCTGCAGGTTTCCTAGGCTTGGCCCATTCTCAAGGATCTTATAATTGGACAAACCTTGAGAGACAACATAGGCGATTTATTCAGAACATATGGATTTTCCCATCGTTAGGCTGCTAGCCAAAATGGCTGTTGGAAACTTAGACTCCTAATTGGGTTCGGTCCTAATTAATGTCAGATACAATGGCTCTTATTTCACTCTCTATTAGTCACATACACTTTCTAATGGCTGATTTGACTTTGAAACCCAGACTATGTTCCACGCTTATCAGGGAAGTCACTATTCCATGCACTGGTCATCCGTCTGTGTCTATTTTAGTCTAGATATTGTACAGTATTTGGTGCAATACTTTCCTTTACTTGTTTCGGATCACAATAAGAGCACAAAGGCGACATCTCCCCTTCTGATAACAACGAGGTTCTTGCTCAGTCGGCATGTGTAAATGTGAGAGCCTGACTAAACCCTCTCCTTCATTCGTATTCATGTGTTTACAGAAGCGATGGGCCACACAGAGAGACAGAAGGGACTCAGAGCCACGGCTGTAACGGATGAAAGAGTAGCCACCCTCCATGTTTTTTCAATAATCCCACTCTCTTTAACCCTGAATGAAAGTGTTTTACTTTCCTCACTGGTCCACGCCTTTAAAGACCTCTCCCTCCCTTCAGGGTCTCCGTGAGCCTCCATTTTAGGGTTTAGAGACCCCCTTCTGCCACCTCTTGGGGATCACATCCCATGAAAGTGCTCCGGTGACCAGAAAATGAGGGCATTATCACAGGCATATGCTTGTAGCGACAGAGGTTCAGGCCAGATTAGGCCCATCATGGCTCAATAAAGCACTAAGCTGAGGAGCAAACGCTGTCCTGTGTACCTTACAGCTCCACCACTCTCTCTCTGTCATTGTTAAACAGAATCAGTAGAGATGCTCTGTACACATCAGGGCTTTATCTGGACCTGTGGGTGATGGGGCACTGCAGAGGACACAGCATCAAAACCACAGAGAACAACAACAGAGATAGACTGGCAAGAGACTATTCATCTCCATCTCAAACCCCACTTTGTTTTGGAAGCTAGCTGTGGGATGGGTTCCCCAGTAGCCAACCAGCAATGTTATCAGAAAAAGACGCTCCATGTTTGATTCATTTGCTCACTTCAACTGTCTGCTAAAGAGTTTACAAGTTGTTTCACAGAGTTTAGATGAACAGCCAGAGCGGTGTTCTGTTAACAGGGAGTGCAGCCTTTGTTATCACAGAGCATCAGCACAAACAGCACTGTGATTTATTCATTTACACAGCCTGAAACAATTGCATTATCTGAATGACAAAAACAAGACAAGGGCGCTATGGAAATCCCCTGGGTTGTTTATGAGTCACTAACTTTCCTTGCACGCTGTTCTTAAGGTTCCTTAATCTTTATGCGGCTGTGACTGGGGAACATGTTGAAGGGACTGGAAGGAGAGCATCCCCGCCACTCTCCGGGCCAGGGAGGGAGGCTGATTATGGGGGGATGAAAGGAGCTGTGGCCCTGTCCTCTGAACCTGAATAGAGCTCAGTCAGCAGGCTGTCCCATACACAGCTCTGCTCCATGCTGCTAGGGCTTCATAAATTACACCACAACTACCACAGGGCGTGCAGGGGGGCTCGACGGGGGAGAAGGAGATAAAAGGAGAAAGGGAGAGAAAAGAGAGAGGGAAAGAGTGTTGTCAGAGACAGTAAGGGGACAAGCCCAGGTCCAGGAGAGGAGCAGACCCTTGTCAGGGGTGAGAAGGCCCAGTCCAGCAGCTCTCCATCAGGTGTCAGAGACCCCAATCACGGCCCCCTCCCTAGGCCGCTCACACACATTGCCTGGTCGTCTGTGTCTCAAAATGCCACAAGAAGTGATGGGTAGACTACATATCCTAAATGTACCTACTACAATGGTTTACTTTCTCTTAGGCATATATACACTGTCTGTGGTTGGTTATATAGGGCATATAGGGCACATACAGTAGTCCTCCCTGCGACACAGTGCAATCTTCTCAACAGTCCATCCTGTGACTTCCTCTCCTTTGCCATGTGAATGATGTGACAATACCATCACCAACACTTTATCCTGGGCAGTCTAGTCTGTGAGTAGATTAGGGAAAAGATGAAGTCAGTGGCAGTATTGATCTAGAATCATCAGACAAGTCCAGGTACCTATTGCTCTATTCTAACAGGACATTTCTTCTGTCAGATAGGAAGAATTCAATAGGCTGATCAAATGATCTCTCCATCTTTGTATTGGGTAAGTCATTTCTATCCATCAATCTATCCCCCTAACATACCCAAACACATCCTAACACAATCTCCTTCTTCACAAACACTTGTTTTCGGCTCTGATGAGCCCAGTGTGTCAGACTGCCATTGTGCCGGTCACACTTTGAACAGTTGGCTGCTCACTGGTGCGTGGAGATGGCTTTGTGTCCCCAATCTGTACACTTCTGCCACAGTGCAGCCCTTCTGTCCCATCCCCCTCAGTGTCGTCCTGACTGATAACAAGGAGACCTGCCACCCAATAATCTCTCCCCCCAACGCCCAGGCACGACTCCTAGCTTTCATCAGCACCATTGTTTCAGCCCGTTACCTTCGCTTGTGCTCCCTCACCACGGCAACGCGTCCCCCCCATCCTTTCCCATCTGTGGATAGGAGCTGCCATGTGTCCATTGAGACGCCACTGTATGTGGAGTACATGATGCGCTCCTATTGTCTGTGGTCAACACAGAGCTACTTACTGCTGACCCCGAGGTCACAGCACACAAAACACAAGTGTTGGTGGCCACTGTGCCTCCTCATTCACTAATGATTGACGGGATGTGGAGGGTGTGCGTGTGTGCGTGTGTGCGTCGTCCTCCTCAAGAGATGTGCAGGCCCATTCAAATCAAGCGTGCTCCTTCTGTCTATCAACTCTTTGATGGCATCAGACAGGTTAGTGACACACAATTGGGTTTATTGGCTGATGGTTTGATGAACTTAAATGAATAAGTGCAATTTACTTCAATGGTCACATGCCTTGTCAGGACATTAAAGGACTGCAAGGTTTGTTGCGCTGATTTGTTTGATCCAAGATACCCAAAGTGCTTGTGGTCTTGTGGTGAAATAAAACTGAAGAAGGTTATGGCCATGTGAGATATTCAGGGTTGTAATTGTAGTTACAGTTTCATTTTACAGAAAAGTTTGCACTCTGTTTTATGATGATGTGTGTTTGCAATAACTGCTCCCAAATCTCTCACACACACACACACACACACACACACACACACACACACACACACACACACACACACACACACACACACACACACACACACACACACACACACACACACACACACACACACACACACACACACACACACACACACACACACACACAGAGATGGGGCTCAGGTGGGAGATTAAGAATATCCATGAAATGCTCATTTGCATTCAGGCAGATCTGAATTATAATCATGAGATCAGCTCTGCCTGGGCATGTCACAGCCCTAGGAAATACCACAGTTGTAACAGTTAAGGATTTACAGATAGTCCGGATATCCAACCTGGTCTCAGAGCATTTCGTATTGTTCTGTACATAAATCCGAGACATGCCATTTAATATGATATGTTACATTTTTGTTTGGTATGTATTAATTCGTGGAAGTCCATTACCCATTTCGTATGATATGTTACAAATTACAATTCATATTATATGTTACGAATTTGCAAAATGTACAATATGTTAAGAATTTTCTAAATGTATGATATGTTATGAATTCTAGCTATGTGACTAACATTAGCTAACTGGCTAAAGTTAGCTAGGCTAGGGGTTAGGGTTAAAGTTAAGTTTAAGTTTAGAAGTTAGGTTAAGGGTTAGGGGAAGGGTTAGCTAAAAGGGTTAAGGTTATGTGAAGGGTTAGCTAACATGCTAAGTAGTTGCAAAGTAGCTAAAAAGTAGTACGTAGATGAAAAATTAGCTCAATTGCTAAAGTTGTCATTGATGAGATTTGAACTCGCAACCTTTGTGTTGCTAAATGTTAGCGTTATACGCCCGACCATCCACCCTACTTTAGTTTTTGCCTTAATTAACCATCTGTCTTATGTAACCATACCAAACGTACCATATCATACTAATTTGAATGTCCCGGATTTACATTTACTATGTTACGTCTAGTCTATGACATCAGGCTGAGATATCTCCACAAAAACGCACACCGATAACTGTATATGAACAAAGCCATGATCACGTGACACCATTCATTCCTATGTGAAGACTCATTTGAAGCCAAGGCAGTCAGTTAAGATGGTGTCACATACACAGTTTGAGCTACTCCAGAAAGTGATGTTGCAGGCTAGCTCAGTGCTGCCCCCTCTCATTGAGTATCTCAAGTTGAAGGCACACCGGGGTACTGCAGGCTGCCATTAGAAACTAAATTATCCTTATGACTTTTGTGTGCGATTTTAAAATAATCGGTTCAAGGACATACATCTGGTGTAATAGAAACAATTATTGGTACCATGATTGTCTTCGATTTTTGTATTTATTTTACACAAAGATTGATCAGTTAGATTGACATTTTCCCATTCACAATAATGAAGGATCCTTTATTCTGAAAACAATGCCTGCTGTACCGTGGTAGGCCTTGAACTTCGTGGCTTCAGTGAGAGGGGGTAGTTGTTCTCCCCTGACACACATGCATGGGCATACATGCACCCACCCACTCACACTCCCACAGAAACCCAAACTCTCACTGGCCTCCACCTAAATAGGTCCTGTTCCACTCTGATAGCATAACAATGGAGAGGCCACGACCCTGTGGTTCATCAGCCTCCTGTTGTTTAACTAGTGGAACTGGAGTTATTGAACAGGACTGAGGGGGATGGTGTTCCAGACCTCCCCTCTCTATAAGGCTGGATGGTACAAAGACAAGTCATTTAGTCTGTCACTGTTTCACTACCACGGAAATGCCAATAACATCATTGTCATGGCCCTTGGTGATAATGTCAGATCTGATTTATAGGATGGAGCTAACTTGCAGCTCTTTTTTCTGACTGTTGTGTTGTCTCATTAGGCCAAACAGGCACCTGCTCCTCATAGGATCCTACAGGCCGATGCCATATGGATGTGTGGCTTTGCCGTGGCATGCGGGTTGTAGATCTAAAGCACTTTTGTCATTCGTACTATTCTTTGTATTTTCTTTTCCTGATGGAGAGTCAGAGGCCCCTGAGTTTGGACTTACAGAACCTGCCCTGCTGAGTGTGGCATCAAATATCAATAGACGTTTATGAGGGTCATAAAGGCAGGGCTCAGAGAGAGAGGAAACAATGAAAAGAGAGGGGCATAGACCTCACCTCCCAACTGTATTAGGAGGAAGGGAGGGTGGAGGAGAAGAGAGAGTTGTGGAGAAAGGGATAAAGAGATTGAGAGAGGGAAGGAAACATCAAAACGGCAGCACACGGTAACAGATGTTCATCCACCTGTTGCCTGTGGGACTGTAATACTGATATTCCTTCATCAGTAATGATTGATGCTGTCGACCTGGAATTGATTTGCAATCTGTATTTCATCATCCTCTTCAAGCCGACTTATAGCGTTCACTAATATGATCTTTACATTGATGAAGATGGATTGATTTGTAAACCTTTTACTCAGCATAATATCAAACGTTTATATCCTAAGCAGAGTAAAAACTATTGTGCAACAAACCTTTAGGGATCCACAGGGCAATGATGTGCTGTAGATTTTAATGCAGAACACACAGTACTTATCAAAAGGCCTAAAAAGTACATTTCTAGTGACTGCACTTCAGTATATTTGGGGGACAGTGGGATGAACGGGGACAGGCTCCGCTCCGGCCTTTAAAACATTAACCCTGTCCTCACAAAGAGCCTGGGGGCTACGGGGCCAGGACGGGGCTCGGATGGGGAGCGAGTGGGCTGGGCACTGGTTAACCATTGCAGAGTCAGGGCTGGTAGGTCCCATGCCTTATTGTTTAGTTAGCACCTTTGCCCAGACCCCTGTTAGCAGTGTAGAGACAGGTCCTGGCAGCTGGAGTGAGCCGATACAAAAGCCGTCAGTCCCAAAAGACTCTGATGGAGATGTATGGGTCTGGGGTGGGATAGGCAACATGTAGGATCCCAGGTTGTAAAGCCCAATGCGGGACAGATTGGACAGGGTGAGACCCCTTCTAGTCCTCCTCTTATGTGTCTCTGGTCTGTGACGGTGATGGACAGGACATGAGGCCTTCCAGAACAACAAACAGACATGGCCTTGTTTCCACAATGTGGGCAAGGGCAGACACAAAGGAGGTGCCAGCCCATTACGACCTGTGCTCTGCCATTTAGGCTAGGCTGGATGGAGGGGGCCTCTCAATGCTGCACAGGGGCCACGGGGCCACTCTTCCAGGGGCCCCCAACCAGGACTGGAGGAACTCTGCTGTTTTGTTTTACAAAAAGTGTCATAAAGAACTCTCCTTCATTGGTGCTCAATAAACTTAGCATCTGCAAACATTAGATTTCCTCTCTCCTCTTCTGCCATTGTTTCCATCAGTGACCCCATTTCAGCCATTCACTTTCAGTCTTTATCCCAGTTTTATTGGGCATCAGAGAAAGAGGAAATTCTTGTAAGATTGAACCATTCCCCCTCTACACGTCTCCTGCCTCCCACCATTTTAGTTGATCAAGTCTATGATCTCTTAAACAATCGCCTTCTGCTGAGCAGCTGGAAGGCCTTGAGGAGACTGATAATAACAACAGAGCCTAAATGTAATTTTGTTATGGTAAACTGAGCAGAAAGGATGGATTCACTAGCAAATCTGACTAGTGGTCACAGTGTATATGTGTAGAGAGTAAAAAGCCATGTTTAAGATAATGACTTTCATTGAAAATCAACAGTAAAAATGAATTTGCATGTTTAAATGCACACAGACTTAAATATACACAGATTTTGTGCTATTATAAGAATTGACATACCATTAGATACACTTTGATTTTATATGCTATATAACAGTAAATTCACTACAGTTTTGTCAGTTCACATTCCTAAATTCACCAAACAGCCAACAATAACAAACATCTCCCACAATCTATTTCAGAAAAGTCTTCAGCATAATGCTGTGTATAAACATGTCAATGGAGATACTGAAATATAATCCCATTAACTTTGAATGGCAAGTCCATTTTGGTGTTGCATAATGTGTCTCACCACGGAAAATCATCATCCCAGTGGAAATGGAGGAGATAAAGGGATTGGAGATGCCATGACATCTTTATGAATGTAATAATATGGCTGATGGGGCCATCAACTGATGAAAAAGTTTGAATCATCAACATTTCAACTTTATCCAATGAAAAATGACATTTAGCATAGCGTGACTGGTGCTTCAGAATGCACAATGTAATAATAATATGGATACTAATCTCTAAGGACAGGTCACATTACAACACGTTCAACTGTCACCCTCAACACCAAACAGATAGTTCTCAAATCAAGACTAAAGTGGCAAAAGCAGTGTTCCCACTTCCACCCAGGGACATCCTGAGGACATGGTATAGGAGGATGAGAAAGAAGTTGCCTTGCAGTTGTCTCTCTGAGGCCTGTCAACCTAAGAAGTCTATTTTCAGAGTTACCTAAGGGGAGGTTTTGGTTGGAGAATAGCCGAAGGGTGATTGTCGTTTCTGCTGGGATAGATGGATAAAATAAGTATCTCCAGCGCACAGCTTGTTACAGTCAATAAAATGATGTACATATTTTCCACTGTGTATCCCCGAACAACAAAACGTTTTAACATTTTTATCGTTAGCTAGGTCATGCGTATTTTCAAATTTTCCAATGACTGACTAATTACTGTAAGCATGTTATAGCCAAAGATAGTCATCTATAAAGTTACATGGAATGAATATCATTGAGGCCATTCTTTCAATCAAGGTCAACATTCCTTCTGAATAGGTGAGCTGTAGGATCTAACAAACTATACAGAGAGACCCTAGTTTCACCGTGAGGTCCCAGTTGTTGTGCTCTGTATGTAGCAGTGGGAGGGTGAACAACAGGTCTTTGAGGGGATCATTGATATACGCATATTTTGCGAAAGTAAGTCTTAAAGAGTGGGAACGTACCATGTCTTTGTAATGCAAGGAGCACAGGGGGGTTAACCCAGGTTCTGCTCGGCCCCCTGACCCAGGGGCCTCTTTGATACTACAGGCTTCAGGACATGATCCCCTGAGGGGCCCCAGCGTGACGCGGCCCTGGGACCGGAGGGGAGCAGCGGAGCCTCGCAACCTCCACCACAGGACCAGCGGGACCAAGGGCCACGCTTTTGTCTCCTAAGAAAATGAACATGGCTTTGGGCGGGGCCAGGGTAGGGTCACACACAGGGAGAACAGAGAGGACTCACTGAGATCAAAACAAATAGAAAGAGAGCCGAAATGGATCAGATCACATTCACAATACCTCAGGATTTTGTTGGATACAGGCCAATAGTATAAAACATGATCCTCAATTGGGTAGGCTTTAGATATTACAGAATATCCTGTAAATGATTGAATTTGTTCCTTTCCTTTCAGACTGGATTCTCTTTGCTCACATGCTGTCATACACACTGTGGAATGTGGTGAGGTGGATGAAAAAGGTCACATTTACCTCAAGGGTTTCAGGGCAATAAGGCACTGCAAACATTGGAAAGATTTCAGAGAGATTTGTGATAATTGCTTTCAGCTAGTATTTTATTATTCATTTCTCTCTGGTTATTTGTCTGTTCTCCGATGCTGTCTTGTCTGTAATGAAAGTGATGGCGTCTATGCTTGCCATCAGATGACATGGATCTAGAGACTAACGTTATAAGAGCTGGTGTGCCCCCTAGTGGTGTCAATTAAACATGTAATCTGGTTATTTGAACTATTTCTATAATACTGCAATGTGCTGTGCAGTCCATCAACGTGGTCTCAGGGCAATTAGTATTATTCTGTACGTAAATATGTATCATATGTCTTACCTGATCGTACAATAGCATAAGAATTGGTTACTGTACCTTAGCATATGTCTTGGAGGACGTATAGTATTATGCGTGATTCTCTGAGACCAGGTTTCTTGTTGCAAATAACAAAAAATTCTCCCCATAATTCTCATTGGCGGGGTACTAGGGGTACTAATGACAAAGGTTAAGATCATTTATTTAAAAGGTTAGGGGAACTAAAACGACAAAGGTTAGGAGAATGTACGTAGCAGGTTAGGTGAAATGGGTTAAATTTAGAATAAGATTAGCGGAAGGGTTTGCTAAAACGCTACAGTTGTCCCAGATGCGACTCGAATGCACAACCTTTGGATTGCTAGATGGTCGCAGATTACACTTTATTACTGTATTTCAAATATATAACTTTTGAAATGACCTTCATTTTAATAACCACTATAACATACTGTGTGGGTCAGCTCAGTCATATGTTTGATTACAAGGGAAGACGTCATGTTGCCACAGCCAACACTGCACATCATATTGGGGCACAGAGGGCCCTTTTAATATTCAGACTTAAAACAATCATTCCGGATATGTTTTCTGAGAATCACTCATTTCCGCTCGCGGGATGAATAATGCAGTGAGACACATTTGCCTGGCAGATTGGAGAGGAAGAGCGTTATGCAAGAGAAAGAGAGAGAGCTGAGGCTGAGGCTAGCTGGTCTAGTCTTTTGAAGTGGCAGCCACCTCACCACCACCACCTCCCTATGGGATTCATATTATTATTCCCTGGGGCTTCTACCCATCCAGATGTTTGTTCAGTCTGTCCTCAGTTAACTTAGAAAAAGACTCTCAGTATGAATGAGGTGGTGATTTTGTTTTGAAAGTAGGAAGATAGTTATTAATAGATGTAACTAATAGATGTAACACTGGGTTCAAGAGGTGAGTTTCCTCAGGATGGCACAATCTGAAGGATGTGAAGTCTAGCTAGCCCATATAAATAATGACAAGGTTTGTATGGTAAAATAGGGATTGATTATCATAGGATATTTATGACTGACGTATAGTAGTTCTGACCATTAAGGTAATTAATGCATCACTCATTCTTCTATTGAGTTGCATTATTCATGAGTTGTTGTGTTATGTCTAAAGATATTATGCTAAAAGCCTCACAGGGGAGGAGATACATGTTTACATGACTCCAAAGGCAAACCTCGGAAACCCTCTACATTTCTTAATCTCTCCATCTCTCTCCTTTTCTCCATCTTTCGTCTCCATCTCTCCCCTATCTGCAAGTTTTTTTATTTTTTTATTTTATTTCACCATTATTTAACCAGGTAGGCCAGTTGAGAACAAGTTCTCATTTACAACTGCGACCTGGCCAAGATAAAGCAAAGCAGTGCAACAAAAACAACAACACAGAGTTACACATGGGAAGGTGAAGGTGTGCTCTCCATATATAATGGCGTCAGGGCAGCTAGAGGAGGGGGCCGAAGATCCTGGAAGACATGTGCGTTGTCAGACATTCATGAGTTTAAATGAACAAAGCGAGGCCAGGGAGAAAACCTCATCCCCCACGGGAGCTAAGGCCACCACAAAACTACAAATCAGGACTAACTCAAAGATGTCAACAGAACAGTAGGCCAGAGCAGGTGGTAGATATTGCGCCTCACTGATATTTTCATCCCCCTAATAGTTTGGAAGGGAAGTATAAGGTAATCTGATCCTAGATCTGTGGTTAAGGGGTGACTACTGCCTGGAGCGTGATGGCAAAGCGGCAGGGATTCAGAGACAGTGTGCTTGTTACTGTGTTGCTAGACCTCAAGTGGTTCTAGGTCTGTGTTTATCAACCTCCCCTCCATGGACCGGGTCTGTATTGGAGACATGATAGGAGGCAAAGGATGCTCTGCCATAAAGCAGAGGATCACATTTCACATGTCCTTCTTCTAAAGGACACAAAGCCCATCAGCTCAACTTTTTTTCCATTCCAATTTTCTCTTCGAAATGTAATTTGCCTGAGTTTCAACCCATGCCCTTAAAATGAGCATCACTAATAGAACATCCAGACAAAACAAATTATATTATTTTCTGACTGCTGGTGTGGAGTAGAAGCAGATTACAGAATCCCACTCGCACTCTGCAGATAAATTGCCACATTATCGCTTTTCTTTCCAAATCTGCAGCGCTAAAGCTCATCAGCTTTGGAAGAGGAAGCAGATATGTCCCGGGGCACTGGGAGCCTGTTCTCTTTTCCTTCTTTTCCCCTCCCTCCTCAGTCGCTCTGAACAGTCATTTAAATCCGCCTCCCCTTTATCCGTTGTGAGAAAGAGAGGAGAGGAAGAGCTGGAGGGGCTCACGGCTGTATTAACTTTGTCCCTTCATTGTTAGCCTCCTGCATGGTGGGACAGATGTCCCAGACCTCCTTACTTTGGTTTTCTAGTAGGGAATATAACCAACATAGAGAGGCATCTCTGGGCCTGGTCAACTCTCTCATCACTGTGAGGACATCCGTTTCATGGGCTTTTTATGGGATAACAAACAACACAGGCCATTTCAAGGCCATCCTTAAAAAGGGGGAACGTGTGAGCTGCCGCTTACGTAAAAATAATATATTGACATATATTTTAACATGTATGTACATGTATTGACGTACAGTATATGTGTAAATAACAGATATCTAAATATATGTTTAAGCCTTATATGTATAGTATATGTACGTGTAAATACATTTTGACAGTATGCTGTGATAGCTAGTAAAATATACTCCAAACTATTTTTCATAAATATATGTTGCCATGTACTGTATTTTAAGGAATGGAAAATGGTACTTTTTTACCTTAGCTAGGTTACATTAAAATGCATAAAACTACAGAGTTCAGCGCTAAATCACAATAGAATTCTGTGGTAGACTTTGAAAAGTTTGAATGAATGAATCATGACCGACAACTGAAACAGTGCTTTCAATAATTGTTATTTGTTGCTCAAATAACTTGGTCCATTGTTGAATTGTGGCATGGAGTCCCTGGAAGGTTGCATCTGAAAAACAAAATATAATATACAAATGACCTCGGTGTTTAACATCTCTATTGGAAAAGAATGTCTTTGAACGTCAAACTGATACTTACAATGCAGATTCCTTCTCCTCCAGTGTCCATTTTCAGACTCACAAGTTGACAGTTACCCTGTGGATGATACAGAGACAGAGAATCAGTGAAAACATTCCACACGAGACGAAGAATTAGGGGTTCATGTTCATGAACAAATTTAATTTAATTGGGAACTAGCCATCTAAATGTTACAAAAGACTACTTCCATTGGCTGGGGTCTGTCCATAGGCAGACCCCACCCAACTCTTTGGCCTGAATGCCAAGCGTTATGTCTGGAGGAAACCTGTCACCATCCCTATGGTGAAGCATGATGGTGGCAGCATCATGCTGTGGGAATGTATTTCAGTGGCAGGGACTGGGAGACTAGTCAGGATCGAGGGAAAGATGAACAGGAGCAAAGATCAGATAGATCCTTCATAAAAACCTGCTCCAGAGCACTCAGGACCTCAGACTGGGGCGAAGGTTCACCTTCCAACAGGACAACTGTCACGTTCCTGACCTGTTTTCTGTTGTTTTGTATGTGTTTAGTTGGTCAGGACGTGAGCTGGGTGGGAATTCTATGTTGTGTGTCTAGTTTGTCTGTTTCTATGTCAGCCTAGTGTGGGTTCTCAATCAGAGACAGATGGTAGTCGTTGTCTCTGATGGAGACTCATATATAGGAGGCTTGTTTTGTGTTGGGATTTTGTGGGTGTTTGTTACCTGTCTCTGTGTTTGTGTTCTGCACCAGATAGGTCTGTATCGGTTTTGCACATTTGTATGTTGTTTGTAGTGTTTCACTTGTTCTGGTATTAAACATGTTTAACACTAGCCGCGCTGCACTTTGGTCCTCTCCTTCACCTATGGAAGAAAGCCGTTACAACAACAACCTTAAGCACACAGCCAAGACAATGCAGGAGTGGCTTCGGGACAAGTCTCTGAATGTCCTTGAGTGGCCCAGCCAGAGCCTGGACTTGAACCTGATCTAACATCTCTGGAGAAACTTGAAAAAGCTGTGCAGCGATGCTCCCCATCCAACCTGAGAGCTTGAGAGGATCTGCAGAGAAGAATGGGAGAAATTCCACAAATACAGGTGGGCAAAGCTTGCAGCGTCATACCCAAGAAGACTCAAGGCTGTAATCGCTGCCAAAGGTGCTTCAACATAGTACTGAGTAAAGGGTCTGAATACTTATGTAAATGTGATATGTAACTATATATATATATATATAAAATGTGAAAAAATGATTTTCTTTTTTTTTTGTTGCTTCGTCATAATTGGATATTGTTTGTAGATTTAGGGGGGGAAAACATTTTTATCCATTTTAGAATAAGACCGTAACGTAACAAAATGTGGAAAAAGTCAAGGGGTCTGAATACTTTCTGAATGCACTGTATGTTCTACTTTCAAGTGTCTTTTCAGAATAAACACCTCATTTATGTTACGATCGTGTGGCGGATTGACGGACCAAAACGCAGCATTTGGAAAATAAGCCATCTTCTTTTATTTTATGAAGAAGGCAAACGAAACAAAAACACTTAAACACTAAACAAAACAAGAAACCGATCGTGAAGCTAATAAACGTCGTGCACATACACAGGCTACAAACGTTCTGACATAGACAACTACTCACAACAAATGAAAGCCTATGGCTACCCTAAATAAGGCTCCCAATCAGAGACAACCGAAATCAGCTGTCTCTAATTGGGAACTCATTCAGGTAACCATAGACTCTCCTAGACAACTAAACATAGACAACGCTAGACACATCTACTCAACACAAACCCATATACTACACCCAACAACCCCTTTACCATAGAAACACCCAATACCAACAAAACACAAACATTCCCCATGTCACACCCTGACCTAACTAAAATAATAAAGAAAACAAAGAATACTAAGGCCAGGGCATGACATAACCCCCCCCTTAAGGTGCGAACTCCGGGCGCACCATTAACCAGTCTAGGGGAGGGTCTGGGTGGGCTTCCATCCACGGTGGCGGCTCCGGCTCTGGTCGTAGTCCCCACGTCACCACAGTCCCTAACCGCCTCCTTAGCTTCCTCCAAATGACCCCCCTCCACATTAACCCCACTGCATTAAGGGGCAGTTCCGGACTAAGGGGCAGCTCCGGACTAAGGGGCAGTACCAGGGTAAGGGGCAGTACCAGGGTCAGGGGCAGTACCAGGGTCAGGGGCAGTACCAGGGTCAGGGGCAGCTCCGAACTAAGGGGCAGCTCCGAACTAAGGGGCAGCTCCGAACTAAGGGGCAGTACCAGGGTAAGGGACAGCACCAGGGTAAGGGGCAGCACCAGGGTAAGGGGCAGCACCAGGATAAGGGGCAGCACCAGGATAAGGGGCAGCACCAGGCTGAGGGACTGCAGCTCCGGACTGAGGGACTGCAGCTCCGGACTGAGGGACTGCAGCTCCGGACTGAGGGACTGCAGCTCCGGACTGAGGGACGGCCCATGGCTGGCTGACGGATCTGGCTGCTCACGGCTGGCTGACGGATCTGGCTGCTCACGGCTGGCTGACGGATCTGGCTGCTCACGGCTAGCTGACGGATCTGGCTGCTCACGGCTGGCTGACGGATCTGGCTGCTCACGGCTGGCTGACGGATCTGGCTGCTCACGGCTAGCTGACGGATCTGGCTGCTCACGGCTAGCTGACGGATCTGGCTGCTCACGGCTAGCTGACGGATCTGGCTGCTCACGGCTAGCTGACGGATCTGGCTGCTCACGGCTAGCTGACGGATCTGGCTGCTCATGGCTAGCTGACGGATCTGGCTGCTCATGGCTGGCTGGCGGCTCTGGCAGATCCTGTCTGACGGACGGCTCTGGCAGATCCTGTCTGACGGACGGCTCTAGCGGCTCCTGTCTGACGGACGGCTCTAGCGGCTCCTGTCTGACGGACGGCTCTAGCGGCTCCTGTCTGGCGGGCGGCTCTAGCGGCTCCTGTCTGGCGGGCGGCTCTAGCGGCTCCTGTCTGGCGGGCGGCTCTAGCGGCTCCTGTCTGGCGGGCGGCTCTAGCGGCTCCTGTCTGGCGGGCGGCTCTAGCGGCTCCTGTCTGGCGGGCGGCTCTAGCGGCTCCTGTCTGGCGGGCGGCTCTAGCGGCTCCTGTCTGGCGGGCGGCTCTAGCGGCTCCTGTCTGGCGGGCGGCTCTAGCGGCTCCTGTCTGGCGGGCGGCTCTAGCGGCTCCTGTCTGGCGGGCGGCTTTGCAGGCTCATGGCAGACGGGCGGCTTTGCAGGCTCATGGCAGACGGGCGGCTTTGCAGGCTCATGGCAGACGGGCGGCTTTGCAGGCTCATGGCAGACGGGCGGCTTTGCAGGCTCATGGCAGACGGGCGGCTTTGCAGGCTCATGGCAGACGGGCGGCTTTGCAGGCTCATGGCAGACGGGCGGCTCAGATGGCGCTGGGGAGACGGATGGCTCAGATGGCGCTGGGGAGACGGATGGCTCAGATGGCGCTTGGCAGACGGGCAGTTCAGGCATCGCTGTGCAGACGGCAGACTCCTGCCGGCTGAGGCGCACTGTAGGCCTGGTGCGTGGTGCCGGGACTGGTGGCACCGGGCTGGGGACACGCATCTCAGGGCTAGTGCGGGGAGCAGCAACAGGACGCACAGGACTCTGGGGACACACAGGAGGCTTGGTGCGTGGTTTAGGCACTGGTGGTAAAGGGCTGGAGACACGCACCATATGGCTAGTGCGTGGAGGAGGCACTGGTGGTACTGGGTTGGGGCGGGGAGGTGGCGCCGGAAATACCGGACCGTGCAGGCGTACTGGCTCCCTTGAGCGCCGAGCCTGCCCAACCTTACCTGGTTGTATGCTCCCCGTCGCCTGACCAGTGCGGGGAGGTGGAATAACCCGCACCGGCCTATGTAGGCGAACCGGGGACACCATGGGTAAGGCTGGTGCCATGTACGCCGGCCCGAGGAGACGCACTGGTGACCAGATGCGTTGGGCCGGCTTCATGACATACGGCTCAACGCTCAGTCTAGCCCGGCCGATACGTGGAGCTGAAATGTACCTAACCGGGCTATGCACGCGTACAGGAGACACCGTGCGCTCTACTGCGTAACACGGTGTCTGCCCGTACTCTCGCTCTCCACGGTAAGTACAGGGAGTAGGCGCAGGTTTCCTACCTGACTTCGCCACACTCCCTTTAAGGCCCCCCCCCAATACATTTTTGGGTTGTACTCACGGGCTTCCAGCCTTGTCTCCGTGCTGCCTCCTCATATCGCCTCCTCTCGGCTTTAGCTGCCTCCAGCTCTTCACGAGGAAGGCGATATTCTCCCGGTTGTGCCCACGGCCCCTTACCATCCAGTATCTCCTCCCATGTCCACGAATCCTGTGTAGGTGGGTCCTGTTGCCGCTTCCATGCCGCTTGGTCCTGTAGTGGTGAGTAGTTCTGTCACGATCGTGTGGCGGATTGACGGACCAAAACGCAGCATTTGGAAAATAAGCCATCTTCTTTTATTTTATGAAGAAGGCAAACGAAACAAAAACACTTAAACAAAACAAGAAAACGATCGTGAAGCTAATAAACGTCGTGCACATACACAGGCTACAAACGTTCTGACATAGACAACTACTCACAACAAATGAAAGCCTATGGCTACCCTAAATAAGGCTCCCAATCAGAGACAACCGAAATCAGCTGTCTCTAATTGGGAACTCATTCAGGTAACCATAGACTCTCCTAGACAACTAAACATACATAGACAACGCTAGACACATGTACTCAACACAAACCCATATACTACACCCAACAACCCCTTTACCATAGAAACACCCAATACCAACAAAACACAAACATTCCCCATGTCACACCCTGACCTAACTAAAATAATAAAGAAAACAAAGAATACTAAGGCCAGGGCATGACAATTTATTTTTACTATGTTTCATAATTTATTTTTATTTTTTTATTTAACCTTTATTTAACCAGGTAGGCAAATTGAGAACACGTTCTCATTTACAATTGCGACCTGGCCAAGATAAAGCAAAGCAGTTCGACACATACAACAACACATAGTTACACATGGAGTAAAAACAAACATATAGTCAATAATACAGTGAAAAAAAATATGTGGAAAAATAAGTGGAAGGTAGGCTATTCCTCAATAGCTGCAGAAATGATTTTCAACTACAACCTAATGATTCAACTTTTGCATGCAAAACGGATCTTTAGGAATCGAATGCTAAGATACCTGAGGTCAATAGAGACTCAACCTTATCGGGGTAGAGAAGGTTGTGGCTGTGTATTTTATCCATATATTTTACAAACATATGTACATTCAGTTACAGTACCAGTCAAAAGTTTGGTCACACTTACAGTTCACTCATTCAACGTTTTTTCTTATTTTTCACTATTTTCTACATTGTAGAATAATAGTGAAGACATCAAGAACTGTTGAAGATACATATGGTGCATATGATGTAACGATAGAAAAGTCTGAGAACCACTGATAATAGCACGAGGTGTTATTGTAGGCATTTAAAATAATTGTAAATGCACATGGAGTGGTGTGGATGTAAATACCTAAGTCTAGTTATATAAGAAAAATAATGAATGCACCAACCAGTTCTGTGTGAGTTTTCAGATCTATAACGTTATATCTAGGGGTTCTATCCACCACCGCCCATCGGTCTACAGGTAGTGAGCACTGACAGGAGAAGCCATTGAAATATTTGAGAGGGTAACAGCCCACGGACACTGATTTCCTCAGTATGAAAGATATGTGTACCTCTCGGGCTGCTGCGCTGTGACCGTTTCTGCGGTGTGGACATGAATAACTAAAGATTTATAATGTTATATGGGGATTCTGTATGGAGATATGAAAGAAGAGGGTATTCTTCCTGAATATGCTGTTAAATAGAACCCGGGTGAATATTTAAATCCCTGTATGAATAGAACAATGGTGTGGAGGAGGTATTTGTGATGTTACACAAATGTATAATGGGCTACTAGAAATAAAGTAACATAATATTGAGTATAACTTGCACATCCACACGTAGCCGTACGTAAGTGGTGTAAAAAGTATTCTGAATAATGTTCAGAGTTGTCCCTTTATGGATCATTTGAGAAAGATAAGGTTAAAGCATCGTACAGGACTTGACTTACCCTTGACCAATAAAACTATTAACGCTTATGAGATTTCTTCCACCTTCGTAATACATTTTGAAATAAACCCCATATCCTGTTAAATAGACCCAATGATTTTCTGTATTCACCTACTCAACCATTTAACATGCTAGGTAGATACTTATTATGGACAGAGCATTCTACACAGGGACACTCAATGTCAGAGCATGACTTCGAGTGTCCCTGTGTAGAATTTCCACGACACTCCAACCTGTCTATCAACCTATAAACTTTCATTTGTAGGTGAGACTGCAGCAACATCATGATGGGTATAGGGCAAATTCGAGTATCAGGTAGCCTAAACCTATTGATGTTACATTGAGCTGGGTGAATGGAATATGAATGATTATATGCTGTAATAGAAAACAGGGCATGCTCATAAAAAAAGATCCCACCCAGAGCTCTGGTCTGGTTCTGATAACTCATTCCTACACCATGGACACAGCAAACAGCAGAGGCTGAGATAAACAGGCTCCCTGTGACGTGTGTGTGTGTGTGTGTGTGTTAGTGTGAGTGAGAGTGCATGTGCGTTTTGTGTTTCTGTTTGTCTGCTTATCAGTAATATTTACTGTGCTCCCTGGTGGCCCTACTGCCTGCTCTGCAACACTCCCACTGTGCAGATTGTCAGTGTGACTCAACTGCAGATCTGACTGCATGGAGAGAGATCAGAGCACGGAGGAGAGGATAGAGCCAAGCACAGAGATCAGAGCCGTACTAACTCTTCCATTGGGAAGGGGGCGCTGTGGAGCTCTGCCCACACCACCAATCCTAGCATTAAAGGGGCACCCGCTGATTTTGGCCTCAATTTTTGGGTTGCTCCTCAAGAAATGCTGGCGGCCATGACAGAAGCCAAACGTCAGTTAGCTTGGGGGTGTGGTTTGATGTGGGTGTTTCTTGGGTGTGTCCTTGCCACCACCAATACACATCAATCTGTCAGAACCTTGCCCACAGCTGTTCGTCCCCACTCAATCACAGTGGGGGGAAACAGGTTGAGTTCAATAACTACAGGCAGATGGTGAGATGCCGGAGAAAGCTTTGAATAACACCATCGAAGCAGTGTTCTGCTAATATAACAATGTTCACCTTTCACTTTTCATTGTCATTCCCAGCCGATACAGATACTGTGCTTATCAGTATTTTGTCTGGTGGTAATAGGGCGACCATGGTAACATGTCAGAGTGCTTCTTCCGAAACACGACCCTGCCAAGCCGCACTGCTTCTTGACACAATGCCCGCTTAACCCGGAAGTCAGCCGCACCAATGTGCTGGAGGAAACACTGTACACCTGGCGACTGTGTCAGCATGCATGCACTTGGCCTGCAACAGGAGTCGCTAGTGCGCAATGGGACAGGGACATCCCGGCCAAACCCTCCCCTAATCCAGACGACGCTGGGCCAATTGTGCGTCGCCTCATGGGTCTCCCGGTCACGGCCAGCTGCGACACAGCCCGGTATCGAACCAGGATCTGTAGTAACGCAGCTAGCACTGCCATGCAGTGGTTTAGACCACTCGGGAGACCCCTGTCTAGCAACATTTTAATGCCGAGTACCAGGTCTCTCCATTCAGAGACATCAGTATCAAGCCCGTCTGCCAGTCTAGACTTAATCACATCATCTTGCAAGTCTCCATGTGCTGGCTCCATACATGTTTCTGTGAACACATACATACATAGCCCCTGTCGTATTACCAGTGGCAGTTATGATAGGTGGTACTGACACACAAAAAGAGACCATGTTTAAATTTGAACAGTCAGATAAAACCAGTGGTGGAAAAAGTACCTAACTGTCACTTGAATAAAATTAAAAAGTAAAGGTATAAATAATTTCAAATTCCTTATATTAAGCAAACCATGTTCTTGTTTTTGTTCATTTACGGAAAGCCAGGGGCACACTCCAACACATACAACACACATAATTCAGTCCCTCCAGGATTCTGCAATTCTGCGATCGCATAATTCAATGCAAAATCAACCAATCAGTGCATATTATGCGAGAGCTCGCAATTTTCACCAATCCCTGCACTTTTAGTGCATAAAAAGGTCCAATCAAAAGCGGGTTCATAATTTTGATCAATTACTACACTTTTACAGTAGAAAATGGCCCAATCAAATCAAATCAAATGTTATTTGTCACATGCGCCGAATACAACAGCTGTAGACCTTACAGTGAAATGCTTACTTACAAGCCCTTAACCAACAACGCAGTTTTAAGAAAATACCTCCCAAAAAGTAAGATATAAGAATAACAAATAATTAAAGAGCAGCTGTAAATAACAATAAAAAGGCTATATATAGGGGGTACCGGTACAGAGTCAATGTGTCAATGTGCGGGGGCACCGGTGTCGAGGTAATTGAGGTAATATGTACATGTAGGTAGCGTTATCAAAGTGACTATGCATAGATAATAACAGAGAGTAGCAGCGGGGGGGGGGGGGGGGGGGGGGGCATTTCAAATAGTCTGGGTAGCCATTTGATTAGGTGTTCAGGAGTCTTATGGCTTGGCTGTTTAGAAGCCTCTTGGACGTAGACTTGGCGCTCCCGTATCGCTTACCATGTGGTAGCAGAGAGAACAGTGTATGACTAGGGTGGCTGGAGTCTTTTACCATTTTTAGGGCCTTCCTCTGACACCTTCCGGTGTAGAGGTCCTGGATGGCAGGAAGCTTGGCCCCGGTGATGTACTGGGCCGTACGCACTACTCTCTGTAGTGCCTTGCGGTCGGAGGACGAGCAGTTGCCATACCAGGCAGTGATGCAACCAGTCAGGATGCTCTCGATGGTGCAGCTGTAAAACCTTTTGAGGATCACATGTCAAAGTTTTTTCCCCTGTCCTGTTAGCGTATTCACGTGCGAAGACGATGGCTGATTGTTGATGGCTGACAGGCAGTCCAATGAACAGAAATCAATCTCATTTGCCAACAAAAATAACAGCTAAAGACCATGTGAAACAATTTCCAAATGTTTTACATGAAAGTGGGGGGGAAATTGGTGCTGGGACACAAGTGAAAGTCGACAATCAACAGTCACTTCGAATCAGCAAAGCATATGAGAATGTCAGAACAGTTCCCACAGCAGTGGCAGATCACCATGACTGAAGAGGTAGCAAGGAAGACTGTGGCATGCGCTGAAAGAATCAAGGTGAGTGGCGTTTTTCTCAAACCTTTACTCCGCTAACCTTGGCTTTAGTAGGGTGGTCGTCACTCTGCTCTCCCAGTCTGTCTTTGGAGAGCGCTGCTCAAAGCACTGAGTACAATTTGTCAGCTTTGCCATTTTAAACTCTCTGTAAAACTTAATACGGATCACGAAAGTACAATCTTCCTGGATTTCTTAGAAATGGTAATACTGTTTTAAAAGTACATATCAACCACAATACTCTATTTTCACATGTTCTGTTCTTTATCTCCCTTACGACCCTTTCATAAAAAATCACAATCTCAAGTATTTTGAAGACAACTTATGCGAAAGAAATATCGATCCTCAAATTGAAAGCGATTGATCAGCTTAGAATCTTTTTTTTTTAATGAGAGAGAGAGTGTGAGTGGGAATGGGAGGTGGATCTCAGGTTGATAGCAAGCCCCAAGCCTGATGGAGAGGAGAGGTGTGTGTGAGTGAATGTGAGTGGATTATGACACAGGATATATATTTTATCTAATTAATTGGTGCAATTGTTATTTTTCAGATTTTTCACCTCTCGTTATGTTTAGAAAAAGAGCTGTGTTTGCTCAAAAAAAGACACAGCCCAAAAGATCACTTTGTCTCTAATTGTTTTCATGGAAGATGAACTTGAGATACAATATGTCTTAATTGCAACTTGTACCCCAGGTGTTTCTTTTGTCCTGGTTTAATCTTTTTTAGTACCTACAAATTATGCATTTTTTTTATGTTGGAACTTTTTATAGATTCCACTCCTTTTTTGTTCAGAAAAAGAGTTGTTTGTTCAGGAAAATAAACAAAATTGAGCATGTTTCTAATTGTTTTTTGTATTATGTATTCTGCTTAAAACCATCCTAAAACGGAGCACATGTGACTTTTTATTGCTTTATATGAAATTAACGTGAGAAAAAGAACATCGCAAAATGTATCGCAGAATTTCAGAAAAGCTGCCGCAAAATCAAGCAAATCCTGGAGCGACTAATAATTTACAAACAAAGCATGTGTGTTTAGTTAGTCCTCGAGATCAGAGGCAGTAGGGATGACCAGGGATATTCGTGCGTGAATTGGAATAAAAAGTACAATATCTTCTTAAGGAATGTAGTGAAGTAAAAGTAAAAGTAGTCTTAAACGTAAAAAGTAAAGTAAACTACAGATACCCCCAAAAATTACTTAAGTGGTTTTTTAAAGTATTTTTACATATGAAGTACTTTACACCACTGGATAAAACCTACCCAATTATGGTCTCCCCATCAAACAACTGAGGCTGGCATCTGGCCCCCCCAAAAAACTGTTTTCTCAATCTGTAGAAATAGAGAGAGTTGAGGCAGAATTCATCAGTGACACATGGAATGAAAAAGGTGTTGCTAATACTGGACATTTCTGATGTACTGTATTATTAGTAATCACATTCAGTCCCACTTTGTGGATGTGTTGAGTGCCAGATCTCTCTCCATTCAGGGATGTCAATATCAAGCCTGTCTGTCAGTCAGGACTCCATCACATCATCTTACAAGTTTCTAAGTGCTGGCTCCATGGATGCATATATGAACACATACACAGTCACTGTTCTATCAGTCACTGTTCTATATTGTGGTAGGCTAACGTTAGCCAGGTAGCTAGTTAGGTAGCTAGCTACCTAGTTTGGTAGCTAGCTAATGTCAGCTATGCTAGCAATGATAGTGATAATGATTTTCAAAATATACATAACCATATACATAACCAGCAGTCTACGGTCTAGCTACCGGCATACTCGCCTCCATTGGGGACCAACACATTCTAACTACCACCATTTTCGCACAGTAGGGTCCTTCAGCAGGGCATGCAAACCATAGTTTGAGAATTAGAGGGGGCATACTTCAATTCACACAGGACACCGGATAAGACAGGAGAAATACTCCAGATATAACAGACTGACCCTAACCCCCCGACACATAAACTATTGCAGCATAAATACTGGAGGCTGAGACAGGAGGGGTGGGGAGACACTGTGACCCCATCCAACGATACCCCCGGACAGGGCCAACCAGGCAGGATTTAAAATATAATTCTCTCTCTCTCCCTTCTCTCCCGGAAGACCTGAGCCGTGGGACCATGTCTCAGGACCTGACCTGATGACTCCTTGCTGTTCCCAGTCCATATGGTCGTAATGCTGCTCCAGTTAAAACTGTTCTGCCTGTGGCTATGGAACCCTGACCTGTTTACCGGAGGTGCAAGTAAATGCAAGGATATGCAAGTGTAGAGTAAATATGTACAAGCAGGCCTGTAGACAGAGTGTTTACGGACATATTCAATCTCTCCCTATCCCAGTCTGCTGTCCCCACTTGCTTCAAGATGTCCACCATTGTTCCTGTACCTAAGAAAGTAAAGGTAACTGAACTAAATTACTATCGCCCCGTAGCACTCAGCTCTGTCCTCATGAAGTGCTTTGAGAGGCTAGTTAAGGATCATATCACTTCTACCTTACCTGACACCCTAGTCCCACTTCCATTTTCTTACTGCCCCAATAGATCCACAGACGATGCAATCGCCATCGCACTGCACACTGCCTTATCCAATCTGTACAAGAGGAATACCTATGTAAGAATGTTGTTCATTGACAATAGCTCTGCATTCAACACCATAGTACCCTCCAAGCTCATCATTAAGCTCGGGACCCAGGGTCTGAACCCCGCCCTGTCCAACTGGGTCCTGGACTTCCTGACGGGCCGCCCCCCAGGTGGTGGAGGTAGGAAACAACACCTTCACTTGGCTGATCCTCAACATTGGGGCGCCACAAGGGTGCGTGCTCTGCCCCCTCCTGTACTGCCTCTTCACACATGACTGCGTGGCCACTCACGCCTCCAACTCAATCATCAAGTTTGCAGACGACACAACTGTAGTTGGCATAATTACCAACAATGCAGAGACAGCCTACAGGGAGGAAGTGAGGGCCCTGGGAAAGTGGTGCCAGGAAAATAACCTCACTCAACGTCAACAAAACAAAGGAGCTGATCGTGGACTTCAGGAAACAACAGAGGGACAAACTACCTGCCCTCCAGGATACCTACAGCACCCGATGTCACAGGAAGGCCAAAAAGATAATCAAGGACATCAACCACCCGAGCCACAGCCTGTTCACCCGCTATCATCCAGAAGGCGAGGTCAGTACAGGTGCAACCAAGCTGGGACCGAGAGACTGAAAAACAGCTTCTCTCAAGGGCATCTGACTGTTAAATAGCCATCACTGGCCAGCTTCCACCCGGGTACGCAACCTTGCACCTGAGAGGCTGCTGCCCTATGAACATAGACATGGAATCATTGGCCACTTTAATAATGGAACACTAGTCACTTTAATAATGTTTACATACTGCTTTACTCATCTCATATGTATATACTGTATTCTATTCTACTGTATTTTAGTCAATGTCACTGACATTTCTCTATATAATATTTATATATTTCTTAATTCCATTCTTTTACTTTTAGATTTGTGTGTATTGTTGTGAATTGTTAGATACTACTGAGCTGTTGGAGCTAGGAACACAAGCATTTCAATGCACCCGCAATAACATCTGCTAAATATGTGTGTGACCAATAAAATTTGATTTGATTTGATATTTGGATGTGTGTCCTGATGTGAGGAAATTTTTAATTGTACGTGTGGATCTGCTGGCTCAATGTGCTATGATGGTGTGAGGTTAGCTGGTGTGTTGATTTACTGGTGTGTTGATATACTGGTGTGTTGATATACTGGTGTGTCAGCCTGGTCTCAGAGCACTTCCTTTTTTTTCTTCCATCCCGTCCCTAGGAGGGGTGCGTCACTTGAGACACTGAGTCACTGACGTGATCTTCCTGTCCGGGTTTGGCGCCCCCCTTCGGGTTCGTGCCGTGGGAGAGATCTTTGTGGGCTATACTCTGCCTCATCTCAGGGTAGTAAGTTGGTGGTTTGAAGATATCCATCTAGTGGTGTGGGGGCTGTGCTTTAGCAAAGTGGGTGAGGTTACATCCTGCCTGGTTGGCCCTGTCCGTGGGTATCGTCGGACGGGGCCAGTGTCTCCCAAGCCCTCCTGTCTCAGCCTCCAGTATTTATGCTGCAGTAGTTTCTGTGTCGGGGGGCTAGGGTCAGTCTGTTATATCTTGAGTATTTCTCCTGTCTTATCCGGTGTCCTGTGTGGATTGAAGTATGCTCTCTCTAATTCTCTCCCTCTCCCTCCCCTTCCGGAGGACCTGAGCCCTTGGACCATGTCTCAGGACGACCTGGCCTGATGACTCCTTGCTGTCCACAGTCCACCTGGTCGTGCTCCTGCTCCAGTTTCAACTGTTCTGCCTGCGGCTATGGAACCCTGACCTGTTCACCGGACGTGCTACTTTGTCGCAGACATGCTGTTTTTTCGACTGTCTCTCTCTACCACACCTGCTGTCTCTAACTCAAAGCTCGGCTATGAAAAGCAAACTGACATTTACTCCTGAGGTGCTGACCTGTTGCACCCTCTACAACCACTGTGATTATTATTATTATTTGACCCTGCTGGTCATCTATGAACATTTGAACATCTTGGCCATGTACTGTTATAATCTCAACATGGCACAGCCAGAAGAGGACTGGCCACCCCTCAGAGTCTGGTTCCTCTCTAAGTTTCTTCTGAGGTTCCTGCCTTTCTAGGGAGTTTTTCCTAGCCACTGTGCTTCTACATCTGCATTGCTTGCTGTTTGGGGTTTTAGGCTGGGTTTCTGTATAGCACTTTGTGACATTGGCTGATGTAAAAAGGGCTTTATAAATCAATGTTATTCATTGATTGATAGTTGCCTGTGCAGCCTGCTAGAAGCATGAATTGTCAAACCAGGAGCCGGAAGCATGGTCAATCTTCAGTATGAAATGGCTGTGATCCTTTGAACGTGTTGGAGGCGATGAAACAATGGCGCCCAATTCAATGAAGGGAAGCGAAGTGGGTGGAGGGGCGATTTGCACGTGGAGCTTGGAAAAAGAGGGCATGAATTGTTGACATAATTCTAATCCAAAATCAGCCTTCATTTATTGTTGTGACTCCAGTCAATGGATTCATTGGGCTGAGTGTAAAGGTGGGGAGGTGAAGCAACATCCACATTAGGAGAACATATTCTCCTGGCCAGACTAGACGGTTACATAACTCATAAGGGGATCATCTAAACTTTGACAAGGCTGAAATTGTTTGGAATTATTACCTGTTTAATAATTCAACATTTCAAACCAAGGGCACAAACCGGCTTAAAAAGAGCCGTAAAATGTAGAACCACTCTCTGAGAGGAAGGTTTAGAAAGTTAATGAGATGTGCTCAGCCAGGCATGTACAGTACTCCGCAAGGGGTAAGCCAAGGTAACTTCTTTAATGGCTCATCTGATATTAATGGTTCACTGTACATATGTGTGTGGAGAGAGAGATTTTTAAAAGAGTATGTGAGTTTCCAGGCGTCTTACATCTCCCAAAAGGCACTGCAGCAGAACAGCCGAGCCTTGTGGCGTCTCCAAGACACAGCTTGACTCCTCTGACACACCCTTACAC